>NC_029775.3:63774023-63794883 GCF_000817695.3 Arachis duranensis | reverse complement strand
TGAGATTGAAACAGAATTTCTTCAATTTTCCAACCCAAGATCCAAGACAAAGTAATTGAAATTGAAAGCAATAAAACTAAGAGGAAGAGAATGGAATTCTCCTTCCCCGAAACTAAGAAACTAAAATTCACTCAAGCTCTCCGAAAACTCTAAATGAAAACTATTATGAAAATTCAAAAGGAAAGCTCCCCCAAGAAATTGAATTCTATCCTATTTATACACTTTCTTCAAATGATCTTCAAGCCTTGAGTTGGGCCTTTGCTCTTGGTGGAATTGGGTTGAAAGAGGCCTTGGTTGATTGCTCTTGGAGTTTGGAGAGGAACCAAAGTGAACCAATTGAACCGGGTTGGAGTTTTGCAAAAGTTGGAGTAAAAGTTTGAGCAAAAGTTAGGGGTCTAACTTTTGCTCCAACTTTTCATATCAGCTAGCCTCTTTTGCTGATACCAACGTTGGTGCAAAAGTTAAGGGTCTAACTTTTGCTCCAACGTTGGCCCTTCCTAGTGCACCTATGGCGCCAACGTTAGCCCAAAAGTTAGGGGTCTAACGTTGGTGCAAACTTTTGCTCCTCCCCTTGTGTTTTCATGTGCCAACGTTAGCCCAAAAGTTAGGGGGCTAACGTTGGCGCAAACTTTTGGTGCCCAGGGGTGATCTTCACGTTCTAACATTAGCCCAAAAGTTAGGGGTCTAACTTTGAGGCTAACTTTTCACCAAAAGTTTGTGCAAAAGTTTGAGGCTAACTTTAGGTCTAACTTTTTGCTTCCTGGTTCAATTTCACTTATTCCATTGTCCTCTCTTTACTCCTAGCTATTCCTTCTAGCTTCAACCTTTCTTTAACCTTTCTTCACCTATCATTAATCAACCAAACACATCAAAGCTATGCTTAAAATCATGAGATATTCATTCTTTCACAATATGTGACAATTATAGCATAAAACCTCATGAAATAGCATGAATTCATACATGGTTGATTAAATCAAAGGAAACATGAAAATCTACCCAAATTGGCTTGCTTAGAGCTCAAGAAAGTGCATAATTCAAATGAAAACAAAAGAAAAAGGCTAGTGAAACTAGGCTAAGATGATGGGGACATACGTCTCGAAGAGTATTGAAGCGATCCAAGTATTCATAGAGGGTCTCAAATTCATCTTGAACGATCATAGACATGTCCTTCCTCAGTTTATCGACAACTTCAGCTGGAAAGAATTTATCCAGAAATTCTCTCCTAAGTGCATCCCAGTTGGAAACAATTGCTCTGGGTTGAGTGTAGTACCACTCTCTTGCCTTTTCCTCCAGAGAAAACGGGAAGGCTTTCAATAGAATAGAGATTTCATCAGCGCCATCACGCTTAACAGTAGAACAAGCGGCCTGGAAATCCCTAAGATGCTTGATAGGCTCTTGAGCAAGTAAGCCATGAAATTTGGGCATCAAGTTGAGTAGTGAAGACTTTATTTCAAAATCTACAGCTACTGCTGGGTGGTGTGCCTGGAATGGTTGGAGCGTAAAATCAGGGGCTCCTTCCTCTTGGATAGTGACTCTTCTGGGCGCTGCCATGTCACCTGCACGTAAATGAACTGGATCAGTAGAAAAAGGGTTTGTTTCTTCCTTAGATGACGGTTCAGGTTCGTCCTCAAAGAGGAGTCGCCTACGCCGAGCTTGCCTTATATGTGAAAGAGTTCTTTCAATCTCAGGGTCAAATGCTGGCAAGCTTGGATCAGGGAGTGAACGCGTCATTTAACGAAAGAAACGTACAGTTCATAGTGATAGAATGAAAAGAAAAAAAATTGCAATAAAAATAAATACCAATCAATAAATTAACACACTGTTGTAACTCCCTAGCAACGGCGCCAAAAATTGATGGGGCGGAAATTGGTGAATTAAAAATTATTAAAATGTGTACGTTGCAAGTATAGTTCTTAACTCACCAGAAATCCACTTATCAATTTAGAAAGGTGTCACAGAAATTTAAATTTTAAATACTGGGAGTGTGAATCCCAGGTCGTCTCCCAACGAGTTACAGAAAAGTGTGCTATTTTATTAATCAGATGTTTTCAAAAATGTTTGAGTTGAGTAAACAGAGAATTAAATTGGAGAATTTGAATAATGTAAATAAAAGTCTTGACTGGGAGTTGATTAGTTGGAAGTCCCGCTGTTGTTGGATTACTCTCTAGATTAATTGATAATTAAAGGTTATCCTGTTTATTTATCTCTTACTAGGTAAGGGAAAGTCAAATAGGTTGGAATACTATGTCCGTTCACAAGTTACAACCCACTTAATTAAAAGGGGTTGGTGTTAGTGACTAGAGGACAATCTAACAATAAACCCAATTACAATTTCTCTTTTAAGCCTTCCAATTCAATTGGTTCCTTTCAATCAACTCCCCATCAAGTTAGGGAACTACTCGCTCATTGTGAATGTAAAATTCATAACATATGAAAAGGAATTAAGGAAAGACATTGTAAATAAAAATCAAAATAATCAAATAAAAATAAAAGTAATCCTTGTATTAAATAAATCCTAATAATATTCCAATGGTAAAATTAACAAAGCAAAGGACATGGAAGAGTAAAGCCAAGTAAAGAAAACGAACTAGAATGACGAAGTCTTGATGAGGTAATAACTCTTCTCAATATCCCAATGCAAAAAGTGATAGAAAAATAAAATCTTAAAAACTATCAATGTGTAGAGAGAAAAAAACCTAGAAGAGGAGTAAAAACTAGATCTAAAACTAAAACTATGTAGAATGAATGTTCTCTCTGGTTTCTGCATGTTCTCTGGCTCTAGTTTGCTGTTCTGGGCCGAAAACTGGGTCAAAACAGGGCCCAAAATTGCCCCCAGTGGAATCTGCAGATTATGCAGATCGCGCACGTCACGTGATCGCGTCATCCATGCGGACGCGTCATTCGCATTTTTTCCTGCCACGCGTTCGCGTCGTCCACGCCTCCGAGTCACTTGTGCTTTTCCATTCCGCGCGGTCGCGTGAGCCATGCAGCCGCGTCACTGCGATTTTTCCTCTTTCACGCAAACGCATGAGCCATGTGGCCGCGTCACTTCTTGCTGATTATCTCCTCAATTTCTTGTGTTCCTTCTATTTTTGCTAGCTTCCTTTCCAATCTCTAACTCATCCATGTCCTATAAAGCCTAAACACTTAACACACAGATCACGGCATCAAATGGGATAAAGGAGAACTAAAATGCATAATTAAAAAGTCTATAGGAAGTAGTTTTCAACCATGTAATAATTTCAGGAAGGAAATATAATTGCATGCTAAATTAATGAATAAGTGGGTAAGGATCATGATAAAACTACACAATTAAACACAATATAAACCATAGAATAGTGGTTTATCATGGGCCCCGGAAGTGGATTTCTGCATTAATTACTTATTTCTGTAAACCCTAGTAGCTAGTCTAGTATAAATAGGACATTTTACTATTGTATTAGACAGCTGGGTTTCGTCTTTTATCTTAGGATCCATCTTTGGACGTTTAGTTCTTAGACTTTGGGGGCTGGCAATTCAGCCATGCATGAACCTTGATCACTTATGTATTTTAAACGGTTGAGTTTCTACACACCATAGATTAAGGTGTGAAGCTCTGTGTACCTCGAGTTTTAATGCAAAGTACTACAGTTTTCTATTCAATCCAGCTTATTATTGTTCTAAGATATTTGTTGCACTTCAACCTGATGGATGTGATGATCCGTGACACTCATCATCATCCATCCTTATGAACGCGTGACTGACAACCACTTCCGTTCTACCTTAGACCGAGTGTATATCTCTTGGGTTCCTTAATCAGAATCTTCGTGGTATAAGCTAGAACCCTTTGGTGGCCACTCTTGAGGATCCGGAAAGTCTAAACCTTGTCTGTGGTATTTCGAGTAGGATTCAGGGATTGAATGGCTGTGACGAGCTTCAAACTCGTGATTGTTGGGCGTGATGACAAACGCAAAAGAATCAATGGATTCTATTCTGACATGATCGAGAACCGACAGATGATTAGCTGTGTTGTGACAGAGCATTTGGACCATTTTCACTGAGAGGATGGGATGTAGCCATTAACAACGGTGATGCCCTACATACAGCTTGTCATAGAAAAGAGTAAGAGGGATTGGATGAAAGCAGCAGAAAAGTAGAGATTCAGAAGGAACACAACATCTTCATACACTTATTTGAAATTCCCACCAATTATTTACATAACTACTTCTATCTTTATTTTTTGTTTATTTATTATTATTTTCAAAAACCATTATAACCATATGAATCCGCCTAACTGAGATTTACAAGGTGACCATAGCTTGCTTCATACCAACAATCTCCGTGGGATCGACCTTTACTCACGTAAGGTTTATTACTTGGACGACCCAGTGCACTTACTGGTTAGTTGTGCAGAGTTGTGACAAAGTGTGATTCACGTTTGAGAGCACCAAGTTATTGGAGCCATTGTTGATGATCACAATTTTGTACACCAGTGAGGTTTTTTGGGGAAGAGATATGGAGGTGATTGGGGAAGAGAATATAGGGAAGAGGATAAGATTTGATTGGTGACTGGTGTTTTGGGTAGAGTGTTTATAGAGATGTGTGAGGGAGAGAGAGAGAGAGGTGGTGTAGGCGGAGATCCTGTGAGGTCCACAGATCCTGAGGGGTCAAGGATTTGTCATCCCTGCTCCAATTAGGCGTGTAAACGTCCTTAGTGTGCAATCCTGGCGTTTAACGCCAGACTGCTGCTTGTTTCTGGCGTTAAACACCAGCTTTTACTCCTTTTCAGGTGTTAAACGCCAAGCTGCAACCTGTTTCTGGCGTTTAACGCTAGTTTGTTGCTTCTTTCTGGCATTTAACGCCAGTCTGGTGCTTCTTTCTGGCGTTTAACGCCCAGAATGGTGCCAGACTGGGCATTAAACGCCCATTCTGCTACCTTTATTGGTGTTTAAACGCCAATAAGTTTCTCCTCTAGGGTGTGCTATTTTTAATGCTATTTTTTCTTTAATTTTTGCAGTTATTTTTGTGACTACACATGATCATCAACCTAAGAAAATAAGAAATAACATAGATAGATAAAATTGGGTTGCCTCCCAATAAGCGCTATGTCAATAGCTTGACAATGAGCTCTCATGGAGCTTCACAGATGTTCAGAGCATTGTTGGGGCCTCCCAACACCAAACTTAGAGTTTGGTTCTGGGGGTGAAGAACTGAAGATTGTTGGTTTAGAAGTTATAATAAATTTTCGTTGCAAGTATAGTTTCTAAACCAAGCAATCAACCTTTCTTACAAACGTTTGGTTGTCACAAGTAACAAACCCAATAAAATTTATAAACCGAAGTATTCAAACCTCGGGTCGTCTTCTCAAGGAATTGCAGGGAAGTATGAATTATTATTGGTTATGCAAAACAGTGTTTTTGGGTTTTGAAAAGGTTTTGAACAAGAGAAATAAATTGCAAGAATTAATAAATTAACAACTAATAAAACTCTTGGCAAGGTATGAAAACTGGAAGTCCTATCCTAGTTATCCTTATCAATGGTGATGAGAATTATACCTTTGCTCCCACTAAGTCAACCTTTAACTATGAAGGTCAGTTCAGTGGACAAATTAATTTACCTAAAGTCCTAGTCAACTCCTTAAGGAAAGACTAAAGTTATAGGAATCTAGATTAATCAGCAAGAATAATAATTATCTATCACGATGAGTTTGATAACTCAGGAGTTACCAATTAATCAACCAAAGCCAATAGTAAATAATCTAAATTAAAATCATAGATATCTGAAATACTTCAAATTGAATGAAGATGTCGATTCTATCATGGAAAAGTTCATAAATCAAATTGGAAAGACAAATAAAAAGGACATTGAACCTGTAATTGAAGAAGATGAAAATATTCCTAAGTCCTTTAAGAGGAGTCCTAATTCAAAGGGAGAGGAAAGAACTTCTCTCACTAAAAACTACATCTAAATCCTAAAAAGTGTGTATGAATCCAGTATTCAGTCTCTAATCTCCATATGCTCATGAATGGATGGATTCCTCCATTTATAATCCTTCAATCTGTGTTCTCTGGGCTTGGATCTGGGCTAGAAGGGGCCCAAAAATTGCTGAGGACGACTTCTGCAAATTCTGCAGATCGCGCACATCACGCGTCCACGTAGGTCACGCGATCGCGTCATTTGGAGTTTAGCTCTTCCACGCGGTCGCATCAGTCATGCGTCCGCATCAGTTGTGTTTCGCACGCCGCGCGTTCGCGTCGTCCATACGCTCGCGTCGATGCTAATTTATGCAAAGCACGCGTTCGCATCATCCATGCGGGCGCGTCGCTGCCAGTTTCTCCAAAACTCCAATTTTGTGCTTTCCTTCCATTTTTGTCTGTTTCCTTTCCATCCTTTAAGTCACTCCTGCCTTATAAAACCTGAAAGTACTCAACACACAAATCATGGCATCGAATGGTAATAAAGGATAATTAAATTTGATTATTTTAAAGCATAAGAAACATGTTTTCTCACATGTCATATCATAAGGAAGGAATTGTAAAACCATGCAAATTCATATGAATAAGTAGGTGAAGGGTTAAATAAATCACTTAAATTGAGCACAATATATATCAAAAAATATGGGTTTATCAACCTTCCCACACTTAAACAATAGCATGTCCTCATGCTAAATCCAAGATAAAGAGTAAGGTAAAGTGGTGGAATCTCATGTAATGCAATCTATCCTAGATGCAACTACCTAAAGGAATCATGCAATTCTAATTTGATATTCACTTGTATATAAAACTTACATGTAGTTAAATTAATTCACATTCTCAAGGAATCATATATGCATAGCCAACCTTAGATAATGTTAAAGCACTTTTACAATTGAGATGGGTAAAAATATTTTTCAAACTTGCAAGACAATTAACAATTGAGGCAGAGATATATGGTGATGAGCTATTGAACCCTCACTGATTTTTATGTTTACTCTCTAGTCACTTAGTGTTTATTGGGTTAATCACTATATTCTTCTTTTTATCCTTACTTTCTATAACTTTGTTCTTCATCTAACCAATCAACAATTATAGAATACAGACATACAAAGATCATGAGGTCTTTTTAAGGTTGTAATGGGGCCAAGGTAGAGGTAAGGGTATATGTATAAGGCTAAGTAAGCTAATAAGTGAATCCTTGATTAGTCTAAGACCTCACCTAACATATACATATTTTATATAAATCATAGTTTCTTAACCTATTTGCCCAAATTTTCTCACTTTGTAATGCAAACTCATGCATTGATTTTAATTTTATCCCATGTGCATTGATTCTTTTTATTTTGTAACTGGGGGAATTTCTTTGTGTCCCCTTAATTAAATACCGAAAATAGAAACTTTTTTTTATCAATGCACATGGTAATTTAATTATTTTGATTTCACATGAGCATGCTTCCCAAATTTTCAAATAACTTATTCAATGTAATTTCCTACTTTTTCTATCATCCTATGTTCCCATAAAATTCCCGACACTTAAATTTTTACACACTATCTATCTTAAGCTAACCAAGGATTCAACTTGGGATTTTTATTTTGTTTTTCTACTTAAGGCTAGTAATGTAGTTATAAAACAGAAGGGGATTAAAAAGCTCAACGGGGCTAACAAGGATGGCATAAAAGGTAGGCTTTATTTGGGATAACTGAGTTAATAATCAAATATGGCCTCAATCCTATCTTGGTATGTATCTATATTCTAAAATTGGACATATATATTAAAACAAAGCAAAGAACATCAGAATAAAAAGAAGGGCGAAGCACACAGGAATAAAAATTATGGTTCGAATGTGACCATACAATTAAGCTCAAAACTCACAGGCTGTGTGTCCTCAAGCTCATAAATCATATATCAGTTATGTATGTCATGCAAGTAGAAATTAAGAGTTTCCATTATTCTCAATGTAAAATTTATTTGGGTGGCTTTAAAGTTTTAGTGTTCCTCCTTGATAAAATGTTGTTAACTAACTAACATGTAATACTATATATACAAGGGGTGTGGATTGCTTTGATTCTGTTAAAGTCTCTAGCTTACTTCCTTCTTATTTTCAATTTAAACCAAACTTATCATATGCTAAAAGGGTAAACTACACTAATTAATCCACTGAATATATAACTAGTAAACTAAGGTGCAAATTAAGCTAAAATATCCAAGATATATACAGCCCAAAGTGAATAATGTAAAAGTACAACAAAAGCAAAAGAGAGAAATGTGTAAATAAAATACAGGAAATAGACAAAATAAGATAAGAGTCTGTAGTGATTCACCAAAAGAAATAGATGCTAGAGATGGCGACCTCCCCACACTTAAATAATAGCATCGTCCTCGATGCTCACTCAAACTGGGTGTGAAGAAGTGTCATCTCCGGAAGGATGGGCTGCTGGTGTCTCGATGGTAGGCTGAGGGTCTGTAGTTTCTGTGAGGGTAGGAGGAGCGGCCTGCTGAAGCAGGGGCTCTGTCCTTAGAGGAACCTCCGGATCTGCGGTCTGTAGCTGGTGGTTCTCCTCGTGATGTGGTGCAGTGTGCTCTGGACCTGCCTGCTCAGCCTGGGTAGGTGCCTCCTCCTCATGATCGCTCACCTCCTCCTCAGATGTGTCGGAGGGCGTGTCCGGCTCAGAGGGAATGTTACCACCAGAGCGGATTATTAGCTTGAGGTGCTCATAGCATCGCTTGTGGCGACGCTCAGACCTCTCAAAACATCGCCTGTTGCGATGGTCAGACCTCTCAAACTACTGCTGGTGATGGCGCTTCATCTGATCTAGGCGGTCAAAGAGTCGGTGCACCATACGGTAGATGGGCTCAGGAGCAGGTGAGGGTGCAGTGGGTGGTGCTGGGCCAGTGGAAGCAGAAAGAGCAGCTGAAGAAGTGGCTGCCTTAGTAGTGTCAGTGAAAAATGGAGGTCGGGGCCTTTCACTAATAACCTCCCAAGGTACCTCAGCTCGGCGACCCAACTGAGTAATCAGGTAAAGAAACGAGAGGGTGCCTCTAACATGGACCCTGGCCATGTAATGCTGGATGAAGCGGGGTAGATATAGGTCCTTACCTGTCATCACACACCAGATGAGGGTAATCATAGCAGTTAGCACCTCTGTCTCGTGGGTGCTCGGCATCACATAGTTACTCAGAATCTGTTGCCATAGTCGAGCCTCATCATTCAGATATGTAAGCCTGATTCCCTTGGGTACCACTGTGCTCGTTCCCATGACCCAAGGAACAGTAGGATCAAGGGTGATATCCCTTTTCACTGCATCCCAATCAAACTTCATGAATCTCATATCCTCTTCAACTTTCTGGTAACCATCTGGTTAATCTGATTTAGGTGGAAGCTGGAGGATGTCTTCAATTGCTTCCTCAGTAACCAGAACTTGTTTGCCATGTAGCTATACCGCATCCAGGGATGCTAGAAAGTAGTTACAGTAGAATTCTCTGACCCAGGATGAGTTGACCTTAGTTAAGTTTCTCTCCAGGAAGAACCAGCCTCTCTGTTTGATCTGATCTAAAGTGTACTACTTGAGTTCTTCTGGAATTTTGAGTGTCCTTTCCAGGTGTAGGTTCCTGGCGGTGGCAAAAGTTGGGTACTTCTGCTCACAGTATTTATTTGCAAATTTAACCGGGTCAACTGCAGGTACCAACTGATCAGCCTTTTCTTGTGGGGTAAAGTTTTTCTCCCTCTAGGAATCATCATGTAAAATGCCAAGGATGGAACCAGAGGATTCGCCTCTTTTCCTTTTGCCAGTGGTAACTTTGCCCTTTCCCCTGCCTTGAGAGTCACACATCCTGAAAAATAGAATTTCCAAGATATAATTGAAGAATAAAAGCAGGAAAACAAATAGGTAAAAAGGATAATAGCAATATAGGCATAGAGTGGCAAAAGAGCGAGAGAAACAAGAATTGAGTGAAAGATGTAAGTATTCGAGATTGTGTTTAAGGAAAAAGTATGAAAATAAAAATGACAATCCAAAATACATGCTGAGTGAAATTCATGTTAATAAGGAAAAACAGTAATCATGCCTTGAATTAGAAGGTTAAAGTAAGTGAAGGAAAACAGAAAGGAGAGGTTCTGAAAATTTAAATTGTTAGGAAGGAAAGAGGAAGTTAGAAAGTTAAAGAGTGAGTTAGTGAAAAGATGGTTAAAATTAGTGGCATGAGAATGGTTTCCTATGTAACAATAAATTCACAAAGTAAAAGAATAATTCACTCATATTCAAGCAGGGATAATAGGGTATTGATGATGACTCATATAGATATAGAAGTAGTAAAAAGTAAAATCAGATCATCAATAAACCAATTTATTAACCAGGAAATCAAAAGTAATAAGAATGCTGGCCCGTGCATTCAAGAATTGGTTTGGTATTCGTGGAGTAGTGCAAAATAGAGAATTGCCAAAACCAATACTTGAATGTAAAAAGGAAACAATTTGCAGAAAATTGGGCAGCATCCTAGCTAAAATCGGATGTTCCCAGAAAATAAACAGCAGGAGAAACAGTTCTTATGAGATTAACAATTGCTGCAAAGAGTCACAGATAGTAGGAATAGTGAAGAATAGTCTAACAGCAGCATGAAACATTAAAGAACAGCATATGAACAGTATTAACATCACAGCCAGATTAAAATTGCAGAACAGATAAACAAATAACAAGTACGGTGCAATTATCAGGCCTAAATCCACTAACCACATCCTAGCTACCTAACCACTTAAAATCCACTACAAACATGCAACTCTATCTAGCCTAGTCGGGAAAAAATTTGGAAAACGAACTAAAGAATCGCAAGGAGGAATCGCAGTATGGCGGAACCTGGTGCGTAAAATGCAATGAGATGGAACAGGGATGAGGGCAGAAAGGTGGTGATGCGGCGGTGCTGGGTGAAGCACAGTGGCGTGGCGGTGGACCAGGGGCGGTGGTAGGGGTGCAGGTGGGGTTGAATGGTTGAGGGTTGGGGGTATGGTTGAGAATAGGGGGTGAGGGATAGGGTGGTGGCCGGCGGAGGTGGCTGCGGCAGTCTGAGGCTGGCCGCGGTGGGGGTAGTAGTGGAAGAGAGAGAGAGGAAGGGAAAAGAAGGAAGAGAGGGGAGGGGTGGTGGTCGCAGTGGTGTCTGGGTGGTGGTGGTGTGGCAGCGGTCTTGGTGGTCGGAGGTGGTTGTTGGTGGTGGCTGGGGTGGTTGAGAGAGAGAGAGTTGCAGAGGAGAGGAAGAGGGTGGGCTTGGGGACGCGACGGGCTAGGGTTCGCGTGACTTGGGGTTAGTGATCGCAAATCCACGCGGACGCGATCGCGTGAGTAGGGTGAAATAGGGTTGACGCGGATGCGTGGTCGACACAATCGCGTGGGTTGGGTAAAAGATAGGTGACGTGGACACGTGAAGCACACGATCGCGTCACTGGAATTAGTGCTAGACGCACGCTTCCAGCGTCGTTTCAGCGCAACTCTCTGTTTGGTTTAGGGGGCCAAAACATCCACGCGACGTGATCGCGTCGCTCACGCTTTCGCGTGGAATGGGTGTTGTACAAGTGACGCGTTCGCGTCAGGGACACACACGCGTGGGTCATTTTGTGCTAAACGCACACTAGCCGCATGATTCCAGCCCAACTTTCTGGGCGTTGGATCTTTACGCTGATATCCAGATCACGCATTCGCGTGAGTGACGCGGACGCGTGGGAGGCATTTTCCTCAACTGATGCGATCGCGTGGGGCATGCGGTCGCGTGGAACAATTTATGCCAAAGGCACACCTCCAGCCTTGCTTCAGCGTGACTCTCTATTCACTTTCTTTTTTCTTTTAATGCACTTGTGACGCAGACGCGTCAGCGACGCTGTCGGGTTGCGTGCTTCCTCTATCTTTAAATTTTTTTTTGTGCAGTATGCAAAATTCAAAAATGCAATGAATGTCAAGCAAAAAAAAAATTCAGGTTCAAACAAAATTCAAAAGCAAAGTAGAATGGAGAAAGAACGATCATACCATGGTGGGTTGTCTCCCACCTTGCACTTTTAGTTAAAGTCCTTAAGTTGGACATTTGATGAGCTTCATGCTATGGTGGCTTATGCTTGAATTCGTCCAGAAATCTCCACCAGTGATTGGAATGAAAGCATCCTCCGGGGTCCCAAAGAAGGCATGTAAAGCCCTTGAGCAGTTTCAAACAGGTTTCCAGGCTCCCGGGGTGTTGAATGTTAGAACAAATTCCAGGATCCCAAACTCTACCTTTACACCCATCCTTGTCTTGATCTACATTTTTCCAGTCGGGTGGTGAGTAATCTGAATTCTCACTGTAGTGACCAAACAGCTTCCGAGATCCTTTCAATTGAGCTTGACACCAGTCCTTGCACCTCAATTTGAAGTGTGAAACCTCATTGAATCTTGCATACCAGTGCTGAGTGCAAGTCATTTCCCTTTTACTCGTAAAGCCGCAAAGAGCTCTAAGCTGGGCATCTGTCTCAAGTAAACCATATTCAAGTGGAAAATTGAATATAAAGGTCAAGGATTTTACCCACTTGAAGTTTGTGTTGGGTGGTAATGGCTTTGGGATAAGTGTTTCCAGTGGTTCCGCAAGCTATACTCCCTTGTGGTCTTCTGCGAATTCTTCCACTTCTTTGAAAATTTCTTCCATTTCAACCATGTCTTGATCAAAGTCATCGATATCTTCCTCATCACTTGAGTCATAATTAGGAGGTTGAGAAAAGTCTACCTCTGCATCATCTTCGTATTTACTTGGGGAAGATTCTTCTATCTCAAAGAATTCACTTGCAGATGCAAGTTCATTACTAAGAGAACTTGACTTGTGATCATCATCATCAAGGAAACATGTGTCTTGGGTTATTCCGTCCAATTCTTCATAAGATACCTGCTTTGGGGGTTGTGCACTATCCTCCTTAGCATTAATTGTAACATCCTTGACGGAATTCTCCACGACTCTGGATTCTGGTGGAGGTTCGGCATCTCCTAAATCTTCAACCAACTCTTCTTCTTTTATAGTGACAGCTTCCTCTACTTGTTCTAGTATGAAGTTATACTCTATACTATCCACTGGAGTTTCAAGTGTCTCTTTCGTGCTACGTTCTTCATTAGATTCTCCACATGAAGCCATGAGGGTTTGTTGAGTGTCCGAACGTCTAGAAGATAATTAATTTATTGCTTGCTCCAGTTGATGAAGGGTTGCATGAAATTGGTCTATGGATTCTTCGAAGCGAACCTGTGATTCTCGGTTTGATGGACATGGTGCATAGGAGAGTGGTGATTCTTGTGAGTAATTGTATTGGTGTTGGGGCGGATAAGGATCATATGGTGGCGAATGGTGAAAAGAAGCTTGTGAGTGTGGTGGTTCGAAGTTATGTTGAGAGGATGGTCTCTGAGCATAGGGTGGGGCTTGTTGGTAACTACAAGGGGGTCCACCATATCTATCAGTTTGGTATGCATTGTAGAATGGTCTGTGTCCATGATATCTAGGAGGGTGTTGTTGCCTAAAGGGTTGATCAGATCCTCTTGGCTCCATCCTTCTTTGATTGCTTAGACCTTGATGCATATTCCTATTATAGCTTTCATTCCTTTCAACAAAATTAGGACAAAACTCAAAGCGAGAGGGGTGAGAATTCATAGTAGCTATCAGAAATAAGAAGGGAAAACAAAAACAAATAAACAAGTAAAAGAAAAATATTTACAATAACCAATAATAAGGCACACGTTTGCAACTACCCGGCAACGGCGCCATTTTGAAGAACTGAAGATTGTTGGTTTAGAAGTTATAATAAATTCTCATTGCAAGTATAGTTTCTAAACTAAGCAATCAACCTTTCTTACAAACATTTGGTTGTCACAATTAACAAACTGAATAAAATTTATAAACCGAAGTATTCAAACCTCAGGTCGTCATCTCAAGGAATTGCAGGGAAGTATGAATTATTATTGGTTATGCAAAACAGTGTTTTTGGGTTTTGAAAAGGTTTTGAACAGGAGAAATAAATTGCAGGAATTAATAAATTAACAACTAATAAAACTATTGGCAAGGTATGAAAACTGGAAGTCCTGTCCTAGTTATCCTTATAAATGGTGATGAGAATTATACTTTTGCTCCAACTAAGTCAACCTCTAACTATGAAGGTCAGTTAAGTGGACAAATTAATTTAATACCTAAAGTCCTAGTCAACTTCTTAAGGAAAGACTAGAGTTATAGGAATCTAGATTAATCAGCAAGAATAATAATTATCAATCACGATGAGTTTGATAACTCAAGAGTTACCAATTAATCAACTAAAGCCAATAGTAAATAATCTAAATTAAAATCATAGATATCTGGAATACCTTAAATTGAATGAAGATGTCAATTCTATCATGGAAAAGTTCATAAATCAAATTGGAAAGACAAATAAAAAGGACATTGAACCTGTAATTGAAGAAGATGAAAATATTCCTAAGTCCTTTAAGAGGAGTCCTAATTCTAAGAGAGAGGAGAGAACCTCTCTCACTAAAAACTACATCTAAATCCTAAAAAGTGTGTATGAATCCAGTATTCAGTCTCTAATCTCCATATGCTCATGAATGGATGGATTCCTCCATTTATAATCCTTCAATCTGTGTTCTCTGGGCTTGGATTTGGGCCAGAAGGGGCCCAGAAATCGCTGAGGACGATTTCTGCAAATTCTGCAGATCGCGCACATCACGCGTCCGCGTGGATCACGCGGTCGTGTCATCTGAAGTTTAGCTCTTCCACGTGGTCGCATCAGTTGTGTTTCGCACGCCACGCGTTCGCGCCGTCCATGCGCTTGCGTCGATGATAATTTATGCAAAGCACGCGTTCGCGTCATCCATGCGGACGCGTCGCTGCCAATTTCTCCAAAACTCTAATTTTGTGCTTTCCTTCAATTTTTGTATGTTTCCTTTCCATCCTTTAAGTCACTATTGTCCTATAAAACCTGAAAGTACTCAACACACAAATCACGGCATCGAATGGTAATAAAGGATAATTAAATTTGATTATTTTAAAGCATAAGAAATATGTTTTCTCACATGTCATATCATAAGGAAGAAATTGTAAAACCATGCAAATTCATATGAATAAGTAGGTGAAGGGTTGAATAAATCACTTAAATTGAGCACAATATATATCATAAAATATGGGTTTATCAGGAGGTTCAACACCAAACTTAGAGTTTGGTTGTGGTCTTCCAACACCAAACTTAGAGTTTGACTGTGGGGGCTTTGTTTGACTCTGCATTGAGAGAAGCTTTTCTGGCTTTCTCTCTATGGTTACAGAGGGAGATCCTTGAGTTTTAAACACAAGATAGTCCTCATTCAATTGAAGGATCAACTCTCCTCTATCCACATCAATCACAGCTTTTGCTGTGGCTAGGAAGGGTCTTCCAAGGATGATGGATTCATCCTCATCCTTCCCAGTGTCTAGGATTATGAAATCAGCAGGGATGTAAAGGCCTTTGACCTTTACTAGCACGTCCTCTACCTGTCTGATAAACCCATATTTTATGATATAATTTGTGCTGAATTTAAGTGTTTTATTCAATCCTTCACCCACTTATGCATGTGAAATTGCATGGTTTTACCTTCCCTTCATTATTATGAGATGTATGTGAAAAACATGTTTTCTAGGCTTTAAAAGTATTAATTTTAATTATCTTTTATTGCCATTCGATGCCGTGATTCGTGTGTTGAGTAATTTCAGATCTTCTAAGGCAGGAATGACTTAAAGGATGAAAAGGAAACATGCGAAAATGGAAGGAAAGCATAAAACGGAGTTTTTGAAGAAACTGGCAGCGACACGATAGCATGGGCAACGCGGTCGCATGCCAGCGCAAAATGGCAGTGACGCAATCGCATGAATGATGCGATCGCGCGCCACAAGCGAAACGCGTATGACGCGGACGCATGACTGAAGCGACTGCGTGACAAGGAAAATTCCACATGACGCGACCGCGTGACCCACACGGACGCATGACAGAGGTCACGCAACAAAAATTATAGAAAGCGATCCCAGCGATTTCTGAAGCCCTTTTTGGCCCAAATCCAAGTCCAGAAAGCACAGACCAGAGGTTATGAAGTGGGGGAATGCATCCGAAAGGAAGGGAGCTAGCCAATTAGTTACTTTTCATAGTTTAGATGTAGTATTAGTGAGAGAGGTTCTCTCCTCTCTCTTAGGATTTGGAAATTAGGATCAGCTTTCTACATTCTTAGTTTTGGTTAAGAAATCAGTAACTCTTGAGTTATCAAACTCAACGTGATCGATAATCGCTATCTTTGCTAATTAGCTTGAACTTCTATAATCCCAATCTTTTTCTAGGAATTAACTAGGATTTGAAGATCAAACTAATTAGCCACTTGACCTTCCTTCGCACTGGCAGAGGTTAACTAAGTGGAATTAAGATTCAATTTTCATCATCATTGATAAGGATAACTAGGATAGGACTTCCAATTTCTCATACCTTGCCAAGAGTTTATTTTACAGTCATTTATTTATTTTATTTGTCATTTATCATACTTGTTCCTCATTCTCAAAACCCCCAATTTAAAAAACTCATAACCAATAATAAGAACACACCTCCCTGCAATTCCTTGAGAAGACGACCAGAGGTTTAAATACTTCGGTTATCAATTTATTTAGGGTTTGTTACTTGTGACAACCAAAACGTTTGTACGAAGGGGTTTCTGTTGGTTCAGAATCTATACTTACAACACGACTTTATAAAATTCTTTACTAGCAAAAATCCCGACGTCAAAATGGCGCCCTTGCCGGGGAATTGCAAACGTGTGCCTTATTATTGGTTATTGTAAATATTTTTCAAAAAAATATTTTTCTTTTACTTGTTTATTTGTTTTCTCTCTTCCCTCTTATTTCTGATAGCTATTATGAATTCTCACCCCTCTCGCTTTGAGTTTGGTTCTAATTTTGTTGCATGGAATGGAAGCTATAACAGGACTATGCATCAAGGTCTAGCAATCAAAGATGGATGGAGCCAAGAGGATCTGATCAACCCTTTAGGCAACAACACCCTCCTAGATACCATGGACGGAAACCATTCTACAATGCATACCAAGCTGATAGGTATGGTGGACCGCCTTGTAACTACCAACAAGCCCCACCCTCTGCTCAGAGACCATCCTCTCAATATAACTTCGAACCACCACACATACAAGCTTCTTTTCCCCATTCATTACCACATGATCCTTATCCACCCCAACGACAATCCAATTACTCCCAAGAACCACCACTCCCCTATGCACCATTTTCACATTCATCGAGCCAAGAATCACAAGTTCGCTTCGAAGAATCAGTAAACTAATTTAATGCAACCTTTCATCAATTGGAGCAAGCAATAAATCAATTATCTTCCAGATGTTCAGACACTCAACAGACTCCCACGGCTTCATGTGGAGAATCTAATGAAGAACACAGCACAAAGAAGACACTAGAAACTCCAGTGGACAGCATAGTGCATAACTTCGTACTAGAACAAGTAGAGGATGCTGTCATTGTAGAAGAAGAAGAGTTGGTTGAAGATTTAGGAGATGCCGAACCGCCACCTGAATCTAGAGTTGTGGAGAATTCCGTCAAAAATGCTACAATTGATGCTAAGGAGGATAGTGCACAACCCCCAAAGCAGGTATCTTGTGGGGAACTAGACGGAATTACCCAAGACACATGTTTCCTTGATGATGATGATCATAAGTCAAGTCCTCTTAGTAATGAGCTTGCATCCGCAAGTGAATTCTTTGAGACTGAAGAATCTTCCCCAATTGAATATGAAGATGATGCTGAGGTCGACTTCTCTCAACCTCCTATTTATGACTCAAGTGATGAGGAAGATATCAATGACTTTGATCAAGACAAGGTTGAAGTTGAAGAAATTTGCAAAGAAGTGGAGGAATTCACAGAAGATCACAAGGGAGTAGAACTTGCAGAGCCACTAGAAACACCTATCCCAAGGCCATTACCACCCAACACAGACTTCAAGTGGGTAAAATCCTTAGCCTTTATCTTTACTTTTCCACTTGAATATGGTTTACTTGAAATTCAACTAATTTCACTCACGGCATGATTATTGCTTTTCTATTTAACAAGCTTTCCACTTCAACATATTTTGGAATGCGATTTCTCATCTTAGCTTTTTAACTCCAAAACATTCCAAAAATATGCATCTACTTAACTCATTTCATTTTTCTACTGTTCCTTTGCCACTTACTGCTTATCTTGTTATTTACCTTCTTATTTTCCTGCTTTTACTCCTCAATTACATCTTAGATATTCTGTTTTTCAGGATGTCTGACTCTCAAGGCAGGGGAAAGGGCAAACTTACCACTGGCAAACGGAAAAGAAATGAATCCTCGGGTTCCATCCTAGGCATTTTACATGATGATTCCTGGCGGGAGAAGAACTTTACCCCGTAGGAAAAGGCTGATCAGTTGGTACCTTCAGCTGACCCGATAAAATTTACAAACAAATACTGTGAGGTGAAATACCCAACCTTTGCCACCGGCAAGAACCTACACTTGGAAAGGACCCTCAAAATTCCAGAAGAACTTCAGCAGTACACCTCAGATCAGATCAAACAGAGAGGCTGGTTCTTCCTGGAGAGGAACCTAACTGAGGTCAATTTATCTTGGGTTAGAGAATTCTACAGTAATTACTTTCTCTCTTCCCTGGATGCAGTCCAGCTCAGAGGCAAACAAATTCTGGTTACTGAGAAAGCAATTGAAGAAATCCTCCATCTTCCACCTAAATAAGATCAGCCAGATGGTTACCAGAGAGCTGAGGAAGATATGAGATTTATGAGGTTTGATTGGGATGCAGTGAAGAAGGACATCACCCTTGATCCTACTGTTCCTTGGGTTATGGGTACAAGCACATTGGTACCAAAGGGAATCAGGCTTATATATCTAAATGATGAGGCTCGTCTATGGCAACAGATTCTGAGCAACTATGTGATGCCGAGTACTCATGAGACATATGTGCCAGCTGCCATGATTACCCTCATCTGGTGTGTGATGACGGGTAAGGACCTGTATCTACCTCACTTCATCCGGCATTACATGGCCAGGGTCCATGTTAGAGGCACCCTCTCTTTTCCTTACCTGATTACTCAGTTGGGTCACCGAGCTAAGGTACCTTGGGAGGCTGTTGATGAAAAGCCACCTGCCGCAGAGTGCCGAAAGATCATCCCTCACAGTCGGAAGTTCCTGGCTTTCGGCTACCGTCCTCCATTTCTCATTGACACTACTGAGGCCGCTACTTCTTCAGCTACCCCTTCTGCCCCTACTGGCCCAGCACCACCCACTGCACCCCCCACCTGCTCCTGAGCCCGTCTACCATTTGGTGCACCACCTCTTTGACCGCCTAGATCAGATGGAACACCATCACCAGCAACAGATTGAGAGATTTGACCGTCGCACCAGGCGACTTTTTGAGAGGTCTGAGCGTCGCCACAAGCGACGCTATGAGCACCTCAAGCTGATAATCCGCTCTGGTGGCGAAATTTCCTCCGAGCCAGACATGCCCTCCGACACTTCTGAGGAGGAGTTGAGCGATCATGAGGAAGCACCTACCCAGGCTGAGCAGGGAGGTCCCAGCCACACTGCACTACATCATGAGTTGCACCACCAGCTCAGACTGAAGATCTGGATATTCCTCTACAGACAGAGCCCCCGCTTCAGCAGACCACTCTTCTGATCCTCACAGCGACTGCAGACCCTCAGCCTTCCATCGAGACACCAGCAGCCCATCCTTCCGGAGATGACACTCCTTCATTGTGCTTAAGAGTGAAAACATGTTTTTTAGGACTTAAAATAGCTAAATCTAATTCTCCTTGATTCCATTAGATGCTTTGATATGTTTGTTAAGTGATTTCAAATTTAGGAGGCAAAGATTGGATCAAGGGAATGAAGAAAAAGCATGTAAAGTTGGAGAACTTATGAAGAAATGAAAGAATCGGAAAGCTATCAAGCCTGACCTCTTGGCACCTAATCGACCATAACTTGAGCTACAGAGGTCCAAATGATGCGGTTCTAGTTGGGTTGGAAAGCTAACGTTCGGGGCTTCGAAACGATATAAGATTTGCCATAGTTGCTATATGTATGGTGACGCGTACGCGCACTATACATGCACGCGTCGTTGCTGCCATATGATCCACTTAAAGCAATACGTGGCCAGCGAATTCTAGAGCCTTGTGGGCCCAATCCAACTCATTTCTGATGCTATTTAAGCCAAGGATTGAAGGGGGAATGAAGATACTTTTCATACTTTGGAAGTTAGTTACCGTTAGTCATAGTTTAGATTTAGAAGTAGTTTCTAGAGAGAGAAGCTCTCACTTCTCTCTAGGATTAGGATTAGGATTAGGTTTAGTTCTTAGATCTAGATTTTAATTCATCTTCTTCTACTTCTATCTTCTCAATTCAACTAATTTCACTCACGGCATGATTATTGCTTTTCTATTTAACAAGCTTTCCACTTCAACATATTTTGGAATGCGATTTCCCATTTCTCCTTGTTATTACATTCATTCTTCTTCCATTCTTTTGTTGTAATTTCCTTTATGTTGTTCTTGTGTTTTGTTGTAGATCTACTTTTGTTTCTTCTACTCTCTTTCAATTCAATCAAGGTAATTCATAATAAATGTGTTTCTTTTAATTGTTGTTGTTAATTCCTTTCAATAATTGTTGTTAGATTTCATTCTTTTTGTCAATTTACTATGCTTTTCTTTTGTACCTTCCAAGTATTTGAGAAAATGCTTGGTTGGATTCTAGAGTAGAGTTTTATGTTCTTGGCTTGGAAAGGTAACTTAGGAACTCTTGAGTTACTAATGTCCAAGTAATTGATGATTGGGATCCATTGACTCTAGTTCTCACTAATTGAATTAGTG
>NC_029775.3:63771997-63773867 GCF_000817695.3 Arachis duranensis | reverse complement strand
TAGGATAGAGATCCTTGACCACCAACCCTTGCCAAGACCTTTTTAGGCCTTAGTTTCCTTTCTTGCCATTTATCTTTCATGTTTCTTATTAAACCCCCAAAAATAACTCACAACCAATAACAAAACACTTCATTACAATTCCTAGGGAGAACGACCCGAGGTTTGAATACTTCGGTTATTAATTTTAGGGGTTTGTTACTTGTGACAGACAATCTTTTGTATGAAACTTTTCCACTATGAATTCTCACTTTGGCTATGAGTTTGGTTCTAATTGTGTTGTAGGAAATGTGGACTTCAATGCTAACATGTACCAAGGATGGAACACTCCAAGATGGGAGAAGCCTCAAGGAATTGATCACTCCTATTGGCATCAACTTCTGGACACTTATAGGTATAATTCTCATCCTAATGCATGTCAATTCAATAGCTGTGGTGACTCCTTTTATGATAATCAAACACCACCATATGCCTATGAACCTTATCCTCAACATGAACCTCAACCATACTCACAAGCCTCTCCATACCAAGCACCTTCCTATAATCCATATCCACCATATGACCAATCACCCATACCATATTCTTATGACCTTTATGAGCAAAAACTTATAGAACCACCACAACCCTATCATGATTATTACCAAGAACCACCTCAATACTCACCATCTCTATACCCTTACCAAGAGGAACCACCTTCCTACCATGAACCCTCTCTCCAAAATAATGAACCTTCTTACTCACCCCAAACCCCAATAGACGATCCTCTCACTTTGTTACTTCAAGGACAAGAAGCCATGAAGCGGGATACACTTGAGTTTGTGACCAATTTGACTAAGGTGGTGCACGCTTTAGCCCACCAATGTTTGAATACCCAAGGTACTTGCGTGACCACATGTGGAAAGTCAAAAGAAGAGCAAAGTATGAAGGAGAAATTGGAAAATCTGGTGGAGAAGGAGGAGTCAAATTTTGTGTTAGAATAGTTGGAGGAGCCTATGATCATTGAAGAGAAGGAAGAGGTGGTTGAAGATTTAGGAGATGTTGAAAGTCCATGGGAATGTAGCATCATGGAGAACTCTTCCAAGAAGCTTGATATTGATGTTGAAGAGGGTGCGCAACCTCCAAGGCATGTCATAGTTGAAGACTTGGAAGAGGTTTATCAAGAGATGGATTCAATCATGGATGAATTTCTATCTACAATCGAATCCTCTCCCATTGGACATGGAGTTGAAATTATAGAAGAGTGTGCACAACCTCCCATACCCTTGGTGAGCAATGCAAAAGAGAGTGAATCGAAAGAGAGCTACCAAGAGGAAAAAGTTGGCATGGTGTATATTGAAATTGAAGAATATAAAGAGGTTGATCAAGAGATGGATTTATTCATCAATGAATTCCTATCCAAAATTGAATCACCTTCCATTGGGCAAGAAATCAAGGTTCTTGAAGACAACACCAAGCCAAGTGATGAAAGGGAAAAGATTGAAATTGTAGAAGCTAGTGAAGAGGTGAAGATAGTCAAGAAAGAGCACAAGGGAGTGGAGCTTGCAAGATCATTGAGACCACCCCTTCCCAAGTCACCATCTAACATCACAGTCAAGTGAGCAAAACTCTTATCCCTAAGCTTTAATTTCTCACTTGAATATGGTTTAATTGAAAATGATGGTCAACTTAGAGCTCTTTGTGGAGTTAAGAGTAGGAAAGAGTTGTGTAGTGGTTGGAAACGTCATTTTAAGCTCATGACGGTTGTAAGCTCAAAACTCAAGAGCAATGGTTGGTGTAGAACCAAATTGCATGGGTCTAGGAAGTTGTTTGGAAGCTTCTTTGAGAATTCCAAGGCCATGCCACCCGGATGGAATAATGATGACCAACTCAAGGA
>NC_029775.3:63767652-63771502 GCF_000817695.3 Arachis duranensis | reverse complement strand
CAGCATCCTATGCACCAAGCTCAATTCTGGCGCACCAATTTTTGATTCTGGCGCACCAACTCCTGATTCTGGCAGCACCAAGGCAATTTCTGGCGCACCAACTTTTCCTGCCCTGCCCTTGGCGCGGGCAGGGCAGCATTTCACGCACCAGCCGCACCAAGGCCGCACCAAGGACGCACCACGTCGCACCAATCGTCCGCACCATGCACCAATTTTCTGCCTTGCCCTCCACAAGGGCAGGGCAGCCTCTTGGGAGTCACAATTTTGGGCCGAAAAATTCAATTAAAAATCCATTTTAATTCATTTCTTCACCAAATCAAAAGCCCATCCAAATCCCAAAATCCAAGAATAGAAAGTGTATAAATAGAAGCTAGTTTGATGTAATTAGGAACCTTTTACCACTTTTACCTTTACTTTTGAATTTTACTTTTCACCTTTCTTTTGAGCTTTGGAAATTGTTCTTGAGAGACTTGACCGAGAGCTAAGAGGATCAAGGGAGAATTGACTGATCTCCTTCTGGGGACTTTACTGAGAATTCTAACAATTGGGGAGGAGAATTGATCTTTCTTCTTCCTCATTCTTGCCTGAGCACTTCTAATCTTCTGTTTCTGAGTTTTGGGTGTGAGAAATTGAGGAAATTCTGTCTCAATTCCCATTCAAATTCTCTTCAATTCTCTTTCTGCATAATTGAATCTCTTTACATTTTCTTTACTGCTTTCTCTTCTAATTCTTGTCAATTGCTTTGTTAACTCGGATCTAGGAAGGCAAATAGAGATCTAGGCTCTGCTACCTAGTCTCTTGAGACCTGAGACCCAATTTTACTTTTGGTTCTTCTGTGAACCTTATCTTGCCATTTAAGTTACTGTAATTTACATTTCTTGCACTTTAAGTTTCAGTCATTTACTTTCTTGTTCTTTAAGATTCAGTCTATTTTACTTTCCTGTTCTTTAATTTACTGCAATTTATCTTCTGTTAAATACAACCCACTCAACCAAAACTTGATTCGCTTGACTAAATCAACCACTAAACTAAAATTGCTCAATCCTTCAATCCCTGTGGGATCGACCTCACTCATGTGAGTTATTATTACTTGATGCGACCCGGTACACTTGCCGGTGAGTTTTGTGTTGGATCCTTTTCCACACATCAAGTTTTTGGCGCCGTTGCCGGGGATTGAAATAGATTGACAATGATTAAGTGAAGTGGAGGTCTAGATCAAGCACTTTTTCTTTATCTTTGTACTAACATACTAACTGTTTGAGAAATTGCCTCTATCAATTCACTAACAGTTTATTTTAACTAACTTCATTTAATCCTCAAGTGTGCTGCCATTTATTCCTCCTGTTTGATCGCATGCCACAGGAAATCAAGTTTCTACAAACAAGGAGTATCATGACATGAAGCCACCACTCATTACACTCATCAAGAACAATTGTTCTTATGATGGAAATCCATCAGAGGCTCCTCAACAGCACATATCTACTTTCCTGAGAACTTGTAATGCGGTCAAAACCGATGGTCCAGATCAGGACACTTACAAGTTCCTGTTATTCCCTTTCTCATTAAAGGGTGAAGCTGCACAATGGCTTGAAACTTTTCCCCAAGGAAGTATCACTAGTTGGGATGATTTGGTCACCAAATTTCTGTCCAAATTCACCTCATCCAGACAGATCATCCAGCTGAAAGAGGAGGAACATCTATTCACACAAGGGGACGAAGAACCACTCTTCAAGGCCTGGGAAAGATACAAGAAAGCAACTGATAAAGTGGGTTTCCGAGCTTTCTATGAAGGATTAACCCCAGAAACAAGAAAAGCAGTGGACTACTTCTCAGATGGTCTACTCAAAGCAACAACAACTGCCCAAGGAAGTGCAGACCTCAATGACAAAGGAGTCAACAACCAACAGTCATTTGAGAAACCACAGAATGCAATCTCAGAAAAAGAAGTGATGAATAATGAAGGGGTGAATGCGTTCAAAGACTTAAACAGACAAATGCACCCTCAACCACAGCAAAACGTGGAAACATCTGTTGCAGTGAATGCCAAATTTCCACCATGGAGACCCCATTCCTATCTGAGAATGAGGGAGTCTCAACATCAAGAACAAGGAAGCTTCCACCAAGGCAACCTCATGATCACAAACAATCAATATCACACACCCACTAATACCATTCAAAGCCAACCCTCACAACACAGACACTCCCAAACCCATCTCAACTGGAGAAGGAGTGAGTACCAAAATCACAGACCAAGGGAATTCCATTATAACAACCCGAACTTCATAAACCATCAAAAACACCATTACAGCAAGAACAACCACTACATGCCGCCACCGCACCCACCCTTCCCACCTTTAACATCTCATAACCAACCAACCTCACGAGACTCTCAGAGAATCACAAACTTGGAGATCCTAATAGAGAGAATGATGAAACACCAAGAGGAAACAAGAAGGAACCAAACAATGTTAATCAAAGGAATTGAGGAGCAGATAGCTCAATTGGTGAAGCACTTTGCAGAAATGGGTGAGAAGGAACCAAATACTTTCCTCAAAACCATTGAAGATAAACCAACCAACAACGAAGATGCTACAAAGAAGGAAGGATGGAAAAGGATCATAGAGGACAATGAGAAAGGAAGCACCAGCCAAGAAAAACACAACAGGGAATTCCTTCAAAGAGAGACAGAGGATAGAACTAAAGACAAGCAGAAAATCCCCACTGGAAAGTTTTCACTAGGGGATCGAGTGATGATCAATATTCAAACCATGAAGGTATCCCCATAGTTGTCTGATCACTACACTGTGACTAAGATCCTTCCACAAGAATCACTACATTGTGACTAAGATCCTTCCACAAGAATTTATAGAGGTCATCAAAGAGGAAACCGGAAGGAAGTTCACAGTGAAGAAAGACAAGCTAAGGCACTGTGATTTTCAACCTCCATGATCAGCAAAAATGAAGATGTCAAGCTAGTGACAATAAAAGAGCGCTTGTTGGGAGGCAACCCAACCTGAGGTAGTTTTCTTTTTCATAGCTTTTTCAATAAAAATGTTGAATAATTGGTATGCATTGCAAGGAGTTAAGTTTGGTGTTGCACACCAAAACAATTTGAGGGAGAATGAAAACTTCTAAGTTTGGTGTTCCACCAAAAATATCAGTTAAAAACACATTCTCACCTCTTGCATGATTCTAGCTCCAAGCAATCAAACATTATTCAACTGCTGAATTGTTTTCTAGCTTTTATTTCATTAACCTTTAGCAAGAATACATGGTTTCAAATATGGTTGACTTGTTGCATCTGAGGCAGTGGTAAAAAAATTAAGTTTGGTGTCCCTACACCAAAAATCAATCCTAGAACCACACTCAGTTTATACATACCAACCATATAATTAAGGGCTTGAGAAGCAAGCAACTTTGAGGATTATGCAGGACATGAGTCAACAATTGAATATACTATGCATCTTAACTCAAAGAGAACACAACAGAAGGAAGAATCAAAGGGCTGCAACTTCAAAGGTTGTATCTGAACTTAATCATTGCTGCTGTGTATTGTTTCGAACATGGGAACCATTGTTTGTCTTGCTAAAAGTGTTTATCTAGTTGCAAGTGAAATTGTTTGTTAAAAATGATAAATCTGCACAATGCTTGCTATCCATCACTTAGCTTGAAAATTGCTTTGTTTCCCATATGCTTAAATAAAAGAGTTTGGTTTGAATTGAAAAAGTAAATATCCAATGTTGCATAAGTATGAATGGAAGTTGGTGGTGGTATATGTGTTTGATTAAATGCATAACTCATGAAATAATTGTTGCATAATATCATTCTCATTCAATTGTGAGTTAGCTTG
>NC_029775.3:63757336-63765822 GCF_000817695.3 Arachis duranensis | reverse complement strand
GGCATGGTGTATATTGAAATTGAAGAATATGAAGAGGTTGATCAAGAGATGGATTTATTCATCAATGAATTCCTATCCAAAATTGAATCACCTCCCATTGGGCAAGAAATCAAGGTTCTTGAAGACAACACCAAGCCAAGTGATGAAAGGGAAAAGATTGAAATTGAAGAAGCTAGTGAAGAGGTGAAGATAGTCAAGAAAGAGCACGAGGGAGTGGAGCTTGCAAGATCATTGAGACCACCCCTTCCCAAGTCACCATCCAACACCACAGTCAAGTGGGTAAAACTTTTATCCCTAAGCTTTAATTTCTCACTTGAATATGGTTTAATTGAAAATGATGGTCAACTTAGAGCTCTTTGTGGGGTTAAGAGTAGGAAAGAGTTGTGTAGTGGTTGGAAACGTCATTCTAAGCTCATGATGGTTGTAAGCTCAAAACTCAAGAGCAATGGTTGGTCTAGAACCAAATTGCATGGGTCTAGGAAGTTGTTTGGAAGCTTCTTTGAGAATTCCAAGGCCATGCCACCCGGATGGAATAATGATGACCAACTCAAGGACGGGTGTCAAAACAAAGTGTGAGACCCCGGATCGCACAAGGAAAATCAAATTTGGGAGCTCATAGCTTGTGCGAAACTCCATCAAAGCTTGAAGATGTTAAAATTGAAGAATGGAGCTTATTGGAGATTCAAGCATTGGTGGATGTTCAAGGATAGCTTCAAGCACAAGCCACCTTGAGAAGAGCTCCCCATAAGTCCAACTGAAGAACAATAAACAAAAGTGCTAGGTGGGAGACACCCCACCATGGTAAAATCCTTTCATTTTCTCTTTTGTACATATTGATAGAATTAGTTTAAATTCATGTTTTGATTAGTTAGTTGAGTATATTTGGTAGTATAATATGTTAAATAAGGTTCTATGGTGTTTTGGTAGCTGTTTGGAGGTTTGGAATGCCTGGATTGGTGCAAAAACATAGCAAAAATTTTTGAAAAATAGAGCACCATCCATGCGTACGCGCACTGCGTGCGTACGCTTGCATCAAGCATTTTGGACCATCCACGCGCGCGTGCAATGCGTGCGTACGTCTGGATTGAGAAGTTCCACCCTTCATGCATTTTCCAGAGAGTTGTGCCTGCGCCGCGCCAACGTTGTGCCTTTGGCACAAACCTATTCGCGCGCACGTGCACATGACGCGTGCGCGCCACTCTCGGAATAATCCTTCGATGCAGACGCACCCTGTACGCGTACACGTCGGGTCCATTGCACCACAAACCACGTGCGCACGCTATGTGCGCGTACGCGCGGATCCCCTTTTCTCAACACTTCTCTTTTCTTCCCCTCTTTCCATTTCTTTCCTTCTCCTTTCTTCTTCCCTTCTTCTACCCCTCATCCAACACTTCCAAACACCATTGATAACCATTTATTTTAGTTAGTTAATTAGTTAGTAAGGTAGTTAATTAGTTAGTTTTAGTTTAGTTTTCATTTTATTTTTCTCTCTTTCCATTATAAGTGTTGGATTATGGATTTTGCTTACCATATATTGCTGCTTATTACTAATTGAATGCTATCTTAGCATAATTATTTTAAATATTCTTTGTTGTATTCTATCGTTGAGGTTATATTTTGCTACTTAGTTTTGAGTTTTTTTATGCTTACCTTTTGAAGAATACCAAGTGATGAGATTTGCCTTCGAGCTCGTAACTCTTCTTGAATTACATGATTTGGCCACCATGTTGTTTGAGCCTTATTCTTCGATTAGGCAACCTCTTGATGGATGATGTTGTGCATTTACCTTAATGCATTGTGTTTCATGATCATATGCATCCATATACTTTAGCTTGAATGCTTTCATGCTTCTTTAATGCTTGTTTTACCTTACAAGTTTACTTAAAGCATCTCAAGCATACTAGAATGAGTAAAGTGCATGCTTCTTTTGTGACATAGCTTTTATGCTAATGTGGGTTCTAAACCGCACAATTTAGAATTCACATTCCTTATTTGTCATTAATGTCACACTAATTCACTCACTCATTTCTAGTGATTTACCTCATTCCAACAATGTATGCTTCCTTGCTTTTATATCTTCTCATCTTATGGTGTTATATTTTTGTTTTTTATGATGAATGCACCACAAGCAAACATAGAAGCAAGACTAAGAACACGCAGCGATCCGGAGAGTCGCCGTACCCCCTTGCTCATCTTTGAGTGCACCGAGGACGGTGCAAAATTTTAAGTGTGGGGAGGTCTTCCGACCGGTCGGCGATTTTAGGTGACAAGTTTCTAATTCCAACACTTTTGCATTTCATTCTAAGATTTTAGGATTTTTACTTGCATTTTCTTAGTTTTTCATATATATATACAAAATAAGCTTAGTCAAAATAATGAAATTTTTCAAGGATTTCTATCTATAGGGCTCCTCAATCCATTTGAGTGAAAACTTTTTATAGAGCTTGCTTGAATTATATATATCTTGTGGATCATGTTTTTGAGCTTAGTACACAAGAAAGTGAGATTTGAGCCTAATGGTGTGGTTACATCTTATAACCACTTATTTTCCCTCTTGTGTGTATTATTCTCTTTCTATGATTGTAATCTTTGAATTGTTTGATTCTTTATGTCCATTATTTTGTGTACTCATGCATTTATATGATTGAGGCCATCATTTCATTAACTCACTTACCCAAATAGCCTTACCTTTTATCTTCCATTGTTAGCCAATTTGCGCCTACGATTAACCCACTTGTTCATTTTAGCACATTACAAGCCTTTTATTTATGTTTGATTTATGTTACCCAATTGGCTTATGAATATTTTCCATGTTAGATTTGACTGCTTTGAAGAATGTTATTTGAGGTATTCCAGATATTTATGATTTTAATTTAGCTTTCTACATTCCTGGCTTTGGTTAAGAAATCAGTAATATTTGAAGATCAAACTAATTAGCCACTTGACCTTCTTTCGCACCAGCAGAGGTTAACTAAGTGGAATTAAGATTCAATTTTCATCATCATTGATAAGGATAACTAGGATAGGACTTCCAATTTCTCATACCTTCCCAAGAGTTTATTTTACAGTCATTTATTTATTTTATTTGTCATTTATCATACTTGTTCCTCATTCTCAAAACCCCCAATTTACAAAACTCATAACCAATAATAAGAACACACCTCCCTGCAATTCCTTGAGAAGATGACCCGAGGTTTAAATACTTCAGTTATCAATTTATTTAGGGGTTTGTTACTTGTGACAACCAAAACATTTGTACGAAGGGATTTCTGTTGGTTCAGAATCTATACTTACAATGCGACTTTATAAAAATATTTACTAGCAAAAATCCCGACGTCAAAATGGCGCCGTTGCCGAGGAATTGCAAACGTGTGCCTTATTATTGGTTATTGTAAATATTTTTCAAAAAAAATATTTTTCTTTTACTTGTTTATTTGTTTGCTCTCTTCCCTCTTATTTCTGATAGCTATTATGAATTCTCACCCCTCTCGCTTTGAGTTTGGTTCTAATTTTGTTGCAAGGAATGGAAGCTATAACAGGACTATGCATCAAGGTCTAAGCAATCAAAGATTGATGGAGCCAAGAGGATCTGATCAACCCTTTAGGCAACAACACCCTCCTAGATACCATGGACGGAAACCATTCTACAATGCATACCAAGCTGATAGGTATGGTGGACCGCGTTGTAACTACCAACAAGCCCCACCCTGTGCTCAGAGACCATCCTCTCGACATAACTTCGAACCACCACACTCACAAGCTTCTTTTTACCATTCACTTCCACATGATCCTTATCCACCTCAACGCCATTCCAATTACTCCCAAGAACCACCACTCTCCTATGCACAATGTTCACATTCATCGAGCCAAGAATCACAGGTTCGCTTTGAAGAATCAGTAAACCAATTTAATGCAACCTTTCATCAACTGGAGCAAGCAATAAATCAATTATCTTCCAGACGTTCAAACACTCAACAGACTCCCATGGCTTCATGTGGAGAATCTAATGAAGAACGCAGCACAAAGAAGACACTAGAAACTCCAGTGGACAGCATAGAGCATAACTTCGTACTAGAACAAGTAGAGGACACTGTCATTATAGAAGAAGAAGAGTTGGTTGAAGATTTAGGAGATGCCGAACCGCCACCTGAATCTAGAGTTGTGGAGAATTTCGTCAAAAATGCTACAATTGATGCTAAGGAGGATAGTGCACAACCCCCAAAGCAGGTATCTTATGGGGAACTAGACGGAATTACCAAAGACACATGTTTCCTTGATGATGATGATCACAAGTCAAGTCCTCTTAGTAATGAACTTGCATCCGCAAGTGAATTCTTTGAGACAGAAGAACCTTCCCCAAGTGAATATGAAGATGATGCTGAGGTCGACTTCTCTCAACCTCCTATTTATGACTTAAGTGATGAGGAAGATATCAATGACTTTGATCGACAAGGTTGAAGTTGAAGAAATTTGCAAAGAAGTGAAGAAATTCACAGAAGATCACAAGGGAGTAGAACTTGCAGAGCCACTAGAAACACCTATCCCAAGGCCATTACCACCCAACTTGAATATGATTTACTTGAAACAGATGGCTAGCTTAGAGCTCTTTGCGGCTTTAAGAGCAAAAGGGAAATGACTCGCACTCAGAGCTGGTATGCAAGATTCAATGAGGTTTCGCACCCCAATTTGAGGCGCAAGGATTGGTGTCAAGCTCAATTAAAAGGATCTTTGAAAGGATCTCGGAAGCTGTTTGGTCACTGCAGTGAGAATTCAGACTACTCACCACCAGGCTGGAAAGATGTAGATCAAGACAAAGACGGGTGTAAAAGTAGAATTTGGGATCCTGGAATCTATTCTGACAGTTGTCACCCCGAGAGCCTGAGAATATGTTTGAAGCTGCACAGAAGCTTTACATGCCTAGTTTGGGACCCTGGAAGATGCTGGCATTCCAAACACTGGTGGAGATTCCTGGACGAATTCAACCACAAGCCACCCTAGCAGGAAGCTCATCAAATATCCAACTTAAAGACTTTAACTAAAAGTTCTAGGTGGGAGACAACCCACCATGGAATGATCATTCCTTTTTCAATTTTTATTATTAGTCTGTTTTGTTCGCTTTTGAATTTTGTTTGAACCTGCATTTGTTCATCACATTCACTGCATTCTGCATTCTACATACTGCATAAAAAAAATTGGTGAGAGCATGCGACGCGACAGCGTTGCTGACGCGTCCGCGTCACAAGTGCTTCAAAAGAATAGGAAAGTGAACAGAGAGTCAAGTAAAACTCACAATAGAGTGAGGTCGAATCCCACAAGGATTGATTGGTCAAGCAACTTTAGTTAGAAGAATATGCTAGTTGAGCTAAACAGAAATTAGATTGAGAACCTGCAGAAATTTAAATGACTGAAAAGTAAATAACAAAAATTAAAGTGCAGAATCTTAAATGGGGATTTGGGGTAATGAGCATGAAAATAAATGGCAGAAAGTAAAGAGAATGGGTAAGATCAGAAATGGAAAAATCATTGGGTTCAGGAGATGTTGCATTCTCCGGATCAAGTTCATTCTCATCTCTTCCTCAATCAATGCATTCATTAATCTCCTTGGCAATCTTAAGTGATTGGATCCCAATTCCTTGGCAATCCAATCCCCCTAAGCTTGAACAATTGCCCAATTCCAAGTGTGGTCACTGATTATACCACATGTATTTCCGAATCAAAGTGTTGGGAGGATTACATGTCACTATATCCACCTAGACCCCAATTTGGTCCAACATGAGAAAGAATTTCTAGCATGATCTCCTCATCCCTTTTCCAAGGCTCAAAGGAAATCCAATTATGGAGAGTTTCTTTTCCAAGACAACTAACCAATTGAATTGAGATCGAAAGCTTTCTAGTAAATCAAAAGAGAAGAAAGAAGAAGAGAAATAAAAACTATAATTGATCCATCAAATTACAGCAGAGCTCCCTAACCCAATGAAAGAGATTTAGTTGTTCATAGCTCCAAAAATGAAAAATGGTAGAAAAGAATACATGCTTAGGTAAAAGAGTAGGAAAGTAAATATACAAAGGGTAGTTCTCCAAATTGCCAAGCATCTCTATAGTTCAAAACTACTCCTATATATACTACTGATCTTGATCTTCTAGTGAGTTTTTCAAGTCTTGGATGTGGGCCTTATATCTTGAGTTGAAGCAGTTACAATCTTTGGTGGGCTCAGCTTGTAGAGAAGTATGAATTAGGCATGGGCGTTAGTGAAGTTAACGTTAAGTGACATTGTGGGTTCTTGAACGTTAGTGACAATCACATTTTTCACTAACGTTCCAACCCCATATAGCCCACGTTAACTCCAACGTTAGTGGCACCAACGTAACCACTAACGTAGCCTTGTAAACCTTCGCAAGCATTATTGGGACTCACCTTTCCCAATAACGTTGCCTTATAAACCTTCACAACCGTTATTGGGACTCACATTTCCCAATAACGTTGCCTTGTGCCCTTTGTCCCTACGTTAGAGTTCACGTTAGTGTAACTAACGTGGCTCTTAACGTGGTTATGCCTCACCTTCGAGAGCGTTAGAGACACTTACCTTTGTCACTAACACTCCAAGTTCCCCTACTCTCCACGTTAGAGCTCACGTTAACTAAGTTAATGTGGCCACTAACGTGGTAGTGAATGCCATCTCCAACGTTAGTGACAAAGGTGAGTGTCACTAACGTTGGCTCATCAATCTTAGCTCCACGTTAACTTTCACGTTAGTGGTCTTAACGTGACCACTAACGTGGGCAATGCTAGTTTGATACAATGTTAGTGACAAAGGTGAGTGTCACTAACATTGGCGTTGTTCCTCTCTTCCATGTTAGACTTCACTGGTGCACGAAATTATGATCATCAATGGCACCATCAACATGGTACGCACAATTGCAATCTCAACTCTTTATCACAACTTCGCACAACTAACCAGGAAGTGCACTGGGTCGTCCAAGTAATAAACCTTACGCGAGTAAGGGTCGATCCCATGGAGATTGTTGGTATGAAGCAAGCTATGGTCATTTTGTAAATCTCAGTCAAGCAGATTCAAATGGTTATGAATGATTTATGAATAAAGCATAAAATAAAGATAGAGATACTTATGTAATTCATTGGTGAGAATTTCAGATAAGTGTATAGAGATGCTTTGTCCCTTCCGTCTCTTTGCTTTCCTACTGTCTTCATCCAATCCTTCTTACTCCTTTCCATGGCAAGCTGTATGTTGGGCATCACCGTTGTCAATGGCTACAGTCCTGTCCTCTCAGTGAAAATGTTCAACACGCTCTGTCATAGCACGACTATTCAGCTGTCGGTTCTCGATCATGTCGGAATAGAATCCAGTGATTCTTTTGCGTCTGTCACTAACGCCCCACAATCGCTAGTTTGAAGCTCGTCACTGTCATTCAATCCTCGAATCCTACTCAGAATACCAGAGACAAGGTTTAGACCTTCCGGATTCTCTTGAATGCCGCCATCAATTCTAGCTTATACCATGAAGATTCCGATTTGGAAATCCAAGAGATATCCACTCAATCTAAGGTAGAACGGAGGTGGTTGTCTGGCACACGTTCATAGGTGAGAATGATGATGAGTGTCACGGATCATCACATTCATCAAGTTGAGGAACAAGTGATATCTTAGAACAAGAATAAGCTGAATTGAATAGAAGAACAATAGTAATTACATTAATACTCAAGGTACAGCAGAGCTCCACACCTTAATCTATGGTGTATAGAAACTCCACTGTTGAAAATACATAAGAACAAGGTCTAGGCATAGCCGAGAGGCCAGCCCCCATGATCTAAGATAGCATAAAACTACTCAAAGATAGCTACCAAGATGTCTAATACAATAGCAAAAGGTCCTTATTTGTAGAGAACTAGTAGCTTAAGGTTTACAAAGATGAGTAAATGACATAAAAATCCACTTCCGGGCCCACTTGGTGTATGCTTGGGCTGAGAATTGAAGCATTTTCATGTAGAGACTCTTCTTGGAGTTAAACACCAGCTTTTGTGCCAGTTTGGGCGTTTAACTCCCATTCTTGTGCCAGTTCCGGCGTTTTACGCCAGAATTCTTGAGCTGACTTGGAACGCCTATTTGGGCCATTAAATCTCAGGAAAAGTATATACTATTATACATTACTGGAAAGCCCAGGATGTCTACTTTTCAACGCAGTTAAGAGCGTGCCAATTGAGCTTCTGTAGCTCCAGAAAATTTTCTTCGAGTGCAGAGAGGTCAGAATCCAACAGCATCTGCAGTCCTTTTTAGCTGCTGAATCAGATTTTTACTCAGGTCCCTCAATTTCAGCCAGAAAATACCTGAAATCACAAAAAAACACACAAACTCATAGTAAAATCCAGAAAAGTGAATTTTAACTAAAAACTAATAAAAACTAACTAAAACATACTAAAAACATACTAAAAACAATGCTAAAAAGCGTATAAATTATCCGTTCATCACA
>NC_029775.3:63751560-63757313 GCF_000817695.3 Arachis duranensis | reverse complement strand
GGAACTCAGAATCCAGATAGTGTTATTGATTCTCCTAGTTAAGTATGATGATTCTTGAACATAGCTACTTTATGAGTCTTGGCTGTGGCCCAAAGCACTCTATCTTCGAGTATTACCACCGGATACATACATGCCACAGACACATAACTGGGTGAACCTTTTCAGATTGTGACTCAGCTTTGCTAGAGTCCCCAATTAGAGGTGTACAGGGTTCTTAAGCACACTCTTTTTTCCTTGGATCACGACTTTATTTTTACCCTCGCCTTTTGGCTTTTTTTTTTTTGCTTGCGTTCTCTCTTTTTTTTTGTATCCACTACTTTTTCTTGCTTCAAGAATCATTTTTATGATTTTTCAGATCCTCAGTAACATGTCTCCTTTTTCATCATACTTTCAAGAGCCCACATTCATGAACAACAAATTGAAAAGACATATGCACTGTTCAAGCATACATTCAGAAGTCAAAGTATTGCCACCACATCAAAATAATTAATCTGCTATAAAATTCAAAATTCATGCAATTCTTCTCTTTTTCAATTAAGAGCATTTTTTCATTTAAGAAAGGTGATGGATTCATAGGACATTCATAACTTTAAGGCATAGACACTAAGACACTAATGATCATAAGACACAAACATAGATGATGAACATAATCATAAAAATTAGAAAAACAGGAAAATAAAGAATAAGGAGATTAAAGAACGGGTCCACCTTAGGGATGGCGGCTTGTTCTTCCTCTTGAAGATCTTTTGGAGTGCTTGAGCTCCTCAATGTCTCTTCCTTGCCTTTGTTGCTCCTCTCTCATGACTCTTTGATCTTCTCTAATTTCATGGAGGAGAATGGAATGTTCTTGGTGCTCCACCCTTAGTTGTCCCATGTTGGAACTCAATTCTCCTAGGGAGGTGTTGATTTGCTCCCAATAGTTTTGTGGAGGAAATTGCATCCCTTGAGGCATCTCAGGGATTTCATAATGAGTGGGATCTCTTGTTTGCTCCATCCTTTTCTTAGTAATGGGCTTGTCCTCATCCATGAGGGTGTCTCCCTCTATGTCAATTCCGACTGAATAACAGAGGTGACAAATGAGATGAGGGAAGGCTAACCTTGCCAAGGTAGAGGACTTGTCCGCCACCTTATAAAGTTCTTGGGATATAACATCATGAACTTCTATTTCCTCTCCAATCATGATGCTATGAATCATGATGGCCCGGTCTATAGTGACTTCGGACCGGTTGCTAGTGGGAATGATTGAGCGTTGGATAAACTCCAACCATCCCCTAGCCACGGGCTTGAGGTCATGCCTTCTCAGTTGAACCGGCTTCCCTCTTAAATCTCTCTTCCATTGAGCGCCCTCTTCACAAATGTCTATGAGGACTTGGTCCAACCTTTGATCAAAGTTGACCCTTCTAGTGTAAGGGTGTTCATCTCCTTGCATCATGGGCAAGTTGAATGCTAACCTTACATTTTCCGGACTAAAATCTAAGCATTTTCCCCGAACCATTGTAAGCCAATTCTTTGGGTCCGGGTTCACACTTTGATCATGGTTCTTGGTGATCCATGCATTGGCATAGAACTCTTGAACCATTAAGATTCTGACTTGTTGAATGGGGTTGGTAAGAACTTCCCAACCTCTTTTTTGGATCTCATGTCGGATCTACAGATATTCACTCTATTTGAGTTTGAAAGGGACCTCGAGGATCACCTTCTTCATGGCCACAACTTCATAGAAGTGGTCTTGATACACCCTTGAGATGCATCTCTCCATCTCCCATGACTTGGAGGTAGAAGCTTTGGCCTTCCCTTTCTTCTTTTTAGAGGTTTCTCCGGCCTTAGATGCCATAAATGGTTATGGAAAAACAAAAGGCAATGCTTTTACCACACCAAACTTAAAAGGTTTGCTTGTCCTCGAGCAAAAGAAGAAAGAAGAGAGTAGAAGAAGAAGAAATAGAGGAGATGGAGGTGGCTTTGTGGTTCGGCCAAGAGGGAGAAGTAGTGTTTAGGTTGTGTGAAAATGAAAGAGTGAAGAAGGGTTTATATAGGGGTAGGGAGAGGGGTACGGTTCGGTCATGGATGGGTGGGTTTGGGAGGGAAAGTGGTTTGAATTTGAATGGTGAGGTAGGTGGGGTTTTATGAAGGGTGGATGTGAGTGGTGAAGAGAATAGTGGGATATGATAGGTGAGGGGTTTTTGGGGAAGAGGTGTTGAGGTGATTGGTGAATGGGTGAAGAGGAGAGAGAGTGGTGGGGTAGGTGGGGATCCTGTGGGGTCCACAGATCCTGAGGTGTCAAGGAAAATTCATCCATGCACCAAGTGGCAAGCAAAAATGCTCCCTTATGCCAATTCTGGCGTTAAACGTCGGGCTGGTGCCCATTTCTGGCGTTTAACGCCAGCTTCTTGCCCTTTCCTGGCGTTTAACGCCAGTCTGGTGCCCCTTTCTGGCGTTAAACGCCCAGAATGGTGCCAGACTGGGCGTTAAATGCCCATTTGCTGCCCTTACTGGCGTTTAAACGCCAGCAAGTTTTTCCTCCAGGGTGTGCTATTTTTCTTTCTGATTTTCATGCTGTTTTTGCTTTTTCAATTGATTTTGTGACTTCCCATGATCATCAACCTACAGAAAACATAAAATAACAAAGGAAATATAGATAAATATAACATTGGGTTGCCTCCCAACAAGCGCTTCTTTAATGTCAGTAGCTTGACAGTGGGCTCTCATGAAGCCTCACAGATACTTAGAGCAATGTTGGAACCTTCCAACACCAAACTTAGAGTTTGAATGTGGGGGTTCAACACCAAACTTAGAAGTTGGTTGAGGCTTCCCAACACCAAACTTAGAGTTTGACTGTGGGGGCTCTGTTTGACTCTGTTTTGAGAGAAGCTCTTCATGCTTCCTCTCCATGGTTACAGAGGGATATCCTTGAGCCTTAAACACAAAGGATTCTTCATTCACTTGAATGATCAATTCTCCTCTGTCAACATCAATCACAGCCTTTGCTGTGGCTAGGAAGGGTCTGCCAAGGATGATGGATTCATCCATGCACTTCCAGTCTCTAGGACTATGAAATCAGCAGGGATGTAATGGTCTTCAACTTTTACCAGAACATCCTCTACAAGTCCATAAGCTTGTTTTCTTGAATTGTCTACCATATCTAGTGAGATTCTTGCAGCTTGTACCTCAAAGATCCCTAGCTTCTCTATTACAGAGAGAGGCATAAGGTTTATGCTTGACCCTAGGTCACGCAGAGCCTTCTTGAAGGTCATGGTGCCTATTGTACAAGGTATTGAGAACTTCCCAGGGTCCTGTCTCTTTTGAGGTAGTTTCTGCCTAGACAAGTCAGCCAGTTCTTTAGTGAGCAAAGGGGGTTCATCCTCCCAAGTCTTATTACCAAATAACTTGTCATTTAGCTTCATGATTGCTCCAAGGTACTTAGCAACTTCCTCTTCAGTGACATCTTCATCCTCTTCAGAGGAAGAATACTCATCAGAGCTCATGAATGGCAGAAGTAAATCCAATGGAATCTCTATGGTCTCAGTGTGAGCCTCAGATTCCCATGGTTCCTCATTAGGGGACTCATTAGAGGCCAATGGACGTCCATTGAGGTCTTCCTCAGTGGCGCTCATTGCCTCTTTCTCCTCTCCAAGTTCGGCCATGTTGATGGCCTTGCACTCTCCTTTTGGATTCTCTTCTATATTGCTTGGAAGAGTACTAGGAGGGAGTTCAGTAACTTTCTTACTCAGCTGACCCACTTGTGCCTCCAAGTTTCTAATGGAGGACCTTGTTTCAGTCATGAAACTCTGAGTGGTTTTGATTAGATCAGAGACCATGGTTGCTAAGTCAGAGTAGCTCTGCTTAGAATTATTTGTCTGTTGCTGAGAAGATGATGGAAAAGGCTTGCCATTGCTAAACCTATTTCTTCCACCATTATTGTTGTTGAAACCTTGTTGAGATCTCTGTTGATCCTTCCATGAGAGATTTGGATGATTTCTCCATGAAGGATTATAGGTGTTTCCATAGCGTTCTCCCATGTAATTCACCTCTTCCATTGAAGGGTTCCTAGGATCATAAGCTTCTTCTTCAGATGAAGTGTCCTTAGTACTGCCTGGTGCAGCTTCCATTCCAAACAGACTCTGAGAAATTATATTGACTTGCTGAGTCAATATTTTGTTCTGAGCCAATATGGCATTCATAGTATCAATCTCAATAACTCCTTTCTTCTGATTCATCCCATTGTTCACAGGATTCCTTTCAGAAATGTACATGAATTGGTTATTTGCAACCATTTCAATGAGTTCTTGAGCTTCTACAAGCGTCTTCTTCAGATGAAGAGATCCTCCAGCAGAGCTATCCAATGACATCTTGGACAGTTCAGACAGACCATCATAGAAGATACCTATGATGCTCCATTCAGAAAGCATGTCAGAGGGACACTTTCTGATCAATTGTTTGTATCTTTCCCAAGCTTCATAGAGGGATTCACCTTCCTTCTGTCTGAATGTTTGGACTTCCACTCTAAACTTACTCAATTTTTGAGGTGGAAAGAACTTTGCCAAGAAGGCATTGACTAGCTTTTCCCAAGAGCTCAGGCTTTCTTTAGGTTGTGAATCCAACCATATCTTAGCTCTGTCTCTTACAGCAAAAGGGGATAGCATAAGTCTCTAGACCTCAGGGTCAACCCCATTGGTTTTGACAGTGTCACAAATTTACAAGAATTCAGCTAAAAACTGATGAGGATCTTCCAATGGAAGTCCATGGAACTTGCAATTCTGTTGCATTAGAGAAACTAATTGAGGCTTAAGCTCAAAGTTGTTTGCTCCAATGGTAGGGATAGAGATGCTTCTCCCATAGAAGTCGGAGTAGGTGCAGTAAAGTCACCCAGCACCTTCCTTGCATTGTTTGCATTGTTGTTGTTTTCAGCTGCCATGTCTTCTTCTTTGAAGATTTCTGTTAGGTCCTCTACAGAGAGTTGTGCTTAAGCTTCTCTCAGCTTTCGCTTCAAGGTCCTTTCAGGTTCAGGGTCAGCCTCAACAAGAATGCATTTGTCTTTGCTCCTGCTCATATGAAAGAGAAGAGAACAAGAAAATATGGAATCCTCTATGTCACAGTATAGAGATTCCTTGAGGTGTCAGAGGAAAAAGAAAAATAGAAGGAAGAGGTAGAAGAATTCGAACTTAGAAAGATAGAGTTCGAATTGTACATGTTAGTCCATAAATAGAAGGATGTGAGAAGAAGGGAAGAAGTTTTCGAAAATAAATTTAAAAACATTTTAAAAACATTTTTAAAAATTGAAGAACGATTTTCGAAAAATATGATTGGGAAAGAGATAAAGTGTTTTTTTGAAAAAGATTTTGAAATTAGAAATCAAAAAGATATGATTGAAAACTTATTTTGAAAAAGAATTGATTAAAAAGATATGATTGAGAAGATATGATTGAAAAACAATTTAAAAAGATTTGATTTTTAAAATCAATGACTTGGCTAACAAGAAAAGATATGATTCAAACATTGAACCTTTCTCAACAGAAAAGGCAACATACTTGAAATGTTGAATCAAATCATTAATTGTTAGCAAGTATTTTTCAAATTGGAAAGAAATTGATTTTGAAAATATATGATTGAAAAGATATGATTTGAAAAAGATTTGATTTTGAAAAATTATGAAAACTTGAAAAAAAATTGAATTAAAAACAGAATCTTCCCTCTTGTGCCATCCTGGCATTAAACGCCCAGAATGGTATCCATTCTGGCGTTTAATGCCCAAAATA
>NC_029775.3:63751188-63751490 GCF_000817695.3 Arachis duranensis | reverse complement strand
AGTTTTCCTTCTTCACTGGGCGTTTTGAACGCCCAGCTTTTTCTGTGTAATTCCTCTGCTGTATGTTCAGAAACTTCAATTTTCTGCATTATTGACTTGAAAAGACACAAATTAAAAATTTTTTGGATTTTTAATAATGAGGAATAATCAAAATGAAACTAAAATCAAATAAACAATGCATGCAAGACACCAAACTTAAAATGATTTTTGGATTTTATGAATTTGTAATTTTTTTGGATTTTTCGAAAATTATATGGAGAAGAAAATAAAGAGATTCAAAATTTTTAATAAGAATTCCAGGA
>NC_029775.3:63741047-63750617 GCF_000817695.3 Arachis duranensis | reverse complement strand
ATCCAGTGATTCTTTTGTGTCTGTCACTAACGCCCCACAATCGCAAGTTTGAAGCTCGTCACAGTCATTCAATTCTCGAATCCTACTCAGAATACCAAAGACAAGGTTTAGACCTTCCGGATTCTCTTGAATGTCGCCATCAATTCTAGCTTATACCATGAAGATTCTGGTTAGGAAATCCAAGAGATATCCACTCAATCTAAGGTAGAACGGAGGTGGTTGTCAGGCACACGTTCATAGGTGAGAATGATGATGAGTGTCATGGATCATCATATTCATCAAGTTGAGGAACAAGTGATATCTTAGAACAAGAATAAGCTGAATTGAATAGAAGAACAATAGTAATTGAATTAATACTCGAGGTACAACAGAGCTCCACACCTTAATCTATGGTGTGTAGAAACTCCACCATTGAAAATACATAAGAACAAGGTCTAGGCATGGCCGAGAGGCCAGCCCCCATGATGTAAGATAGCATAAGACTACTCAAAGAAAGCTGCCAAGATGTCTAATACAATAGCAAAAGGTCCTTATTTGTAGAGAACTAGTAGCTTAGGGTTTACAAAGATGAGTAAATGACATAAAAATCTACTTTCGGGCCCACTTGGTGTGTGCTTGGGCTTAGCATTGAAGCATTTTCATGTAGAGACTCTTCTTGGAGTTAAACGCTAGCTTTTGTGCCAGTTTGGGCGTTTAACTCCCATTCTTATGCCAGTTCCGGCGTTTTACGCCAGAATTCTTGAGCTGACTTGGAACGCCTGTTTGGGCCATCAAATCTCGGGTAAAGTATGGACTATTAAACATTGCTGGAAAGCCCAGGATGTCTACTTTCCAACGCAGTTGAGAGCGTGCCAATTGGGCTTCTGTAACTCCAGAAAATCCTCTTCTAGTGCTGGGAGGTCAGAATCCAACAGCATCTGCAGTCTTTTTTAGCCTTTGAATCAGATTTTTGCTCAGGTCCCTCAATTTCAGCCATAAAATACCTGAAATCATAGAAAAACACACAAACTCATAGTAAAGTCCAGAAAAGTGAATTTTAAATAAAAACTAATAATAATATAATAAAAACTAACTAAAACATACTAAAAACATACTAAAAACAATGCCAAAAAGCGTATAAATTATCCGCTCATCATTCACGTTAACTAAGTTAACGTAACTCTTAACGTGGCTTATCGCCAAATCTTGGAACATTAGTGGTGTTCACATTTACCACTAACGTTGGAGCTTTCTTTTGTCTCCACGTTAACTACCACGTTAACCTAGTTAACGTGGCAATTAACGTGGGCTTATGATGGCTTCGCAGGTGTTATTTGTGATCACTTTTCTCATTAAGGTTGCATGCTATTTACCATTCCACGTTAGTGGTCACGTTAACTAGATTAACATGAGTACTAACGTGGTTCTTCCTTGCTTCCTTTGTACTAAAATCAAGCAAATTATGTGCATCAAAGCTCTAGCCAAAGTCATGAGATTATGCATCATCAATTTATTATTCAATTCTAGCAAAAATCCTCATGAAATCATGTGAAATTCACAATAGTTGCTTGAATCAAAGTGTAAGTGTATTTTCATCCAAAACTTGCCTTATTCACTAAGAAAATGCATGAAACTAACCTAAAACAGTAAAGAAAAGGTCAGTGAAACTGGCCTAAATGCCTTGGCATCACACTCCCAATTTAAAACCAGGTTAGTCTATTGGCACCTCTTTAGAACAAGTGCTAGATGGTCAAGACAGGAGCTGAATGAGTCTCCAAATACTGAAAAGTCATCCATGAAGACTTCCAGAATTTTTTCCACCATATAAGAGAAAATAGAGAGCATGCACCTTTGAAAGGTTGCAGGTGCATTGCACAGACAAAATGGCATCCTTTTGTATGCAAATACTCCAGATGGACATGTGAATGTTGTTTTCGCTTGATCTTGGGGATCTACTGCAATTTGATTATAACCTGAATATCCATCCAGAAAGCAGTAGTAATCATGACCTGCTAGTCTTTCTAGCATCTGGTCTATGAATGGTAAAGGAAAATGATCCTTTCTGGTAGCTGTATTGAGCCTTCTGTAATCAATACACATACGCCACCCTATAACCGTTCTTGTAGGAACCAGTTCATTTTTTTCAATTATGAACCACTGTCATGCTACCCTTCTTAGGGACGACTTGGACAGGGCTCACCCAGGGGCTATCAGAAATAGGATAAATAATCCCAGCCTCTAGTAATTTAGTGACCTCCTTCTGCACCACCTCCTTCATGGCTGGATTCAGCCGCCTCTGTGGTTGAACCACTGGCTTAGCGTCATCCTCCAATAGGATCTTGTGCATGTATCTGGCTGGGCTAATGCCATTAAGATCACTGATGGACCACCCAAGAGCTGTCTTGTGTGTCCTCAGCACTTGAATTAGTGCTTCCTCTTCCTGTGGCTCTAAGGTAGAGCTTATGATTACAGGAAAAGTGTCACCTTCTCCTAGAAATACATATTTCAGGGATGGTGGTAATGGTTTGAGCTCGGGTTTAGGAGGTTACTCCTCTTCTTGAGGGATTTTTAGAGGTTCTATTATTCTCTCTGGTTCCTCCAGATTAGGCTGAACATCTTTAAAGATATCCTCTAGCTCTGATTCAAGACTCTCAGTCATATTGACCTCTTCCACTAGAGAGTCAATAATATCAATGCTCATGCAGTCGTTTGGGGTGTCTGGATGCTGTATAGCTTTGACAACGTTCAACTTAAACTCGTCCTCATTGACTCTAAAGGTTAATTCCCCTTTTTGGACGTCAATGAGGGTTCGTCCAGTTGCTAGGAAAGGTCTTCCTAGAATGAGAGTTGCACTCTTGTGCTCCTCCATTTCCAGCACCACAAAATCAGTGGGAAAGGCAAATGGCTCAACCTTGACAATCATGTCTTCAATCACGCCTGATGGGTATTTAATGGAGCCATCAGCAAGTTGGAGACATATCCAGGTTGGTTTGACTTCTTCAGTCAAACCAAGCTTTTTGATAGTGGATGCAGTTATTAGGTTGATACTTGCTCCAAGATCACATAGAGCTTTCTTGGTACAAGTACCCTCTAATGTGCATGGTATCATGAAGCTTCCGAGATCTTTAAGCTTCTCTGGTAAGCTTTTCAGAATGACTGCACTGCATTCTTCAGTAAGGTAAACTTTTTCAGTTTCTATCCAATCCTTCTTATGACTTAAGATCTCTTTCATGAACTTAGCATAAGAGGGTATTTGCTCAAGTGCTCTGCAAATGGAATCTTTATTTCAAGAGTCTTGGAATCTTTATTTCAAGAGTCTTGGAATCTTCAGTCAAACCTGCAAAGTGAGCAAATTGCTTATCCTGTTCCGCTTGGCAGAGTTTCTGAGGATAAGGTATTTTGGTTTTGTATTCCTCAACCTTAGTTGTTGCAGGTTTATTTCCTACAGATGTGGTTGGAGAAGCCTTTTTAGACGCCAACTCCTTACCTATTTCTGGCATTTGAATGCCAGAACTGAGCTTTCATTGGGTGTTTAACGCCAACTCCTTGCCTGTTTGTGGCGTTTGAACGCCAGAACTGAGCATGGGTTGGGCGTTTAACGCCAACTCTCCACCCTTTTCTGGCGTTTGAGCGCCATAATTATTCCTCTCTGGGCTCTTACTATCCTCAGAGGGATTTTGGGTAGCAGTTTGTTCATTTCTTGGCTTCCTGCTGCCTAGAAGTGAGGTATTTAATGTTTTCCCACTTTTTAATTGAACTGCTTGGCACTCTTCTGTTATTTATTTTGATAACTGTTGTTCTATTTGCTTTAGCTGTACTTTCATATTCATATTAGCCATTCTTGTGTCTTGTAGTATCTCCTTGAATTCGGCTTGCTATTTTGTTAGAAAATCTAATTGCTGATTGAATTCAGTAACTTGTTCTGTAGGACTGAGTTCAGCAGTTACTATTTTAGCCTCTTCTTTCATGGAAGGTTCACTACTTAGGTACAGATGCTGATTTCTGGAAACTGTATCAATGAGCTCTTGAGCTTCTTCAATTGTCTTTCTTATGTGTATAGATCCACCAGCTGAGTGGTCCAAAGACATCTGAGCTTTCTCTGTAAGCCCATAATAGAAGATGTCTGACTGCACCCACTATGAAAACATTTCAGATGGGCATTTTCTTAGCATCTCTCTGTATCTCTCCCAGGCATCATAAAGAGATTCATTATCTCCTTGTTTAAAGCCTTGGATGTTCAGCCTTAGCTGTGTCATCCATTTTGGACGGAAATATTGATTCAGGAATTTTTCTGACAGCTGTTTCCATGTCCTTATGCTAGCCTTAAGTTGGTTATTTAACCACCTCTTAGCTTGGTCCTTTACAGCAAATGGAAATAGTAATAATTTGTAGACATCCTGATCTACTTCCTTATCATGTACTGTGTCATCAATTTGTAAAAACTGTGCCAGAAACTCTGTAGGTTCTTCTTGTGGAAGATTGGAATACTGGCAACTTTGCTGCACCATGATAATGAGCTGAGGATTCAACTCAAAACTACTGACTCCGATGGAGTGTATACAGATACTACTCTCATATAAAGCAGTAGTGGGGTTAGCATACTGATGGCAAGTCATCATATACCTATTTTTCTATGCTTTTTCATACAAGAAATTGATTATTTGTGCTTAAATATTGAATGCTTTTGTACTTGATATTTTAATTTTATAAATCTTGTAGAAAATAAGAAGAAAAAGAAGCAAAGAAGCACAAAAAAGGAGAAAAAAAGAGCTTTGGGGTACACTTTGAAGTTGGGATACACTTTGGAGCCTTAGGCCACGCTTTTAAAAGCGTGGCCCATGACCAAATCAAAGAAGGAAGCAGCCAGCACGCACACTGCCCTGCTCTTGCCAAGGGCAGGGCAGAATCGTGATGCAAAGTGAGGTTGGAAGCAAGAATTTTCGCTAAGGTAAAATCTGGGCGCTCACAGCATGACCATGCCTCCTTCAAAGGACTATAACTTGAGCTACAGACATCCAATTGATGTGCTTCCAGTTGCGTTAGAAAGCTGACATTCAGAGCTTTCCAACGATATATAGCAATCCATATTTGGCGTACAATTGGGGCAGGAACAAAAGGCATCTTTAAGGGCCAAAAACAAGCAAAAATAAACCAAAATGCTTCCACCAAGGCTCGAAGAGGGAGACACAAGGAACCCAAGGAAGTCTGCCCTCAAGGAGAGCAGAATGCCCTCTTGGAGGGCAATGTCGTGTTTTCTTCATGAAAATTCAAGGAAAAATTGCAACAACTTCCTCCACCAAGTTTCGAACACAAGACCTCTAGGAAGCCAAGCCTTAGGCGTGAATTAGGTGCCAAGAAGAAAAAGCCAAGCAATGCACTCCATGGGATTCGAACTTGGCACTCCCCAAAGGAAACATTGCCCTGCCCTCCGCAAGGGCAGGGCAGCATTTTGGTGATGCACACACGCGCACAAGATTGGCGCACCAAGGAGTTTCAGCAGCAACACAGCAGCACGCACGGGCATCATTCTGGCGCACCAAAAATTTCTGCCCTGCCCTCCACAAGGGCAGGGCAGCATCCTGCAAGCATCAGCGCCCAACTCGCACGCACCAACGGCCGCACACACCATTTTCTGCCCTGCCCTCCACAAGGGCAGGGCAGCCTCCTGGGAGCAAATCATCATGGGCCAAAAGTTCAATTTCATATAAATTCAATTCCTCACCAAATTGAATCAAGGCCAACCAAACCCATTTCTCCTCAAATCCAAAGCAAGCAAAGCCCACATCATCACTCAAAGGCACAAGAACAAGCTAGAATTAGGATTTTCATTTAATTTGTTTTTCATTTCAATTTCATTTTCACTTTGTAAAGCCTATATAAAGGCATCAATTAGAGCTGAATTAGGAGGGAAAACTCCACTAGGGAGCATTAGGAATTGAGAGTTCTCTCTCTTAGTTTTCATTTCTGTTTGAATTTTGGATCAAGAATTGAAAGAATTCTATTTCACTTGATCTGAAATCTCTTGTTCTTCTTTTGCATAATTTCAGAAAATTGAGAATTGAATCTGAGTTTTCATTTACTGCTTCCATCTTCATTTCTTCTTCAATCTGTTTCTTGGTCGGATCAAGGAAGGGAGTGAGATCTAGACTTGTTTTCTAGTCTCATTGATTCCCTGAGATCTTGTCTCTTTAAATTTCAAAATCAAGCTGAGTTACATTCTGTGTTGCTTCTTCAAGCAATTTTCCATTTCTGTTTAAATCTGCTGCACTTATTTCATCTTTTACTTCTCTGCTTGATTGCTCTTTACATTTTCTTGTTGGATTTTAAATTCCCTGCACCCAACCCCCTTTACATTTTCTGCAATTTACATTTCTTATCATTTAAGATTTTGCCAATTTACTTTTCTCGCAATTTAAGTTTTAGCTATTTTACTTTCTTGTTATTTAAGTTACTTGCAACTTTACTTTCTGCATCTTTAAGATTTCTGCAATTTTACTTTCTGTTGATCAACTTCACACAATTCACTCAATGTTAGCTTGACTAAACTAATCACCCACTAAAGTTGCTTGATCCAACAATCCCTGTGGGATCGACCTCACTCCCGTGAGTTTTATTACTTGATACGACCCGGTACACTTGCCGGTGAGTTTTGTGTCGGATCATTTTCCGCACATCAAGTTTTTGGTGCCGTTGCCGGGGATTGATTAGACCAACAATGATTAAGTGGGTGAGAAGTCTAGATCAAGCATTTTTTCTTTTTTGTTCTCTGTTCTAAGTTGAAACCAAGGTGTTTGTGTTTTTGCCTCACTAAGCAAAACTCATTTCTGATATGAGTAATTTCAATTTTCATTGGTGTTGTGTTCTACAAAATTCAAATGGAGTTCACCTCATCTTTTAATCAAACAAACTTCATGGGATATTGCCCACCATCACAATATGATTCAAGTCATTATTCTAATGATGGTTGGGAATATCACCAAGAAGATACAAATTCTGAGCACTTCAATCAATGGAGACTTGCTCCAGAGTCACAAATTGATCAAGCTGAGCACATGAGATACTGTCCAGAACCCCAGAATGACTTATATCATTATCCTCATGGTGTCTGGACATACTAAGAAGAATGTGAACAATCAGTTAAAATGGGACACCTTCCAGAGACACAATATGATCCAGATTTTGATGAGTCTAACAACTACTCATATTGTGGCTGGGAAAGTCAAAATCAAAGAAATCTTAGTAATCCATACTGTGATGAGTTCAATAATTCTTCAAATTGTGATTCAGAGGATCTCCTTCAAAAGTCCAGAGGATTTTTTGAAAGACAAGAACAAGCCTGGAAAAGGAAAGAAATCCTCCGTCAGAGGACAAATGAGCACCAAACCTCCTCAATGAAAAAGCTATTAAGTCAAATGTTGGGTGCAAAGAAAGGAGTGGAGGAGCAAGAAAGTGAGGAAGTCGTTCCAGAAAAGTCACATTTAATTGAAGTGGAGAAGTGAAAAGAGGAAAAGCTCATGGAACCACCAATGCAAGAGGCTCTTAATGAAGAAATCACTCCAATAATCACACAGCAAACAAGTCTTGAATCCAAAGAAGTGAAGGCAACTAGCAAGAACACCAATTCTGTCCCTAATCCAGCAAGCAAGATCAATCAAGCCATTTGCAAAAGGAAGCTTGCTGAGGAAAGGCCAAGACAAGGGACACTAGCTGAATATTTCCCTCCTTTGAGGTCATTCCTCTTAACAAACTGGAAGAAGAGGAAGAAAGTGAAGAACAACATGTCAAGCTAATGACACTAAAAGAGCACTTGTTGGGAGGTAACCCAATCGTAGGTATAATTTCTCTTCTCTGCTTTGTTTTCTTTCTTTACTTTGTTTAAATTCAATAAATTGGCATATGGTTATATTCTAAGTTTGGTGTTGCCATGCAACACACTATTTTCAATCTTTTTGGATGATTGCATCAAATCAAAAAAATGAAAGTGACACACCAAGATTCTAAGTTTGGTGTGCCACCTATTTTTCTATGCAAATCATTCAGCAACACCACTTGTCTGCATGACCATAATGTCTTTGCAGTGTTAATTTTCTTTTGGTTTGATATTTTGTTATTCTGTTTACTTTAGTTAATTCTTTGTTTTTAATTCTTTCATTTTAGTTTGCTTATTTACTGTGTTTGTTAATACATTACCAAGAGAGCTTTATTAATGACAGATTCTTAGTTTGGTGATTGTAATTAATAAATAACAGTTTCATTTGCTTGGTTTTAATTCAAATAAGTGGACATAGGATTGCATTCTAAGTTTGGTGTTGCTATGCAACACAATTTGCTTCAAATCTTTACTGGATACTTGCATTGATTCCAAGTGAAAGTGTCACACTAAGTTTGGTGTGCCACTTATTCTTTATGCAAAGTATTACGCACACCTTCTTATGTTTGCAATCAAAATGTCTCTGTCTCTGGTGCCTTGATTGTTATCTTTCATTTTGCTTGCTTAAAACACATGTGCTACTAACATTTCATTGCATAAGACATTCATGATCGATCTTAGCCCCATAGCCATTATTCTAATTGTTTCTTGAGGATGAGCAAGCATTCTGAGTTTCGCAAGGGAAAGAAGAAGAATAAAGGAAAAAGGACAACAATAATGAAGATGAACTACAAGGTTGTAGAGCTCCTTTTCTTCTCATTTGTTTCCAGCACTTAAATTTCATGATTGTCTTTATCTTCTCTGTTTACATGTGTGAATGAATAAAGCATAGCTTGAATCTTGATTTGTAATATTTTGTGAAATCTTTTGAAATCATGAAAACCTTGAAGAAGCAAATACAATTAAAGCAAGAAAAGAAAAAGGGAAGGAATGAGAAAGTTGAAGGCTCTGAGTACCAATGGCAATTCACTTGTTAAGTACTTGTGGTGTTTCTGTATCAAGCCAAATGCTTGAAAACAAAACACTTAGAAGTCAAGGCTAGGCTCAAGTGCAAAAGCACTCCCTCAAAGCTCAAGGTTCTGAGCATCAATGATTAGAGAGTCAAAAAAAAATGAGCTTAATGAAGTCCTCTAATTAAATGCTTGTGGTGCTTATGTATCAAGTGGTAATACTTGAAAACAAAGCATTTAGAAGTCGTAGCTTTGTTATTAACTCATGGGGCAAAGCACCCAAAAGGAAAAAAAAAATCAAAAGCTTGTTTCAAGGAAGAATTATAAGAAAAAGATTTCATAAAATAAGCTAGATAGAAGCATCAATCATTTACATCTCTTTTGTAATTGTAGCATGCATAGAAAACTAGCTTGCCATGAACATTAACTTGCTACTCTTCTTACCTTGGATTGTCAATTTCTATTGCATGATTCTTTTCTTGCTTGGGGACAAGCAAGGTTTAAGTTTGATGTTGTGATAGCAAGTCATCATATACCTATTTTCCTATGCTTTTTCATACAAGAAATTGATGATTTGTGCTTAAATATTGAATGCTTTTGTACTTAAATGATATATTTTCTTGATATTTTAATTTTATAAATCTTGTAGAAAATAAGAAGAAAAAGAAGCAAAGAAGCACAAAAAAAGAGGAAAAAAAGAGCTTTGGAGCA
>NC_029775.3:63738433-63740822 GCF_000817695.3 Arachis duranensis | reverse complement strand
TGGGCGCTCACAGCATGACCATGCCTTCTTCAAAGGGCTATAACTTGAGCTACAGATGTCCAATTGATGTGCTTCTAGTTGCGTTGGAAAGCTGACATTCAGAGCTTTCCAACAATATATAGCAATCCATATTTGGCGTACAATTGAGGTAGGAACGAAAGCCATCTTTAAGGGCCAAAAACAAGCGAAAATAAACCAAAATGCTTCCACCAAGGCTCGAAGAGGGAGACACAAGGAACCCAAGGAAGTCTGCCCTCAAGGAGAGCAGAATGCCCTCTTGGAGGGCAATGTCGTGTTTTCTTCATGAAAATTCAAGGAAAAATTGCAACAACTTCCTCCACCAAGTTTCGAACACAAGACCTTTAGGAAGCCAAGCCTTAGGCGTGAATTAGGTGCCAAGAAGAAAAAGCCAAGCAATGCACTCCATGGGATTCGAACTTGGCACTCCCCAAAGGAAACATTGCCCTGCCCTCCGCAAGGGCAGGGCAGCATTTTGGTGATGCACACACGCGCACAAGATTGGCGCACCAAGGAGTTTCGGCAGCAACACAGCAGCACGTACGGGCATCATTCTGGCGCACCAAAAATTTCTGCCCTGCCCTCCACAAGGGCAGGGCAGCATCCTGCAAGCATCAGCGCCCAACTCGCACGCACCAATGGCCGCACACACCATTTTCTGCCCTGCCCTCCACAAGGGCAGGGCAGCCTCCTGGGAGCAAATCATCATGGGCCAAAAGTTCAATTTCATATAAATTCAATTCCTCACCAAATTGAATCAAGGCCACCAATTTAATTCAATTCTTCTCCAAATTGAATCAAGGCCAACCAAACCCATTTCTCCTTAAATCCAAAGCAAGCAAAGCCCACATCATCACTCAAAGGCACAAGAACAAGCTAGAATTAGGATTTTCATTTAATTTGTTTTTCATTTCAATTTCATTTTCACTTTGTAAAGCCTATATAAAGGCATCAATTAGAGCTGAATTAGGAAGGAAAACTCCACTAGGGAGCATTAGGAATTGAGAGTTCTCTCTCTTAGTTTTCATTTCTGTTTGAATTTTGGATCAAGAATTGAAGGAATTCTGTTTCACTTGATCTGAAATCTCTTGTTCTTCTTCTGCATAATTTCAGAAAATTGAGAATTGAATTTGAGTTTTCATTTATTACTTTCATCTTCTTTTTCTTCTGCAAATTGTTCTCTGATTTGATCAAGGAAGGGTTTGAGATCTCAACTTGTTCTCTAGTCTCATTGATTCCCTGATGATCTTCCGCAATTTAAGTTTCAGCTATTTTACTTTCTTATTATTTAAGTTACTTGCAACTTTACTTTCTGCATCTTTAAGATTTCTGCAATTTTACTTTCTGTTGATCAACTTCACACAATTCACTCAATGTTAGCTTGACTAAACTAATCACCCACTAAAGTTGCTTGATCCATCAATCCCTATGGGATCGACCTCACTCCCGTGAGTTTTATTACTTGATGCGACCCGGTACACTTGCCGGTTGGATTTGTGTGTTGGAAATTCGTTTTTCCACAAAAACACCATCACATACGACCCCAAAGTCCTTCTGGACTGTTCATTTCCACTTAGGTCCATGATGGAGAAAGGGAGATGACGTGGATTTATTTTATTATATTTATAAAAAAAATTTCGAAATAATAAAATAAAATAAAATAAAAACTAAAATAAAAATAGAAAAAGAGATTTGAAAATATTTTATGAAGATTTTCGAAAAAGTGAGGAGAGAGAAAGTGGTTAGGATATTTTTGAAAAAGATATGATTTAAAAAATCTTAAAAGGATATGATTTGAAAAATTTTGACCAAGTCAACACAAGGGATTCAAAAATTATGAGCAATTAAAGGAAAAGATATTTTTTTACTTTTGAATTTTATTATGAAAGAGAAGAACACACAAAACACACAAGACTTAAAATTTTTAGATCCAATGCTCCTTGTTTTCGAAAATTTTGGAGGAAAACCACCAAGGCACACCAAACTTAAAATTTTTAGAAAACCAAAATAAAATTTTCAAAAACTAAAGAAAAATTAACAAGAAAACACCAAACTTAATATTTGGCACAAGATTTAATCAAAGAAAAATTATTTTTGAAAAAGTTTTAAAAAAGAAGATACCCAATTACCAAGAACACAAGCACAACACTTTAACCAACTGAGCTATAAATTTAACGTGTTTTAAAAAGGTATTTTTAAAGGAAAATAAAAATATGCAATTGACACCAAACTTAAGATATGAAACTAAACTCAAACAAAAGACTCCAAGAAAAAATTAAAAACTAATAAAGAAAAATAATATTTTTGAAAGATTTTTAAAAGGGATAATAAAAGATGCAATCCTAGTGACTCTAAACCAAAAAGACAAATT
>NC_029775.3:63732976-63738405 GCF_000817695.3 Arachis duranensis | reverse complement strand
GCCAAAAACTTGGTGCACGAAATTGTAAATCACACTTTTCACAACTCGTACCACTAACCAGCAAGTGCACTGGGTCATCCAAGTAATACCTTACGTGAGTAAGGGTCGAATCCCACAGAGATTGTTGGCTTGAAGCAAGCTATAGTTATCTTGTAACTCTTAGTCAGGATAATAATAATTTTCAGTTTTGATTGGTAGTGAATAAAAAGCATGGATTAAATAATACTTGTTATGCAGTAATGGAGAATATGTTGGAGTTTTGGAGATGCTTTGTCTTTTGAATCTCTGCTTTTCCCCTGTCTTCTTCTTCACGCACGCAAGGTTCCTCCTATGGCAAGCTGTGTGTTGGTGGATCACCGTTGTCAATGGCTACCATCCGTCCTCTCAGTGAAAATGGTCCAGGTGTGCTGTTACCGCACGGCTAATCATCTGTCGGTTCTCACTCATGCTGGAATAGGATCCATTAATCCTTTTGCGTCTATCACTACCCCCAACCCTTGTGAGTTTAAAGCTCGTCACAGTCATTCAATCCCTGAATCCTACTCGGAATACCACAAACAAGGTTTAGACTTTTTGGATTCTCAAGAATGCTGTCAATGGATTCCAGCTTATACCACGAAGACTATGATTAAGGAATCCAAGAGATACTCATTCAATCTAATGTAGAACGGAGGTGGTTGTCAGGCACGCGTTCATAGGTTGAGAATGGTTATGAGTGTCATGGATCATCACATTCATCATATTGAAGTGGGAATGAATATCTTAGATAGAAACAAGCGTGTTTGAATAAAAAAAAGAAATAATTGCATTAATTCATCGAGACACAGTAGAGCTCCTCACACCCAACAATGGAGTTTAGAGACTCATGCCATCTAAAGGTACAAAGTTCAGATCTAAAAATGTCATGAGATACAAAATAAATCTCTAAAAGTTGTTTAAATACTAAATTAGTAACCTAGGTTTACAGAAAATGAGTAAATTGAGATAGATAGTGCAGAAATCCACTTCTAGGGCCCACTTGGTGTGTGTTGGGGCTGAGACTTGAGCTTTTCATGTGCCTGGGCTGTTTCTGGAGTTAAACACCAGGTTGTAACCTGCTTTGGGCGTTTAACTTCAACTTGTAACCTGTTTCTGGCGTGTAATGCCAGAATGGAACATGGAACTTGCATGAAACTCTAGTTTACGTCATTTATCTTCGAGCAAAGTATGAACTATTATATATTGCTGGAAAGTCCTGGATGTCTAATTTCCAACGCAATTGAGAGCGAGCCAATTGGACTTCTGTAGCTCCAGAAAATCCATTTCGAGTGCAAGGAGGTCAAAATCCAACAGCATCAGCAGTCCTTTTTCAGCCTGAATCAGAATTTTTTGCTCAGATCCATCAATTTTAGCCAGAAAATACTTGAAAGCACAGAAAAACACACGAACTCATATTAAAGTCCAGAAATATGAATTTTGCATGAAAACTAATAAAACTCTACTAAAAACTAACTAAAACATACTAAAAACTACATGAAATTACCCCCAAAAAACGTATAAAATATCTGCTCATCACGTGCCACTTGAGTTCGTGGTGTGCCACGCCAAACAGAGTAACCACTCACTCACAAGGGGCGTGGCACAACAGACCCTAGGCGTGCCACGCTAGTGCAACTTTCCAGAGGATCTTAGCCAAGCACACAGCAAGGGCTTGGCACGCCAGACCCTGGGCGTGCCACGCTAGTCCAAGTTTTCAGAGGCAAGGAAAAGTGGAAAAAGGCAAAGGGCGTACCACTTGAGTTTGAAGGCGTGGCACGCCAACACAAGAATTCCACTATGGCGTACCACTTGAGTCGAAGGCGTGGCACGCCAAGGTTGACAAAGTGACGAGCGTGCCACTTGAAGGATTGGGTGTGGCATGCCAAGCTAGAAATGAAGGGCACGTAACACGCCAACTGAAAAGTCACGCTTATTGAGTGTTTTCTTTTCCCTCCAAAATGTAATTTTTCCCTTTCACTTTTGTAATTCTTTTATTTTACTAGGAGTAGTATAAATACCCCCAAGGAGTACTGAAGAGGGGTTAAGCAGTCAGTTTTAGATCCACTTTTATACTTCACTTTTGAGTACTTTTTGAGCTATGAGTAACTAACTACCCTCTCATTGAGAGAGGGAGCTCTGTTGTACTTGATGGATTGATAATAGTGAAATTCTTCTTCTCTTCATGTTCTCTTTGATTTGCTAGAAGGAATTTCGTTCTTAATGCTTAGTGTTCAATTATCTTGGGAAAGAGATTGAATGCAATTGGGTTTCATGGAAACCTTGGGAAAGGAAACATGAAACCATGCTTGAAATCCCTTCTCACACTTGAGTAGAATCTGGGTTTTGGTGTTTGGATACGTGACATATAATCCTCCCTCTACCTGGACCTACAAAGGGTGTGTGGTATAATCAGGGACCAATCATATCTCTCTTCATGAGCAATTAGACCAAGGAATTGGCTATTGATCAAGATCTGAGAGATTGAGTCACCAAGGGATTGGGGCTCGATCAATCATGATTGCCAAGAGGTCAATGAGTTGCATGATTGAAGATGATATAAGCTAGATTTGATCCAAAGAGACAACATCTCCCAATCTCAATGAACTTCCCCATTCTTATCTCTCTATTTCTTTACTGCTTAATTTTTACATTCAGCAATTCCCCACTCCCATTTACATTCAAGTCATTTATGATTCAGCACTTTATATTCTATAATTTCCGTTTCTGCACTTTATAGCTTTTCTTTATATTCTAGTCATTTATATTTATGTCATTTACAATTTGGCACCTCACAATCTTATTAATCCGCTTGACTAATTCATCAATAAATTAAAACTACTTGAATTTGTCAATCTTTGTGGATACGATCCCACTCCACTGTGGGTTATTACTTGGTGATAATTTTTGAATGGGTAGTGAATTCAGACTCATCAGCGTGACACACAGAATAGACCATCGACGCGTACGCGTGACATGCGCCACATGCAGAAAATACAGAAAATGCTGGGGGCGATTTCTGGGCCCCATTTTGGTACTCAAGTAAGGCGCAGCTCTCTGCCAAGTTAGGCATGGATCCAGTTAAGCCAAGTGGTCCCTACGTTACAAGGTGTGAATTATTTAATTGATTCTGATTCAAATTTGAATTTGAAAAGTGGAAAAGATACTATCTTAATTTTAGATATTAGATTTTAAATTAATTCAGATTAGTTATAAAAAGGAGAAACTTTTCTTCTTTAGCGGGATTCCGAGGGATTCCATTAGGGAATTCTATACCAATTAACATTATGTATTCCACAATTTACATGAATCCTTATTTTCTCTGAGTCATGAGCAACTAAATCTCCACTGTTAAGGTTAGGAGGTTTATGCTTGACCCTAGGTCACACAGAGCCTTCTTGAAGGTCATGGTGCCTATTGTACAAGATATTGAGAACTTCCCAGGGTCCTATCTCTTTTGAGGTAGTTTCTGCCTAGACAAGTCAGCCGGTTCTTTGGTGAGCAAAGGGGGTTCATCCTCCCTAGTCTCATTACCAAATAACTTGTCATTTAGCTTCATAATTGCTCCAAGGTACTTAGCAACTTACTTTTCAGTGACATCTTCATCCTCTTCAGAGGAAGAATACTCATCAGAGCTCATGAATGGCAGAAGTAAATCCAATGGAATCTCTATGGTCTAAGTGTGAGCCTCAGATTCCCATGGTTCCTCATTAGGGAACTCATTGGAGGCCAGTGGACGTCCATTGAGGTCTTCCTCAGTGGCGATCACTGCCTCTTCCTCCTCTCCAAATTCGGCCATGTTGATGGCCTTGCACTCTCCTTTTGGATTCTCTTCTGTATTGCTTGGAAGAGTACTAGGAGGGAGTTCAATAACTTTCTTACTCAGCTAACCTACTTGTGCCTCCAAGTTTCTAATGGAGGACCTTGTTTCAGTCATGAAACTTTGAGTGGTTTTGATTAAATCAGAGACCATGGTTGCTAAGTCAGAGTGGCTCTGCTTAGGATTCTCTGTCTGTTGCTGAGAAGATGATGGAAAAGGCTTGCCATTGCTAAACCTGTTTCTTCCACCATTATTGTTGTTGAAACCTTGTTGAAGTCTCTGTTGATCCTTCCATGAGAGATTTGGATGATTTCTCCATGAAGGATTATAGGTGTTTCCATAGGGTTCTCCCATGTAATTCACATCTTCCATTGAAGGGTTCTCAGGATCATAAGCTTCTTCTTCAGATGAAGCATCCTTAGAACTGCCTAGTGCAGCTTGTATTCCAGACAGACTTTGAGAAATCATATTGACTTGTTGAGTCAATATTTTGTTCTGAGCCAATATGGCATTCAGAGTATCAATCTCAAGAACTCCTTTCTTCTTCTTTGTCCCATTGTTCACAGGATTCCTTTCAAAAGTGTACATGAATTGGTTATTTGCAACCATTTCAATGAGTTCTTGAGCTTCTGCAGGCGTCTTCTTCAGATGAAGAGATCCTCCAGCAGAGCTATCCAATGACAACTTGGACAGTTCAGACAGACCATCATAGAAGATACCTATGAGGCTCCACTCAGAAAGCATGTTAGAAGGACACTCTTTGATCAATTGTTTGTATCTTTCCCAAGCTTCATAGAGAGATTCACCTTCCTTCTGTCTGAAGGTTTGGACTTTCACTCTAAGCTTACTCAATTTTTGAGGTGGAAAGAACTTTGCCAAGAAGGCATTGTCTAGCTTTTCCCAAGAGTTCAGGCTTTCTTTAGGTTGTGAGTCCAACCATATTCTAGCTCTGTCTCTTACAGCAAAAGGGAATAGCATAAGTCTATAGACCTCAGGGTCAACCCCAATGGTCTTAACAGTGTCACAGATTTGCAAGAATTCAGCTAAAAACTGATGAGGATCTTCCAATGGAAGTCCATGGAACTTGCAATTCTGTTGCATTAGAGAAACTAATTGAGGCTTAAGCTCAAAGTTGTTTGCTCCAATGGCAGGGATAGAGATGCTTCTCCCATAGAAGTCGGGAGTAGGTGCAGTAAAGTCACCCAGCACCTTCCTTACATTGTTGGCATTGTTGTTGTTTTCAGCTGCCATGTCTTATTCTTTGAAGAATTCTGTTAGGTCCTCTACAGAGAGTTGTGCTTTAGCTTCTCTTAGCTTTCGCTTCAAGGTCCTTTCAGGTTCAGGGTCAGCCTCAACAAGAATGCTTTTGTCCTTGCTCCTGCTCATATGAAAGAGAAGAGAACAAGAAAATATGGAATCCTCTATGTCACAGTATAGAGATTCCTTGAGGTGTCAGAGGAATAGAAGGAGGAGGTAGAAGAATTAGGATGTGAGAAGAAGGGAAGAATTTTCGAAAATAAGTTAAAAGATTTTGAAAAATAATTTTGAAAATTGATTGATGATTTTCGAAAACTAAGAGTGGGAAAGAAATTAA
>NC_029775.3:63727599-63732929 GCF_000817695.3 Arachis duranensis | reverse complement strand
TTTTTGAAAAAGATTTTGAAATTAGAAATCAAAAAGATATGATTGAAAACTTTTTTTGAAAAAGATGTGATTAAAAAGATATGATTGAAAAGATATAGTTTCAAAAAGATATGATTGAGAAGATATGATTTGGAAAAACAATTTAAAAAGATTTGATTTTTAAAATCAATGACTTGTCTAACAAGAAAAGATATGATTCGAACATTAAACCTTTCTCAACAGAAAAGGCAACATACTTGAAATGTTGAATCAAATCATTATTTTGGCGTCGTTGCCGGGGATTGTTTGAGTTTGGACAACTGACGGTTCATCTTGTTGCTTAGATTAGGTATTTTTCAAAATTTTTAAGAATGAATTCTAGTGTTTCAAGGTGATGTTCTTATCATCACCAAAGCTGATTGATCTTCATAAATTTAGCTCTTGAATGCAATGTTCTGCTGAAGCTTGGCTAGCCATATCTAATTTCTTTAGACTGAAGCTTTAGACTAACATTGCATGATTCCTGGAATTCTCATTAAGAATTTTGATACCTTTATTTTCTTTTCATTCTTATTAAAAATTTTGAATCTCTTTATTTTCTTCTCCATATAATTTTCGAAAAATCCAAAAAATTTACAAAGTCATAAAAACCAAAAATATTTTATGTTTCTTGTTGAGTCTAGTGTCTCATTTTAAGTTTGGTGTCAATTGCATGCATTCTTTGAAGTCAATCATGTGTCTTCATTGATCTTCAAGTTGCTCTTGATGATTTCATTGCTCTGATCTTTAAATTCTCTTGTCTAGAGTGTTTTGTTGTTTCTCATATGCATTCTCAACTTGTTAGTGTCAGTAGTATACAAACTTCTAAGTTTGGTGTCTTGCATGCATTGTTTATTTGATTTTAGTTGCATTTTGATTTTTCCTCATCATTAAAAATCCAAAAAAAATTTAATTTGTGTCTTTTCAAGTCAATAATGCAGAGAATTGAAGATTCAGAACATACAGCAGAGGAATTACACAGAAAAAGCTGGGCATTCAAAACGCCCAGTGAGGAAGGAAAACTGGCATTTAAACGCCAGCCAGGGTACCTGGTTGGGCGTTTAGCGCCCAAAAGGGTAGCATTTTGGGCGTTAAACGCCAGAATGGATACCATTCTGGGTGTTTAACGCCAGGATGGCACAAGAGGGAAGATTTTGTTTTTAATTCAAATTTTTTTCAAGTTTCCATAATTTTTCAAAATCAAATCTTTTTCAAATCATATATTTTCAATCATATATTTTCAAAATTAATTTCTTTCCAATTTCAAAAATACTTGCTAACAATTAATGATTTGATTCAACATTTCAAGTATGTTGCCTTTTCTGTTGAGAAAGGTTTAATGTTCGAATCATATCTTTTCTTGTTAGTCAAGTCATTGATTTTAAAAATCAAATCTTTTTAAATTGTTTTTCCAAATCATATCTTCTCAATCATATCTTTTTTAAAACTATATATTTTCAATCATATCTTTTTAATCATATCTTTTTCAAAATAAGTTTTCAATCATATCTTTTTGATTTCTAATTTCAAAATCTTTTTCAAAAAACATTTTATCTCTATCCCAATCATATTTTTCGAAAATCATTCTTCAATTTTTCAAAATGTTTTTAAAATCTTTTTAAATTTATTTTCGAAAATTTCTTCCCCTCTTCTCACATCCTTCTATTTATGGAGTAACATGTACAATTTGAAATCTATCTTTCTAAGTTCGAATTCTTCTACCTCTTCCTTCTATTTTTCTTTTTCCTCTGACACCTCAAGGAATCTCTATACTGTGACATAGAGGATTCCATATTTTCTTGTTCTCTTCTCTTTCATATGAGCAGGAGCAAAGACAAAAGCATTCTTGTTGATGCTGACCCTGAACCTGAAAGGACCTTGAAGCGAAAACTAAGAGAAGTTAAAGCACAACTCTCTGTAGAGGACCTAACAGAAATCTTCAAAGAAGAAGACATGGCAGCCGAAACAAACAACAATGCCAACAATGCAAGGAAGGTGCTGGGTGACTTCACTGCACCTACTCCCAACTTCTATGGGAGAAGCATCTCTATCCCTACCATTGGAGCAAATAACTTTGAGCTTAAGCCTCAATTAGTTTCTCTGATGCAACAGAATTACAAGTTCCATGGACTTCCATTGGAAGATCCTCATCAGTTTTTAGCTGAATTCTTACAAATCTGTGACACTGTTAAGACCAATGGGGTTGACCCTGAGGTCTACAGACTTATGCTATTCCCTTTTACTGTAAGAGACAGAGCTAGAATATGGTTGGACTTGCTGTAAGAGACTGAGCTAGAATATGGTTGGACTCACAACCTAAAGAAAGCCTGAACTCTTGGGAAAAGCTAGTCAATGCCTTCTTGGCAAAGTTCTTTTCACCTCAAAAATTGAGTAAGCTTAGAGTGGAAGTCCAAACCTTCAAACAGAAGGAAGGTGAATCCCTCTATGAAGCTTGGGAAAGATACAAACAATTGATCAGAAAGTGTCCTTCTGACATGCTTTCTTAGTGGAGCATCATAGGTATCTTCTATGATGGTCTGTCTGAACTGTCCAAGATGTCATTGGATAGCTCCGCTGGAGGATATCTTCATCTGAAGAAGACGCCTGCAGAAGCTCAAGAACTCATTGAAATGGTTACAAATAACCAATTCATGTACACTTCTGAAAGGAATCCTGTGAACAATGGGACGAATCAGAAGAAAGGAGTTCTTAAGATTGATACTCTGAATGCCATATTGGCTTAGAACAAAATATTGACTCAGCAAGTCAATATGATTTCTCAAAGTCTGTTTGGAAAGCAAGCTGCACCAGGCAGTACTAAGGATGCTTCATCTAAAGAAGAAGCTTATGATCCTGATATCCCTTTAATGGAAGAGGTGAATTACATGGGAGAACCCTATGGAAACACCTATAATCCTTCATGGAGAAATCACTCAAATCTCTCATGGAAGGATCAACAGAGACCTCAACAAGGTTTCAACAACAATAATGGTGGAAGAAACAGGTTTAGCAATGGCAAGGCTTTTCCATCATTTTCTCAGCAACAGACAGAGAATTCTAAGCAGAGCCACTCTGACTTAGCAACCATGGTCTCTGATCTAATTAAAACCACTCAAAGTTTCATGACTGAAACAAGGTCCTCCATTAGAAACTTGGAGGCACAAGTGGGTCAGCTGAGTAAGAAAGTTACTGAACTCCCTCCTAGTACTCTTCCAAGCAATACAGAAGAGAATCCAAAAGGAGAGCGCAAGGCCATCAACATGGCTGAACTTGGAGAGGAGAAAGAGGCGGTGAGCGCCACTGAGGAAGACCTCAATGGATGTCCACTGGCCTCCAATGAGTTCCCTAATAAGGAACCATGGGAATCTGAGGCTCACACTGAGACCATAGAGATTCCATTGGATTTACTTCTGCCATTCATGAGCTCTGATGAGTATTCTTCCTCTGAAGAGGATGAATATGTCACTGAAGAGCAAGTTGCTAAGTACCTTGGAGCAATCATAAAGCTAAATGACAAGTTATTTGGTAATGAGACCTGGGAGGATGAACCCCCTTTGCTCACCAAAGAACTGGCTGACTTGTCTAGGCAGAAACTACCTCAAAAGAGACAGGACCCTGGGAAGTTCTCAATACCTTGTACAATAGGCACCATGACCTTCAAGAAGGCTCTGTGTGACCTAGGGTCAAGCATAAACCTCATGCCTCTCTCTGTAAATAGAGGAGAATTGATCATTCAAGTGAATGAAGAATCCTTTGTGTTTAAGGCTCAAGGATATCCCTCTGTAACCATGGAGAGGAAGCATGAAGAGCTTCTCTCAAAATAGAGTCAAACAGAGCCCCCACAGTCAAACTCTAAGTTTGGTGTTTGGAGACCACAACCAACTTCTAAGTTTGGTGTTAAACCCCCACATTCAAACTCTAAGTTTGGTGTTGGGAGGTTCCAACATTGCTCTGAGCATTTCTGAGGCTCCATGAGAGCCCACTGTCAAGCTACTGACATTAAAGAAGTGCTTGTTGGGAGGCAACCCAATGTTATATTTATCTATATTTCCTTTGTTATTTTATGTTTTCTGTAGGTTGATGATCATGGAAAGTCACAAAATCAATTGAAAAAGCAAAAATAGAATTAAAAACAGAAAGAAAAATAGCACACTCTGGAGGAAAAAATTGCTGGCGTTTAAACGCCAGTAAGGGCAGCAAATGGGCATTTAATGCCCAGTCTGGCACCATTCTGGGCGTTTAACGCTAGAAAGGGGCACCAGACTGGCGTTAAACACCAGGAAAGGGCAAGAAGCTGGCGTTAAACGCTAGAAATGGGCACCAGCCCGGCGTTTAACGCTAGAATTGGCAGAAGGAGCATTTTTGCTCGCCACTTGGTGCAGGTATGAATTTTCCTTGACACCTCAGGATCTGTGGACCCCACAGGATCCCCACCTACCCCACCACTCTCTCTCCTCTTCACCCATTCACCAATCACCTCAACACCTCTTCCCCCAAAACCCCTCACCTATCATATCCCACTATTCTCTTCACCACTCACATCCACCCTTTATAAAACCCCACCTACCTCACCATTCAAATTCAAACCACTTTCCCTCCCAAACCCACCCATCCATGACCGAACCCTACCCCTCTCCCCACCCCTATATAAACCCTTCTTCACTCCTTCATTTTCACACAACCTAAACACTACTTCTTCCCCTTGGCCGAACCACAAAGCCGCCTCTATCTCCTCTATTTCTTCTTCTTCTACTCTCTTCTTTCTTCTTTTGCTCGAGGACGAGCAAAACTTCTAAGTTTGGTGTGGTAAAAGCATTGCTTTTTGTTTTTCCATAACCATTTATGGCACCTAACGCCGGAGAAACCTCTAGAAAGAAGAAAGGGAGGACAAAAGCTTCCGCCTCCGAGTCATAGGAGATGGAGAGATTCAAGGCAAAAGCTTCCACCTCCGAGTCATGGGAGATGGAGAGATTCATCTCAAGGGTGCATCAAGACTACTTCTATGAAGTTGTGGCCATGAAGAAAGTGATCCCCGAGGTCCCTTTCAAACTCAAAAAGAGTGAATATCCGGAGATCCGAAGAAGAGGTTGGGAAGTTCTTGCCAACCCCATTCAACAAGTTGGAATCTTAATGGTTCTAGAGTTCTATGCCAATGCATGGATCACCAAGAACTATGATCAAAGTGTGAACCCGGACCCAAAGAATTGGCTTACAATGGTTTGGGGAAAATGCTTAGATTTTAGTCCGGAAAATGTAAGGTTGGCATTTAACTTGCCCATGATGCAAGGAGATGAACACCCTTACACTAGAAG
>NC_029775.3:63725407-63727462 GCF_000817695.3 Arachis duranensis | reverse complement strand
AGAAGGCATGACCTCAAGCCCGTGGTTAGGGGATGGTTGGAGTTTATCCAACGCTCAATCATTCCCACTAGCAACCGGTCTGAAGTTACTATAGACCGGGCCATCATGATTCATAGCATCATGATTGGAGAGGAAATAGAAGTTCATGAGGTTATATCCCAAGAACTTTATTAGGTGGCGGACAAGTCCTCTACCTTGGCAAGGTTAGCCTTCCCTCATCTCATTTGTCACCTCTGTTATTCAGTCGAAATTGACATAGAGGGAGACACCCTCATGGATGAGGACAAGCCCATCACTAAGAAAAGGAGGGAGCAAACAAGAGATCCCACTCATCATGAAATCCCTGAGATGCCTCAAGGAATGCACTTTCCTCCACAAAACTATTGGGAGCAAATCAACACCTCCCTAGGAGAATTGAGTTCCAGCATGGGACAACTAAGGGTGGAGCACCAAGAACATTCCATCATCCTCCATGAAATTGAAGAAGATCAAAGAATCATGAGAGAGGAGCAACAAAGGCAACGAAGAGACATTGAGGAGCTCAAGCACTCCATAAGATCTTCAAGAGGAAGAACAAGCCGCCATCACTAAGGTGGACCCGTTCTTTAATCTCCTTGTTCTTTATTTTTTCTGTTTTTCGAATTTTTATGCTTATGTCTTATTACATGATCATTAGTGTCTTAGTGTCTATGCCTTAAAGTTATGAATGTCCTATGAATCCATCACCTTTATTAAATGAAAAATGTTCTTAATTGGAAAAGAGAAGAATTGCATGAATTTTGAATTTTATAACAGATTAATTATTTTGATGTGGTGGCAATACTTTGACTTCTGAATGTATGCTTGAACAGTGCATATGTCTTTTGAATTTGTTGTTCATGAATGTTGGCTCTTGAAAGAATGATGAAAAAGGATACATGTTACTGAGGATCTGAAAAATCATTAAAATGATTCTTGAAGCAAGAAAAAGCAGTGAATACAAAAAAAAAGAGAGAGAGAAAAACGAAAAAAAAGAGGGAAGAAAAGAAAATGAAAGAAAAAAAAAGAGAAAGAGAAAAAGAAAGAAATAATAAAGTTGTCCAAGGCAAAAAGAGTGTGCTTAAGAACCCTGGACATCTCTAATTGGGGACTCTAGAAAAGCTGAGTCACAATCTAAAAAGGTTCACCCAGTTATGTGTCTGTGGCATGTATGTATCCGGTGGTAATACTGGAAGACAGAGTGCTTTGGGCCACAGCCAAGACTCATAAAGTAGCTATGTTCAAGAATCATCATACTTAACTAGGAGAATCAATAACACCATCTGGATTCTGAGTTCCTGTAGAAGCCCATCATTCTGAATTTCAAAGGATAAAGTGAGATGCCAAAACTGTTCAGAGGCAAAAAGCTAAAAGCCCCGCTCATCTAATTAATACTGATCTTCATAGATGTTTTTGGAATTCATTGCATATTCTCTTCTTTTTATCTTATTTGATCTTCAGTTGCTTGGGGACAAGCAACAATTTAAGTTTGGTGTTGTGATGAGCGGATAATTTATACGCTTTTTGGCATTGTTTTTAGTATGTTTTTAGTACGTTTTAGTTAGTTTTTATTATATTTTTATTAGTTTTTAGATAAAATTCACTTTTCTGGACTTTACTATGAGTTTGTGTGTTTTTCTGTGATTTCAAGTATTTTCTGGCTGAAATTGAGGGACCTGAGCAAAAATCTGATTCAGAGGCTGAAAAGGACTGCAGATGCTGTTGGATTCTGACCTCCCTTCACTCGAAGTATATTTTCTGGAGCTACAGAAGCTCAATTGGCACGCTTTCAACTGCATTGGAAAGTAGACATCTTGGGCTTTCCAGCAAAGTATAATAGTCCATACTTTACCCGAGATTTGATGGCCCAAACAGGCGTTCCAAGTCAGCTCAAGAATTCTGGCGTAAAATGCCGGAACTGGCACAAGAATGGGAGTTAAATGCCCAAACTAGCACAAAAGCTGGCGTTTAACTCCAAGAAGAGCCTCTACACATGAAAGCTTCAATGCTCAGCCCAAGCACACACCAAGTGGGCCC
>NC_029775.3:63720781-63725282 GCF_000817695.3 Arachis duranensis | reverse complement strand
ACATCTGGGTAGCTATCTTTGAGTAGTCTTATGCTATCTTAGATCATGGGGGCTGGCCTCTCGGCCATGCCTAGACCTTGTTCTTATGCATTTTCAACGGTGGAGTTTCTACACACCATAGATTAAGGTGTAGAGCTCTGCTGTACCTCGAGTATTAATGCAATTACTATTATTCTTCTATTCAATTCATCTTATTCTTGTTCTAAGATATCACTTGTTCCTCAACTTGATGAATGTGATGATCCGTGACACTCATCATCATTCTCACCTATGAACGTGTGCCTGACAACAACCTCCGTTCTACCTTAGATTAAGTGGATATCTCTTGGGTTCCTTAATCAGAATCTTCGTGCTATAAGCTAGAATTGATGGCGGCATTCAAGAGAATCTGGTAGGTCTAAACCTTGTCTGTGGTATTCTGAGTTGGATTCAAGGATTGAATGACTGTGACGAGCTTCAAACTCGCGATTGTGGGGCGTCAGTCACAGACGCAAAAGAATCACTGGATTCTATTCCGACATGATCGAGAAACGACAGCTGAATAACCGTGCTGTGACAGAGCGCGTTGAACATTTTCACTGAGAGGACGGGACTGTAGCCATTGACAACGGTGATGCCCAACATACAGCTTTCCATGGAAAGGAGTAAGAAGGATTGGATGAAGACAGTAGGAAAGCAGAGAGACGGAAGGGACAGAGCTTATCTGAAATTCTCACCAATGAATTGCATAAGTATCTCTATCTTTATTTTATGCTTTATTCATCTATAACCATTTGAACAAAGCTGATTGATTCTCATCAATTTAGCTCTTGAATGTAATGTCCTTCTGAAGCTTGGCTAGCCCTGTCTAATTCCTTTAGACTGAAGCTTTAGACTAATATTGCATGATTCCTGGAATTCTTATTAAAAATTTTGAATCTCTTTATTCTCTTCTCCATATAATTTTCGAAAAATCCAAAAAAATTACAAAGTCATAAAAACCAAAAATATTTTATGTTTCTTGTTGAGTCTAGTATCTCATTTTAAGTTTGGTGTCAATTGCATGCACTCTTTGAATTCAATCATGTGTCTTCATTGATCTTCAAGTTGTTCTTGATGATTTCAGTGCTCTGATCTTTAAATTCTCTTGTCTTGAGTGTTTTGTTGTTTCTCATATGCATTCTCAACTTGTTAGTGTCAGTAGTATACAAACTTCTAAGTTTGGTGTCTTGGATGCATTGTTTATTTGATTTTAGTTGCATTTTGATTTTTCCTCATCAATAAAAATCCAAAAAAAATTTTAATTTGTCTCTTTTCAAGTCAATAATGCAGAGAATTGAAGATTCAGAACATACAGCAGAGGAATTACACAGAAAAAGCTGGGCATTCAAAACGCCCAGTGAGGAAGGAAAACTGGCGTTTAAACGCCAGCCAAGGTGCCTGGCTGGGAGTTTAACGCCCAAAAGGGTAGCATTTTGGGCGTTGAATGCCAGAATGGATACCATTCTGGGCGTTTAACGCCAGGATGGCACAAAAGGGAATATTTTGTTTTCAATTCAAATTTTTTTCAAGTGTCCATAATTTTTCAAAATCAAATCTTTTTCAAATCATATCTTTTCAATCATATATTTTCAAAATCAATTTCTTTCCAATTTCAAAAATACTTGCTAACAATTAATGATTTGATTCAACATTTCAAGTATGTTGTCTTTTCTGTTGAGAAAGGTTTAATGTTTGAATCATATCTTTTCTTGTTAGCCAAGTCATTGATATTTTAAAAATCAAATCTTTTTAAATTGTTTTTCAATCATATCTTCTCAATCATATCTTGTTAAAACTATATATTTTCAATCATATATTTTTAATCACATCTTTTTCAAAATAAGTTTTCAACCATTTCTTTTTTATTTCTAATTTCAAAATCTTTTTCAAAAATCACTTTACCTCTTTCTCAATCTTAGTTTTCAAAAATCATCAATCAATTTTCAAAATGTTTTTAAAATATTTTTAATTTATTTTCAAAAATTTCTTCCCCTCTTCTCACATCCTTCTATTTATGGACTAACATGTACAATTCGAACTCTATCCTTCTAAGTTCGAATTCTTCTACCTCTTCCTTCTATTTTTTTTTTTCTCTGACACCTCAAGGAATCTCTATACTGTGACATAGAGGATTCCATATTTTCTTGTTCTCTTCTCTTTCATATGAGCAGGAGCAAAGACAAAAGCATTCTTGTTGAGGCTGACCCTGAACCTGAAAGGACCTTGAAGCAAAAGCTAAGAGAAGCTAAAGCACAATTCTCTGTAGGGGACCTAACAGAAATCTTCAAAGAAGAAGACATGGCAGCTGAAAACAACAACAATGCCAACAATGCAAGGAAGGTGCTGGGTGACTTTACTGCACCTACTCCTGACTTCTATGGGAGAAGCATCTCTATCCCTGCCATTGGAGCAAACAACTTTGAGCTTAAGCCTCAATTAGTTTCTCTGATGCAACAGAATTGCAAGTTCCATGGTCTTCCATTGGAAGATCCTCATCAGTTTTTAGCTGAATTCTTGCAAATCTGAGGTCTACAGACTTATACTATTCCCTTTTGCTGTAAGAGACAGAGCTAGGATATGGTTGGACTCACAACCTAAAGAAAGCCTGAAGTCTTGGGAGAAGCTAGTCAATGCCTTCTTGGCAAAGTTTTTTCCACCTCAAAAATTGAGTAAGCTTAGAGTGGAAGTCCAAACCTTCAGACAGAAGGAAGGTGAATCCCTCTATGAAGCTTGGGAAAGATACAAACAATTGATCAGAAAGTGTCCCTTTGACATGCTTTCTGAATGGAGCATCATAGGTATCTTCTAAGATGGTCTGTCTGAACTGTCCAAGATGTCATTGGATAGCTTTGCTGGAGGTTCTCTTCATCTGAAGAAGACGCCTGCAGAAGCTCAAGAACTCATTGAAATGGTTGCAAATAACCAATTCATGTACACTTTTGAAAGGAATCCTGTGAACAATGGGACGAATCAGAAGAAAGGAGTTTAATGACAAGTCATCATATACCCATTTCTCAAGCTAATTTCAATTCTTTCACTAGTTTTTTATGCACTTTCATACACCATAAGTAAGCAATTTAGAGTGGAATTGCATGTTTTATTTGAATCAATCAACCACCCTTTAATTGATGCTAAATCATGAGATTCAAGCTAAATTTAATTGATTTTTGAATGATTTATAAACCTTGTGAATTTAGTGATACTTTGATTGGTTGTTTTGATTATTTGTAGGTGAAGAAAAGAAGAAAAGAAGGAAGCATGGCTTAAGAAGTGTGGCGCAACAATGAAGGAAGGAAGCCACACTGCTCTCCACAAGAGCACACTGCCCTCCAAGGGAGCACAACAATGAACCAAGCATTCAAGGCTTCACTGCCCTGCCCTCCTTGAGGGCGGAGCACAATTCTAGGCCAAGAAATAAGGGAAGGAAAAACTCTGCCCTGCCCTCCTCAAGAGCAATTACGGGCTCCTCATGGAAAAATTCAAGGAAATTGTTCTCCAAGTGCCATCCATGGGTTTCGAACCAAGCTCAAGCTCCAGAGGGAAGGAAGTAGCGTTCAAATGGAAGGAAAACAAGCCAAAATTAGCTTGTTTTCAACCTCCAAGGATCGAACACAAGACCTATAGAAAGCCAAGCCTTGGCACCAAGAAAACCAAGAAAAGAGGGGCAACAAAAGCCATCCAGCAAGTTTCGAACTTGGGACCTCACCCAAGAACAAGGAAAGCTTGCGCTGCCCTGCCCTTGTGGAGGGCAAAGCAACATTCCTTGGTGCATGGCGCACAATTTGGCACGGCCAGCACGCACACATTGACGCGTAACAAGGGAGCTTGGGCGCACAACTTGGACGCACCAGGCGCGCAGCTTTGACGCACCATGACAACACTGCCCTGCTCTCCACAAGGGCAGGGCAGCATCCTGATGCCCCTCCCAAATTTGGCACGCTAGTTGGATCCACATGCAATGCTTCCCTGTTCTGCCCTCCACAAGGGCAGGGCAGCCTCTTGGGAGCAACATGGGCTAAATTTCACTCAAAAATCCAACTTAATTCACTTCTTCACCCATCTTTCAAGCCCACTCAAAATTATTAGATCCAAAATAGAAAGTGTATAAATAGGTGTTAGTTAGGATTAGAGAGTAAGCTGACTTTCATTTTAATTTTCATCCTTAGTCAACTTGAGAGCTCACTTTCCATTTTTCTGTTTTTCGGCAATAGCTTGAGAATTGGAGGAGAGAATTCACTTCTTCTTCCTCTGATTTTTTGGTTTCTTTATTGGGTTTTGTTTGAGTATTGAGTGTGAAGAATTGAGGAACTTCTGTCTCAGTCTTCATTTAAGATCTCTTTGATTTTCCTTCTGCATAATTGAGTTAAATTTCATTTCCTTTACTGCTTCAATCTTCAATTTCTCTTTACTTGCTTTGTGAACTTGGATCTAGGAAGGCAATTGAGATCTAGACTCTGCTATCTAGTCTCTGGAGTCCTGA
>NC_029775.3:63720284-63720621 GCF_000817695.3 Arachis duranensis | reverse complement strand
TTCTTGCTTAAATTCTGAATTCCCAGTCCTTAAATCCCTTTTTCATTCAAGCAATTTATATTTCTTGCACTTTAAGTTACCGCAATTTACATTTCTTGCACTTTAAGTTTCAGTCATTTAATTTCTTGTTCTTTAAGATTCAGCACCTCTACTTTCAGTTCTCTTTAATTTTTGCAAATCATCCCTCTCCCTTTACATTTCTTGCTATTTACTTACTGTTGGATACAAAATGACTCAAGCAATACTTGATTTGCTTGACTAAATCAACCACTAAACTAAAATTGCTCAATCCTTCAATCCTTGTGGGATCGACCTCACTCCCGTGAGTTTTATTACT
>NC_029775.3:63719239-63720131 GCF_000817695.3 Arachis duranensis | reverse complement strand
CTAGATTAAGCATTTTTTTCTTTTTAACTAAGCACATTAACTGTTTGACACATTGTGTCACCTAACCCTCTAACCACATTCTAGCATTAGAATATCCATGTTTCATTTGGTTTGTTTGTGATTCTCGCAAGTCATGGAGGCTGAGGTGCGTGAAGAGGGAGTGAGCAACAATACCCAGCCTACAAGAAAGGTGTTGGCCTCTTACACTATCCCCAATGCAAGAAACTGCGGGAGTAGCATACTCACTCCCAACGTTCATGCAAATAATTTTGAGTTGAAGCCTCAACTTATCACTCTGGTGCAGAACAATTGCTCCTATGGAGGAAGTCCACTTGAAGATCCAAACCAACACTTATCTATCTTCCTCAGGATTTGTGAAACTGTCAAAATAAGTGGTGTGCATCCAGACATCTACAAGCTACTGCTATTTCCATTCTCTCTGAAGGATAAGGCCACTCAATGGATAGAGACATTTCCCAAAGAAAGCATCAATAATTGGGAAGACTTAGTGAGCAAATTCTTAGCCAAGTTCTATCCTCCCCAAAGGATTATCAGACTCAAAACAAAGGTCCAAACATTCACTCAGATGGATGGAGAGTCATTGTATGATGCATGGGAAAGATACAAAGCTTTACTCAGGAAGTGTCCACCAGAAATGTTCAAAGAATGGGATAAACTTCAAAACTTCTATGAAGGATTGACTCTGAAAGCTCAGGAAGCACTAGACCATTCAGCAGGAGGTTCTTTGCAATTAATGAAGACAGCAGAAGAAGCCCAAAACCTCATAGACATGGTGGCAAACAATCAATACTTCTATGGTCATCAAAGGCAACGCCAACCAGCCCCGAGAAAGGATGTGCTGGAACTTGAAGGTGTTGATGTTCTCTTGGCA
>NC_029775.3:63713187-63718546 GCF_000817695.3 Arachis duranensis | reverse complement strand
TGGGAGGAGTGCAAAGCAATCACAGTGGGAAGTGAGAAGACTATGAAGAAGGAAGCCATCAATCAGGAACAACACAACAGAGAATTTCCACAAGAAGAAATAGAGGAGATCAGAAAACCAAGAAGGCACAAATTTCAAAGGGAGACAAGAACATCCTTGAATCACAACTACAAGAGAAGAAGGAAGGGGTGAGGCCATATGTCCCCAACCTTCCATACCCTCAGAGGTTCAAAAAAGAAAATGAGTATAACCAATACTCGAAATTCCTGGACATATTTAAGACTCTCAGCATCAATATTCCTTTCTTGGAAGCACTTGAACAGATGCCATTATATGCCAAATTTATGAAAGAAGTACTCACAAAGAAAAGATCCCTAAAGAAAGGACAGATTGTTGAGATGACAAAGGAATGTAGTGCTATCCTCCAAAGAGAGTTGCCAGAGAAGAAAGATGATCCTGGGAGTTTTTACATACCTTGCACCATAGGAAACATAACAATTGAGAAGTCATTCTGTGACCTCGATGCAAGTATAAACTTGATGCCTTTGTCTCTAATGAGGAAACTTCAAATTTCTGAGCTGAAATCCACACGAATAGTTCTCCAAATGGCTGACAAATCCATTAAGCAAGCACTGGGAGTTGTGGAGAATGTGTTGGTAAAAGTGGAAAAATTATTTCTCCCTGCTGACTTTGTTATCTCATATATAGAAGAGGATCCTAACACTCCCATCATCCTGGGGAGGCCTTTCCTAGCTACGGGAAGAGCATTGATAGATGTTGAAAAAGGGGAGTTGTTGCTAAGAGTGCATGATGAGCACCTAGCATTCCATGTTTTTAAAACCATGCATGAGCCTACTCAAGAAGAAGATTGTATGAAGGATAAGGCCAGAGATCAAAGCCTAAAGGAGGCAGTCAATGAGTTAACTCCAAGACTTCTAAATTCATGCTTGAAAGTAGTAGAGATGGTGCAACAAACCAAAGAAATCAAGGAGGAACTAGATCCAAAGCCCCCAGATGAGAAATTTAACATCCCAGATAAAGAACCACCAAGGCAGGGAATATCTTTTGAGAAAGAAAAAAGAAGAGGCCAAGAGGGTGGAGAAACAAGAAGATCTCCACTGAAGGCTTCTCACCAGGGAATAAAGTGATGTTAAACACCCAACCAATGAAGGTGTCTCCACAAGTGTCTAAATACTACACTGTGAACCAGGTCCTTTCACTTGAACACCTAGAGATCATCAAAGAGGAGACCGGAAGGAAGTTCACAGTAAGAGGTGAAAAGCTGAGGCACTATGATTTTCAGCCTCCATGATCAAAGAACGGAGGATGTCAAGCTAATGACAATAAAGAAGCGCTTGTTGGGAGGCAACCCAACCTGAGGTAGTTTTCTTTTCATAGCTTTTTCAATAAAAATGTTGAATAATTGGTATGCATTGCAAGGAGCTAAGTTTGGTGTTGCACACCAAAACAATTTAAGGGAGATTGAAGGATTCTAAGTTTGGTGTTCCACCAAAATCTCATTTAAAAAGCACATTCTCACTTCCTGCACAATACTAGCTCCAAGCAATCAAACAGATTATTCAACTACTTAACTTCTTTCTAGTTTTAATTCCATAACCTTTAGCAAGGACACAAGGTTTCACATATGGTTAAGTTGATGCATGAAAAATAGTGGCAAGGAACTAAGTTTGGGGTTCACACACCAAAGACATTAGTCAAACATAGAAGATATTGTGCATCTTAACTCAAAGAGAACACAACAGAAGGAAGGATCAAAGGGCTGTAACTTCAAAGGTTGTATCTAAACTTAATCCTTGCTGCTATGAATTGTTTTGAATCTGGGAACCCTTATATATCTTGCTAAAGTGTTTATCTGGTTGCAAGTGGAATTGTTTGTTAAGAATAATTTGCATAGATGCTTATCATTCATCACTTAGCTTTAAATTTTGTTTTGTTTCCCATATGCTTGAATAAAAGAGAAATGTTTGAATTAGAAAGTAAATATCCAATGTTGCATAAGTTGGAATGGAAGTTAATGGTGGTATATGTGTTTGATTAAATGCATAACTCATGAAATAATTGCTGCATAATGTCATTTCAATTAAAGTATGAGCTAGCTTGCTGTCATAACGGTTTCTATTAGTAAAGAAAAAAAAATCCCTTGAGAACAAAAATAAAACAGAAAGAAAAGGAAGAAGAAAAAGCCAATGTGGCAAGAAAAACAAAGAAAGGCTGGGCACCAATAGCTTGGACCCTAGGACACATGCCTGTGGTGTTCTTGTACTAGGATATGCTTGGACAAGTAAATTCTAAGAGGTATTTCAAAACATGGCCACTTAGATCAACTGATTTGGGATGGCCAATTGAAAGTCCACAATAAAGAGCAACCTAGCAACAGAACATTTAGTTATCCAAAGAGGTGCTGGGCATCAATGATCCTAGGAGGAAATAGTGAGCCATGTGTCTGTGGTGAAGAAATGTTGAGAAAAAAATAAAGCCAAAGGCTACTGCAACATTTGACACCAAGCCTTCAAAGAATAATAAGCTTGTTAAGCAAAAATAAGAAAAGAAAAGTTAGCAAGGGAGCAAGTAAAAAGTAAACCTTACAACAGCAAGTTTAGTAAGCCTTTGAGGAAAAGTGTATATTATGTAACAGCAAACAATAACTGAGTTATCATTATCTGCATAAAAACTCCATGAATCAAGTTCTACTATATGCCTAATAAGGATATGTATGCTTTTCTTTTTTCATTTCATTTCCTCTTAATTTTGATGCTTGCTTGGGGACAAGCAAGATTTAAGTTTGGTGTTGTGATGACAAGTCATCATATACCCATTTCTCAAGCTAATTTCACTTGTTTCACTAGTTTTTTATGCACTTTCATACACCATAAGTAAGCAACTTAGAGTGGAATTGCATGTTTTATTTGAATCAATCAACCACCCTTTAATTGATGCTAAATCATGAGATTCAAGCTAAATTTAATTGATTTTTAAATGATTTATAAACCTTGTGAATTTAGTGATACTTTGATTGGTTGTTTTGATTATTTGTAGGTGAAGGAAAGAAGAAAAGAAGGAAGCGTGGCTTAAGAAGTGTGGCGCAACAATGAAGGAAGGAAGCCACACTGCTCTCCACAAGAGCACACTGCCCTCCAAGGGAGCACAACAATGAACCAAGCATTCAAGGCTTCACTGCCCTGCCCTCCTTGAGGGCGGAGCACAATTCTAGGCCAAGAAATAAGGGAAGGAAAAACTCTGCCCTGTCCTCCTCAAGAGCAATTACGGGCTCCTCATGGAAAAATTCAAGGAAATTGTTCTCCAAGTGCCATCCATGGGTTTCGAACCAAGCTCAAGAGGGAAGGAAGAAAGAGGGGCAACAAAAGCCATCCAGCAAGTTTCGAACTTGGGACCTCACCCAAGAACAAGGAAAGCTTGCGCTGCCCTGCCCTTGTGGAGGGCAAAGCAACATTCCTTGGTGCATGGCGCACAATTTGGCACGGCCAGCACGCACACATTGACGCGTAACAAGGGAGCTTGGGCGCGCAGCTTGGACGCACCATGACAACACTGCCCTGCTCTCCACAAGGGCAGGGCAGCATCCTGATGCCCCTCCCAAATTTGGCACGCTAGTTGGATCCACATGCAAGGCTTCCCTGTTCTGCCCTCCACAAGGGCAGGGCAGCCTCCTGGGAGCAACATGGGCTAAATTTCACTCAAAAATCCAACTTAATTCACTTCTTCACCCATCTTTCAAGCCCACTCAAAATTCTTAGATCCAAAATAGAAAGTGTATAAATAGGTGTTAGTTAGGATTAGAGAGTAAGCTGACTTTCATTTTAATTTTCATCCTTAGTCAACTTGAGAGCTCACATTCCATTTTTCTGTTTTTCGGCAATAGCTTGAGAATTGGAGGAGAGAATTCACTTCTTCTTCCTCTGATTTTTTTGTTTTCTTTACTGGTTTTTGTTTGAGTCTTGAGTGTGAAGAATTGAGGAACTTCTGTCTCAATCTCCATTTAAGATCTCTTTGATTTTCCTTCTGCATAATTGAGTTAAATTCCATTTCCTTTACTGCTTCAATCTTCAATTTCTCTTTACTTGCTTTGTGAACTTTGATCTAGGAAGGCAATTGAGATCTAGACTCTGCTATCTAGTCTCTGGAGTCCTGAGATCTGATTTTCTTTATGGTTCTTCTACTGAACCACTGCAGCATTCAAGTTTCCATTTCTGTTTGAGATCTAGCCAATTTCGATTCTTATCTTGCATTAATAATTGTTGCAATTTAGTTTCTCTTGCTTAAATTCTGAATTCCCAGTCCTTAAATCCCTTTTTCATTCAAGCAATTTATATTTCTTGCACTTTAAGTTACCGCAATTTACATTTCTTGCACTTTAAATTTCAGTCATTTAATTTCTTCTTCTTTAAGATTCAGCACCTCTACTTTCAGTTCTCTTAAATTTCTGCAAATCATCCGTCTCCCTTTACATTTTCTGCTATTTACTTACTGTTGGATACAAAATGACTCAAGCAATACTTGATTTGCTTGACTAAATCAACCACTAAACTAAAATTGCTCAATCCTTCAATCCTTGTGGGATCGACCTCACTCCCGTGAGTTTTATTACTTGATGCGACCCAGTACACTTGCCGGTGAGTTTTGTGTTGGATCATTTTCCACACATCAGAGTTCTTGAGATTGATACTCTGAATGCCATATTGGCTCAGAACAAAATATTGACTCAGCAAGTCAATATGATTTCTCAAAGTCTGTCTGGAATGCAAGCTGCACCAGGCAGTACTAAGGACGTTTCATCTGAAGAAGAAGCTTATGATCCTGAGAACTCTTCAATGGAAGAGGTGAATTACATGGAAGAACCCTATGGAAACACCTATAATCTTTCATGAAAAAATCATCTAAATCTCTCATGGAAGGATCAACAGAGACCTCAACAAGGTTTCAACAACAATAATGGTGGAAGAAACAAGTTTAGCAATGGCAAGCCTTTTCCATCATCTTCTCAGCAACAGAAAGAGAATCCTAAGTAGAGCCACTCTGACTTAGTAACCATGGTCTCTGATCTAATCAAAACCACTCAAAGCTTCATGACTGAAACAAGGTCCTCCATTAGAAACTTGGAGGCACAAGTGGGTCAGCTGAGTAAGAAAGTTACTGAACTCCCTCCTAGTACTCTTCCAAGTAATACAGAAGAGAATCCAAAAGGAGAGTGTAAGGACATCAACATGGCCGAACTTGGAGAGGAGAAAGAGGCAGTGAGCGCCACTGAGGAAGACCTCAATGGACGTCCACTGGCCTCCAATGAGTTCCCTAATGAGGAACCATGGGAATCTGAGGCTCA
>NC_029775.3:63707761-63713110 GCF_000817695.3 Arachis duranensis | reverse complement strand
TGATGAGTATTCTTCCTCTGAAGAGGATGAAGATGTCACTAAAGAGCAATTTGCTAAGTACCTTGGAGAAATCATAAAGCTAAATGACAAGTTATTTGGTAATGAGACTTGGGAGGATGAACCCCTTTTGCTCACCAAAGAACTGGCTGACTTGTCTAGGCAGAAACTATCTCAAAAGAGACAGGACCCTGGGAAGTTCTCAATACCTTGTACAATAAGCACCATGACCTTCAAGAAGGCTCTGTGTGAGCTAGGGTCAAGCATAAACCTCATGCCTCTCTCTGTAATGGAGAAGCTAGGGATCTTTTAGGTGCAAGCTGCAAAAATCTCACTAGAGATGGCAGACAATTCAAGAAAACAAGCCTATGGACTTGTAGAGGATGTTCTGGTAAAAGTTGAAGACCATTACATCCCTGCTGATTTTATAGTCCTAGAGACTGGGAAGTGCATGGATGAATCCATCATCCTTGGCAGACCCTTCCTAGCCACAGTAAAGGCTGTGATTGATGTTGACAGAGGAGAATTGATCATTCAAGTGAATGAAAAATCCTTTGTGTTTAAGGCTCAATGATATCCTTCTATAACCATGGAGAGGAAGCATGAAGAGCTTCTCTCAAAACAGAGTCAAACAGAGCCCCCACAGTCAAACTCTAAGTTTGGTGTTGAACCCCCACGTTCAAACTCTAAGTTTGGTGTTGGGAGGTTCTAACATTGCTCTGAGTATCTGTGAGGCTCCATGAGAGCCCACTATCAAGCTACTGACATTAAAGAAGCGCTTGTTAGGAGGCAATCCAATGTTATATTTATCTATATTTCCGTTGTTATTTTATGTTTTCTGCAGGTTGATGATCATGGGAAGTCACAAAATCAATTGAAAAAGCAAAAACAGCATGAAAAACAGAAAGAAAAATAGCACACCCTGGAGGAAAAACTTGCTGGCGTTTAAACGCCAGTAAGGGCAGCAAATGGGCGTTTAACGCCCAGTCTGGCACCATTCTGGGCGTTTAACGCCAGAAAGGGGCACTAGACTGGCGTTAAATGCCATGAAGGGCAAGAAACTGGCGTTAAACGCCAGAAATGGGCACCAGCCCGGTGTTTAACGCCAGAATTGGCATAAAGGAGCATTTTTGCTCGCCACTTGATGCAGGGATGAATTTTCCTTGACACCTCAGGATCTGTGGACCCCACAGGATCTCCACCTACCCCGCCACTCTCTCTCTTCTTCACTCATTCACCAATCACCTCAACACCTCTTCCCTAAAAACCCCTCACCTATCAAATACCACTATTCTCTTCACCACTCACATCCATCCTTCATAGAACCCCACCTACCTCACCATTCAAATTCAAACCACTTTCCCTCCCAAACCCACCCATACATGGCCGAACCACAAAGCCACCGCCATCTCCTCTATTTCTTCTTCTTCTACTCTCTTCTTTCTTCTTATGTTCGAGGACGAGCAAACCTTCTAAGTTTGGTGTGGTAAAAGCATTGCTTTTTGTTTTTCCATAATCATTTATGGCATCTAAGGCCGGAGAAACCTCTAGAAAGAGGAAAGGGAAGGCAAAAGCCTCCTCCTCCGAGTCATGGGAGATGGAGAGATTCATCTCAAGGGTGCATCAAGACCACTTCTATGAAGTTGTGGCCATGAAGAAGGTGATCCCCGAGGTCCCCTTCAAGCTCAAAAAGGGTCAACTTTGATCAAAGGTTGGACCAAGTCCTCATAGGCATCTGTGAAGAGGGCGCTCAATGGAAGAGAGATTCAAGAGGGAAGCCCGTTCTACTGAGAAGGCATGACCTCAAGCCCGTGGCTAGGGGATGGTTGGAGTTTATCCAACGCTCAATCATTCCCACTAGCAACCGGTCCGAAGTTACTATAGACCGGGCCATCATGATTCATAGCATCATGATTCGAGAGGAAATAGAAGTTCATGAGATTATATCCCAAGAACTTTATAAGGTGGCGGACAAGTCCTCTACCTTGGCAAGGTTAGCCTTCCCTCATCTCATTTGTCACCTCTGTTATTCAGTCGGAATTGACATAGAGGGAGACCCTCATGGATGAGGACAAGCCCATCACTAAGAAAAGGATGGAGCAAACAAGAGATCCCACTCAACATGAAATCCCTGAGATGCCTCAAGGGATGCACTTTCCTCCACAAAACTATTGGGAGCAAATCAACACCTCCCTAGGAGAATTGAGTTCCAACATGGGACAACTAAGGGTGGAGCACCAAGAACATTCCATTCTCCTCCATGAAATTAGAGAAGATCAAAGAGTCATGAGAGAAGAGCAACAAAGGCAAGGAAGAGACATTGAGGAGCTCAAGCACTCCATAAGATCTTCAAGAGGAAGAACAAGCCGCCATCACTAAGGTGGACCCGTTCTTTAATCTCCTTGTTCTTTATTTTCCTGTTTTTTGAATTTTTATGCTTATGTTCATCATCTATGTTTGTGTCTTATGATCATTAGTATCTTAGTGTCTATGCCTTAAAGAATCCATCACCTCTCTTAAAAAAAAAAAATTTTGTTCTAAATTGAAAAAGATAAGAATTGCATGAATTTTGAATTTTATAACAGTTTAATTATTTTGATGTGGTGGCAATATTTTTGTTTTCTGAATGTGTGCTTGAACAATGCATATGTCTTTTGAATTTGTTGTTCATGAATGTGGGCTCTTGAAAGAATGATGAAAAAGGAGACATGTTACTGACGATCTGAAAAATCATAAAAATGATTCTTGAAGCAAGAAAAAGCAGTGGATACAAAAAAAAAGAAGAGAGAAAAAGAAAAAATAAAGTCATGATCCAAGGCAAAAAGAGTGTGCCTAAGAACCCTGGACACCTCTAATTGGGGACTCTAGCAAAGCTGAGTCACAATCTGAAAAGGTTCACCCACTTATGTGTCTGTGGCATGTATGTATCCGGTGGTAATACTGGAAGACATAGTGCTTTGGGCCACGGCCAAGACTCATAAAGTAGCTATGTTCAAAAATCATCATACTTAACTAGGAGAATCAATAACACTATCTGGATTCTAAGTTCCTATAGAAGCCCATCATTCTGAATTTCAAAGGATAAAGTGAGATGCCAAAACTGTTCAGAGGCAAAAAGCTAAAAGCCCCGCTCATCTAATTAATATTGATCTTCATAGATGTTTTTGGAATTCATTGCATATTCTCTTCTTTTTATCTTATTTGAATTTCAGTTGTTGGGGACAAGCAACAATTTAAGTTTGGTGTTGTGATGAGCGGATAATTTATACGTTTTTTGGCATTTTTTTAGTATGTTTTTAGTATGTTTTAGTTAGTTTTTATTATATTTTTATTAGTTTTTAGTTAAAATTCACTTTTCTGGACTTTACTATGAGTTTGTGTATTTTTTGTGATTTCAGGTATTTTCTGGCTAAAATTGAGGGATGATACGTAAAATTAAGATTTCACGTACAACCGGCAAGTATATCGGGTCGTATCAAGTAATAAGACTCACAAAGAGTGAGGTCGATCCCACGGAGATTGGTAGATTAAGCAACTTTAGTTAAATGGTAGATTTAGTCAAGCAAACATAGTTTTGATTTCATGAACATTTTGATTTTTGAACATAATTGCAAGAATGTAAATGACACAGAATGTAAAGACCTAGAAGATAGAAATAAAGTGAAAGTAAATAACGGAAACTTAAATTGCAAGAAACTTAAATGACATCAAAAGTAAATTGCAATAAAATAAAGTGCTGAATTCTAAAGAGCAAGAGAGTAAGAAATAAAGAGACAGAACGTAAATGACAAGAATAATAAATTGCAAGAATGTAGAAGGGAATTGGGCAATGGGTTTTCAAACACTAAGAACAAAAGAAATGAGAATTAATGATAGAGAGGATCATTAGGGATCAGAGATGCTAGTTTTCATGAATTGATGTTAGTCAAAATCCTTCTCAATCATGGGTATAGATCCATGGCAAATGGGTGATTGAATCCCAATCTCTTGGTGATTCAATCTCTCTCAATTGAGGAGGAGAAGATGGGTTCACCAATTCATTCCAACAAACAGAGCTCCTCCCCCTAATGAAAGTGGGGTTTAGTGAGTCATTGCTCCAAATTCAACAACAATTGACATAAATGAAAATTAAACTAAATTGCAAAGAAAGATGAAGAAGAATAATGAAATGCTTAAAGCTTGAAAAATGAAGAAGAAAAGTTCCAATAGAAAAACCAAAAATGAGCTTTCCGGGTATCCTCCCGGAAGTGCTAAAGAGTTCTCAAGTAAATGTGCTAAAAGTATGAAAAAGTTCTAAGTGTCAAAAAGTGTGTAAAAGTGTAAAAGTCCCCTACAAGTACATCAATCTCTTCTATTTATACTACTCCTAAAACTTCTTCAGAGATCTTCAATTTGGGTTAGCAATGTGGGCTTTCTCATTGTTGCATTCTTGGTTCAATTGAAGAAGTTGTTGGCCTTTGTGATGAATAGGGGAAGTAGAGCAAGTTGGCAACCATTCTGGCCCATTGAGGGGCGTTATTGGCAATAACTCTAGGCTTAATGCACGTTGGCAACGTGCATGACATTTTCCTGGAAGTGAAGTATGAGACTTGGGCGTTGCTAGCCCAAGTTGTTGCTAACAACTTGCTTTTCCTCTTCTTGGCTCTACTTTCATGCTAAATGTAGCCCAGAATTTGAGTGTCAACCTTCTGCTTCAATATGGACTATTATACATCATTGGAAAGCTCTTGATGTCTATTTTTCAATGCCCCTGGAATCACCTCATTTGGACTTTCCTAGCTCAAGTTATGCTTCCTCAAAGAAGGTAAGGTCAAGCTGCCAAGTTGTTGCCAAAAACGCACCTATACTCCCAAGTTGGCAACGTGCCCGTGCTTCACCTACCAAGGTAGGGACTTGGGGCTGGCGTTCTTGCAAAACACGCCCCCTTTCTAGCACGTTGGCAACGTGCTCGTGCCCCCCTCCAGGGCTCATCTCTAGCCTTCTTGAATTTCACTTCATGTTCTTGTTTTTAGGGCCTAAAGATGACTCTGGTTTGGCTTTAATTTTGTGCTCCACCATAGACTCTCATATATGGTTGGAAAGCTCTGAATGTTAGCTTTCCAACACAACTAGAAGCACTCAATTTGGATCTCTGTAGCTCAAGATATCTTCCATTGAAGGGGACATGGTCAGGCTGTCTTGTTGGAGTTGTTGTGGATAACGCCCCTATATTCCAAGTTAGCAACGTGCATCACAATTTTCCTGGCGTTGTTGATGAACACTCCTTCTCTTCAGCACGTTGGCAACGTGCTCGAGCCTTTCTCAAGGCCCCATGTTTGCTTCCTGGCGTTGGCAACGTGCATGGCAAGGCTT
>NC_029775.3:63703267-63704769 GCF_000817695.3 Arachis duranensis | reverse complement strand
ATTATACAATGGATCATTATTGCTCTGTTCACCGTTACCTCAGAATTATTTGAAGTTGACATCAATGATCTCCTCACTATGTCATGCCATCCTTTTGCTTGAGGTATGAGATCACCTCTCCGAAGTTTGAGTGGTTGTCCATGTGAATCCAACACCCAATCCGTGCCTACTCTGCATAAGTCACTTACCACATCCATGTATCTTGGGTCATTTTCAACCCTTTCTTCATAGCTAGCTCGTTTGAACTGTTTTGCCTTGACCTTTAGCACCCTGTTGATGGTGTCCGGGCTAAAATCAACAGTCACACCTCTTACATAACTCATGTATGGTTCTTCATCATCATATTCTCTTATCACATTAGTGTAGAACTCATGGATGAGAAGCATGCTCACTTCTTGAGGTTGGTCACAGAGAAGCTCCCATCCCCTTTTTCTGATTATTTTTTGTATTTCAGGGTATTCATCTTTTCTTAGCTTGAATGGTAACTCTGGAACAACATCTTTGCTTGACATCCAGCTGAAGATACGCTCGTTGTGTTTGGATTTGAATCTTCTTTGATCAAATTCATCTTCTCTCCTATCCCTTGATGATGAGGCCATTGAAATTCACTTGCAAGGGTTGAATCTCCCACACCAAACTTAGATGAATGCCTGTCCTCAAGCACAAGGAAAATGGTTGTGAATGGGGGGATATATGACACAACGTGACTTAGGCAAGCTAGAAAATGATGGTGAGGGGAGGTGGGGTGTTTCGGTTATGTGAGGGGATGTGATGCTTCAAGAGTTTTGTTGGGTAAAGATGAGGTTCAAGGCTAGAATTTGTGAAACATGGAATAGGTTGGAGGTTGAGTATGAGTTCGGGTAATGAAATGAGGTTATGGGGGTAGAAGAATGAGTGATGAAGAATGAGGTTTGATGAATGTGGTTGAAGTATTTAAAGTGAAAGTTGGTGGAGTGAAAGTTGGTGGGGAGGCATGGTTCTAGTGACATTTAAGGCTCGGTCATGGCATGGGGAGCATGCTTCCTTGTGCCCAATGCATGTTGAGTTGTTTTTCCCCATGCACAAAGTTCAAAACTCATGTGACTTCCCTTCCTTGTGTATCCGTGACCTCACTCATCAAGATTCCCCATCATTTCTTTCTTTCTTTCATTATATGCTTCCAAGATTCCCCATCACTTCTTTCTTTCTTTCCTGCAACAAAATTCCAAAAGTTTGAGATTCTTAAAGTGACATTAATAGCTAACAACTTATGATGATATTCCTATACAAAATTGACTAAACTAAAATTAAAGTTTATAAATCTATTTTTTCTAGCATTATTAATGTAAGTAAAGACACCAAACTTAGTTTGTGACTAAGTGTTCTATGGAATTAATTCCAAAGATAGCCACATCAAACTTAGTATTTTACCTACATTATATACTATTTCACATTTTTTTTTCTCATAACTAAAATAGATGATTATACTTTCATAGTCTAGCATTTTCGTGTATGTATGGACA
>NC_029775.3:63699022-63702648 GCF_000817695.3 Arachis duranensis | reverse complement strand
ACTTCCCAATGGGAGTTTTGAAAGCTGTCCTGTATGCCCAGAGTGCATCCTCTAGCTTTCGAGCCCAATCTTTTCTTGAACTTCCTACTATCTTTTCTAAAATCTTCTTCAGTTCCCGATTTGCTAATTCAGCCTGTCCATTGGTCTGGGGGTGATATGGCGTGGCTACTTTATGAATCACTCCGTATTTATGGAGGAGCTTCTCCATCTGTTTGTTGCAAAAATGGCTACCACCGTCACTCACAAGACCCTTGGGAACTCCATATCTAGTGAAAATGTGCTTCTTAAGGAATTGAAGGACAATCTGTGCATCATATGTGGTTGTGGCTATAGCTTCCACCCACTTTGAGACGTATTCTACTGCCACCAAAATATATCTGAAAGAATAGGAAGGGGGGAAAGGTCCCATGAAATCAATTCCCCATAAATCAAATAATTCCACTTCCAGAATGAAATTTTGAGGCATCTCATTCCTTCTCGTCAAGCCTCCTGTTCTCTGGCATTCGTTGCACTGGTGGACAAATTCTCTAGCATCTTTGAAGATAGTTGGCCAATAGAACCCACTCTGTAGTATCTTTGCAGCTGTTCTTTCTGGGCCAAAATGTCCACCATAGGCTGAGCCATGACAATGCCACAGTATATTTCTTGTTTCACTTTCAGGGACACATCGCCTAATTATTCCATCAGAGCATCTCTTGAACAGGAAAGGTTCATCCCACAAGAACTTCCTTGCTTCATTGATTAACTTCTTCACTTGTTGCTTAGATAATTCTTGAGGTATCTTCTTTCCTACTTTGTAGTTTGCTATGTCAGCAAACCAAGGTGCTTGTTGAATCTATAGCAGATGTTCGTCTGGGAAGCTTTCATTCACTGGCTGTGAGGCTTCTTGGATTGTTTCTTGTGGTAATCTTGATAAGTGATCAGCAACTTTGTTTTCAGTGCCCTTCCTGTCCTTTATTTCAATATCAAATTCTTGTAAGAGTAATATCCACCTGATAAGTCTTGGTTTAGCATCCTGTTTTGACATTAAATACTTAATGGCAGCATGATCAGTATAAACCACGATTTTGGATCCTATCAAGTATGATCTAAACTTATCAAATGCATACACTACAGCTAACAATTCCTTTTCTATTGTGGTGTAATTTTTTTGGGCCTCATTCAATACTTTACTTGCATAATATATGACATGATGCAAGTTTCCCTTCTTTTGTCCAAGCACAGTACCGATTGCAAGGTTACTTGCATCACACATGAGTTCAAAAGGTAGTCCCCAACTTGGGGGTGTGATGATTGGTGCTGTGGTGAGCTTAGCCTTTAGAGTTTCAAAAGCATGTTTGCATTCATCATCAAAGATAAAAGGATTGTCTACTACCAACAAATTGCTTAGTGGCTTTGCTATTTTGGAAAAATCTTTGATGAATCTTCTATAGAAACCAGCATGTCCTAAGAAACTTCTAACGGCTTTCACACTAGTTGGCAAAGGAAGTTTTTCTATAATTTCTACTTTTGCTTTGTCAACCTCTATACCCTTTCTTGAAATTTTATGACCAAGAACAATGCCTTCGGGTACCATGAAATGGCACTTCTCCCAATTCAAAACTAAATTGGTTTCTTGGCACCTTTTCAAGACTAGGGTAAGATGATGCAAGCAAGTATTGAAAGAATCACCAAAAACAGAGAAATCATCCATAAAGACTTCAATAAATTTTTCTACCATGTCTGAGAAGATTGATAGCATGCACCTTTGAAAGGTAGCTGGGGCATTACACAGTCCAAATGGCATTCTCCTATATGCAAAGACTCCAAAGGGACAAGTAAAGGAAGTCTTCTCTTGATCCATGGGGTCAACCACGATCTGGTTATACCCAGAATATCCATCAAGAAAACAATAATAAGCATGGCCAGCCAATCTTTCAAGCATTTGGTCAATGAAAGGTAGAGGAAAGTGATCTTTTCGTGTGGCATCATTCAGCCTCCTATAGTCTATGCACATCCTCCACCCTGTCATTGTTCGTGTTGGAATAAGCTCATTCTTCTCATTAACAATGACAGTCATACCTCCTTTCTTAGGTACTACTTGCACTGGACTGACCCATGGGCTGTCAGATATAGGGTAGATGATCCCAGCCTTGCACAACTTCAGGACTTCCTTTTGAACAACCTCCTTCATTGTGGGATTCAATCTTCTTTGAGGTTGTACCACCGGTTTGGAATTCTCCTCTAAAAGTATCTTGTGCATGCACACAGCAGGGCTTATGCCTTTCAAGTCATCAATGGTCCATCCCAACGCCTCTTTGTGAGCTTTCAAAACCACAAGGAGCTTTTCTTCTTCCTCTGCATTCAATGTGGAATTGATGATCACTGGGAAGCTATCCTTCTCCCCAAGGAATGCATATTTCAGATGAGGGGGTAGTGGTTTCAACTCTTGTTGTGGTGCCTCTTCTTTGGTAGCTTCACTTGGTTCCTCTGATGCTTCCAATTTGTTCTCTTCTTGTCCCTTGATGTTATGGACTTCCTCTTGTTTCATTTGATGGTTTGTGTCAAGCACTTCTTCAACCAAAGAGTCTACTACATCAATCCCCATGCAATTTTCTTTCTCAACAGGGTGTTGCATTGCTTTGAAGACATTTATGGTCATTTGCTCATCATGCACTCTGAAAATCATCTCTCCCTTTTCCACATCAATGACTGTTCTAGCTGTAGCCAAAAAGGGTCTACCAAGAATGACTGAATTGTTTCCCTCTTCATCCATGTCTAGGACCACAAAATCAGCTGGGAATATGAAGTTTCCCACCTTCACCAAGAGGTTCTCAACTACTCCATTCGGTATTTTGATGGATCTGTCAGCAAGTTGAAGTGACATCCTTGTGGGTTTGAGCTCTTCAATCATCATTTTCTTCATCATGGTGAGGGGCATTAGGTTAATGCTTGCTCCCAGGTCACAAAGTGACTTGTCAACAGCCATGCTCCCAATCGTGCAAGGTATGAGAAAGCTGCCAGGGTCTTTGAGTTTTGGAGGTAACCCTTGTTGAATGATGGCACTACACTCTTGATTGAGAATCACCGTTTCTTTTTCTTGCCAACTTCTCTTCTTGGTGATCAATTCCTTAAGAAACTTTGCATATGCTTCTTTGTCTGGGTGGATTGCCTTGTGGTTTGACAGCTTCTTTGCCTTTGTTAGATCTTGAACCCTTTTCTTCATCTTTCCTTTCCACATGTACTTCCACTGTGTCTTGCTCTTTGGGTTTTATTGCTTCTTTATTTGAACTTTCACCAACTACCTTGCCACTCCTTAACTACAGAGCCTTACATTCTTCTCTTGGGTTGGGTATTGTGTCACTTGGGAGAACATTGGTTGGTTTCTCGGCTTGTTTGGCCAATTGTCCCACTTGTCTCTCAATATTCTTCATGATGACCTCATGTTCCTTGTGTCCCTTAGCTAAGGCTTGAGTGGTTTGAGCAAGTGCTTGCAAGGTTGCTTCAAGACTTGAGATTCTAGTTTCATGATGGTCAATTGGGGGTATGATGGGGGTTGATTGTTGTTGGAAGTTGTTGGGTGGATTAGTGTGGTAATTTTGTGAGTTGGATGATGGTGCAGAGAAGTTATTTTGGTGAGTTTGTGA
>NC_029775.3:63695879-63696783 GCF_000817695.3 Arachis duranensis | reverse complement strand
AAGTACTAGCAAAAGCCAAGTAAAAATGCTAAAAAGTATATGAGAGTTCTATGTGTCAAAAGTGTGTAAAAGTCCTCTACAAGTACACCAATCTCTTCTATTTATACTACTCCCAAAACTTCTTCAGAGATCTTCAATTTTGGTTAGCAATGTGGGCTTTCTCATTGTTGCATTCTTGGTTCAATTGAAGAAGTTGTTGGCCTTTGTGATGAATAGGGGAAGTAGAGCAAGTTGGCAACCATTCTGGCCCATTGAGGGGCGTTATTGGCAATAACTCCAGGCTTAATGCACGTTGGCAACGTGCATGACATTTTCCTGGAAGTGAAGTATGAGACTTGGGCGTTGCTAGCCCAAGTTGTTGCTAACAACTTGCTTTTCCTCTTCTTGGCTCTACTTTCATGCTAAATGTAGCCCAGAATTTGAGTGTAAACCTTCTGCCTCAATATGGACTATTATACATCATTAGAAAGCTCTTGATGTCTATTTTTCAATGCCCCTGGAATCACCTCATTTGGACTTTCCTAGCTCAAGTTATGCTTCCTCAAAGAAGGTAAGGTCAAGCTGCCAAGTTGTTGCCAAAAACGCACCTATACTCCCAAGTTGGCAACGTGCCCGTGCTTCACCTCCCAAGGCAGGGACTTGGGGCTGGCGTTGTTGCAAAACACGCCCCCTTTCTAGCACGTTGGCAACGTGCTCGTGCCCCCCTCCAGGGCTCATCTCTAGCCTTCTTGAATTTCACTTCATGTTCTTGTTTTTAGGGCCTAAAGATGACTCTGATTTGGCTTCAATTTTGTGCTCCACCATAGACTCTCATATATGGTTGGAAAGCTCTGAATGTTAGCTTTCCAACGCAACTGGAAGCACTCAATTTAGATCTCTGTAGCTCAAGATATCTTCCATTGAA
>NC_029775.3:63693490-63694499 GCF_000817695.3 Arachis duranensis | reverse complement strand
ATTAATGCAATTACTATTGTTTTTCTATTCAATTCAGCTTATTCTTGTTCTAAGATATCACTTGTTCCTCAACTTGATGAATGTGGTGATCCGTGACACTCATCATCATTCTCACCTCTGAACGTGTGCCTGACAACCACCTCCGTTCTACCTTAGATTGAGTGGATATCTCTTGGGTTCCTTAATCAGAATCTTCGTGGCATAAGCTAGAATTGATGGCGGCATTCAAGAGAATCCGGAAGGTCTAAACCTTGTCTATGGTATTCTGAGTAGGATTCAAGGATTAAATGACTGTGACGAGCTTCAAACTCGCGATTGTGGGGCGTTAGTGACAGACGCAAAAGAATCACTGGATTCTATTCCGACATGATCGAGAACCGACAGCTGAATAGCCGTGCTGTGACAGAGTGCGTTGAACATTTTCACTGAGAGGACGGGACTTTAGCCATTGACAATGGTGATGCCCAACATATAGCTTGCCATGGAAAGGAGTAAGAAGGATTGGATGAAGACAGTAGGAAAGCAGAGAGACGGAAGGGACAAAGCATCTCCATACGCTTATCTGAAATTCTCACCAATGAATTACATAAGTATCTCTATCTTTATTTTATGTTTTATTCATCTTTTAATCATTAATCCTCTATAACCATTTGAATCTACCTGACTGAGATTTACAAGATGACCATAGCTTGCTTCATACCAACAATCTCTGTGGGATCGACCCTTACTCGCATAAGGTTTATTACTTGGACGACCCAGTGCACTTGCTGGTTAGTTGTGCGAAGTTGTGATAAAGAGTTGAGATTGCAATTGAGCGTACCATGTTGATGGCGCCATTAATGATCACAATTTCGTGCACCAAGTTTTTGGCGCCATTGCCGGGGAATTAAATGTCCTAACTACAGTTTCCTGCAATAACAGTGCCAAGTTTTGATCCGGCAACAACACCAAGTTTTTGGCGCCGTTGCCGGGGATTGTTTGAGTTTGGACAACTGACGGTTCATCTTGT
>NC_029775.3:63688976-63693434 GCF_000817695.3 Arachis duranensis | reverse complement strand
TTCAGAATTTTTAAGAATGAATTCTAGAGTTTCAAGGTGATGTTCTTATCATCACAAAAACTGATTGATTCTCATCAATTTAGCTCTTGAATGTAATGTCCTGCTGACGCTTGGCTAGCCATGTCTAATTCCTTTAGACTAAAGCTTTAGACTAACATTGCATGATTCCTGGAATTCTTATTAAAAATTTTGAATCTCTTTATTTTCTTTTCCATATAATTTTTGAAAAAGCAAAAAAAAATTATAAAATCTTAAAATCAAAAAATTTATTTTATGTTTCTTGTTTGAGTCTAGTGTCTCATTTTAAGTTTGGTGTCAATTGCATGTTTCTGTTCTTCTTGCATTTTTCGAATTCATTCATGTGTCTTCATTGATCTTCAAGTTGTTCTTGATGATTTACTTGCTCTGATCTTTAAATTCTCTTGTCCTGAGTGTTTTGTTGTTTCTCATAAGCATTCTCAATTTGTTAATGTCAGTAGTATACAAACTTCTAAGTTTGGTGTCTTGCATGCATTGTTTATTTGATTTTAGTTTCATTTTGATTATTCCTCATTATTAAAAATCCAAAAAATTTTTAATTTGTGTCTTTTCAAGTCAATAATACAGAGAATTGAAGATTCAGAACATACAGCAGAGGAATTACATAGAAAAAGCTTGGCGTTCAAAACGCCCAGTGAAGAAGGAAAATTGGCGTTTAAATGACAGCCAGGGTGCCTGGCTGGGCGTTTAACACCCAAAAGGGTAGCATTTTGGGCGTTAAACGCCAGAATGTATACCATTCTGGGCGTTTAACGCCAGGATGGCACAAGAGGGAAGATTTTGTTTTCAATTCAAATTTTTTTTTAAGTTTTCATAATTTTTCAAAATCAAATCTTTTTCAAATCACGTCTTTTCAATCATATATTTTCAAAATCAATTTCTTTCCAATGTCAAAAATACTTGCTAACAATTAATCATATACTTGCTAAAAAGAGTGTGCTTAAGAACCCTGGACACCTCTAATTGGGGACTCTAGCAAAGCTGAGTCACAATCTACAAAGGTTCACCCAGTTATGTGTCTGTGGCATGTATGTATCCGGTGGTAATACTGGAAGACAGAGTGCTTTGGGCCACAGCCAAGACTCATAGAATAACTATGTTCAAGAATCATCACACTTAACTAGGAGAATCAATAACACTATCTGAATTCTGAGTTCCTATAGATGCCAATCATTTTAATCTTCAAATGATAAAGTGAGATGCCAAAACTGTTCAGAAGCAAAAAGCTACTAGTCCCACTCATCTAATTGGAGCTAAGTTTCATTGATATTTTGTAGTCTATAGTATGTTCTCTTCTTTTTATCCTAATTGATTTTCAGTTGCTTGGGGACAAGCAACAATTTAAGTTTGGTGTTGTTATGAGCGGATAATTTATACGCTTTTTGGCACTGTTTTTAGTATGTTTTTAGTATGTTTTGGTTAGTTTTTAGTATGTTTTTATTAGTTTTTATTTAAAATTAACTTTTCTGGGCTTTACTATGAGTTTGTGTGTTTTTCTGTGATTTCAGGTAATTTCTGGCTGAAATTGAGGGACCTGAGCAAAAATCTGATTCAGGGGCTGAAAAAGGACTGCAGATGCTATTGGATTCTGACCTCCCTACACTCGAAGTGGATTTTCTGGAGCTACAGAAGCCCAATTGGGGTGCTCTCAATTGCGTTGGAAAGTATACATCCTGGGCTTTCCAGCAATGTATAATAGTCCATACTTTGCCCGAGATTTGATGGCCCAAACCGGCATTTCAATTCAGCTTCAGAATTCCCGGCGTTTAACGCCGGAACTGGCACAAAAATTGGAGTTAAACGCCCAAACTGGCACAAAAGCTGGCGTTTAACTCCAGGAAAAGTCTCTACACATGAAAGCTTCAATGCTCAGCACAAGCACACACCAAGTGGACCCCCGGAAGTGGATTTTTACGTCATTTACTCATTTCTGTATATCCTAGGTTACTAGTTCACTATAAATAGGATATTTTGACATTGTATCTATTTACCTCATGACATTACACGTTTCTTATTGTATCTTCTACAGCATGAGTCTCTAAACCCCATGGTTGGGGGTGAGGAGCTCTACTGTGTCTTGATGGATTAATGCAATTACTACTGTTTTTTCATTCAGTCACGCTTGCTTCCATTCTAAGATATCACTTGTTCCTCAACTTGATGAATGTGATGATCCGTGACACTCATCATCATTCTCACCTATGAATGTGTGCCTGACAACCACCTCCGTTCTACCTTACACTAAGTGAACATCTCTTAGATTCCTTAATCAGAATCTTCGTGGTATAAGCTAGAATTGATGGCGGCATTCAAGAGAATCCGGAAGGTCTAAACCTTGTCTGTGGTATTCTGAGTAGGATTCAAGGATTGAATGACTGTGACGAGCTTCGAACTCCTGAAGGTTGGGCGTTAGTGACAGACGCAAAAGAATCACTGGATTCTATTCCAACCTGATTGAGAACCGACAGATGATTAGCCGTGCTATGACAGAGCGCGTTGAACATTTTCACTGAGAGGATGGGAGGTAGCCATTGACAACGGTGAAACCCTACATACAGCTTGCCATGGAAGGAGCCTTGCGTTCATGAAGAAGAAGACAGTAGGAAAGCAGAGATTCAAAAGATAGAGCATCTCCAAAACCTCAACCTGTTCTCCATTACTGCAATCCCTGAAATCACTTAACACACATATCACGTCATCTAATGGTAATAAGAGACGATTAATATTAGCGAATATAAGGCCAAAGAAGCATGTTTTCAATCATAGCACAAAATCAGGAAGGAGAATGTAAAACCATGCAAATCATATGAATAAGTGGGCAAAGGCTTGATAAAAACCACTCAATTGAGCACAAGATAAACCATAAAATAGTGGTTTATCAACCTCCCCACACTTAAACATTAGCATGTCCTCATGCTAAGCTCAAGAGAAGCTATAAAGGAGTGAAGACAGAGTGGTAGGATGTATGAAATATAACCTATCTATATGAATGCAACTAAATGCAAAGATGATTCTACCTACTTGGTGAAAAAGTAAATAAATCTTTCAAGAACAAATATGAACTGGATTTCACTAATTCAAATCACAAAATACAATACAAATAACTTGCAAGAAAAAGATAGCTCATGAAAGCAGGGAACATAGAATTAAGCACTGAACTCTTACTGGTAGTGTATATCATTCTAACTCTCAAGTGTATAGGGTAATCACTCTATTCTTCTCTAATCATGCTTTCTAAACTTTATTCTTCATCTAACCAATCAACAAATATTTAATGTACCAATGTAAACATCATGAGGTCTTTTCAAGGTTGTAATGGGGCTAAGGTAAAGGTGAGGATATATGTATAAGGCTAAGTGAGCTAACAAAGTGAATCCTTGATTAGTCTAAGATCTTACCTAACATACACACTTTATATAATTTAAAATGCTTTAACTAACTACCCAAATTTTTCCCACTTTTGTATTACACGCTCATGTATCAAACTTGTTTTTGAGTTTTGTCCCATGTGCATTGATTCTTTTTATTTTTCATTTGGGGTAATATATTTTTTTTGTATCCCCTTATTTAATTACTTAATAATTTTTTTTTATTTTCTTATCAATGCACATGGTAATTTAATTATTTGATTTCACATGAGCATGTGGTGGACGAAATTGTGATCCATATTCTTTTGTACTTGTATGAAATCATTATTGTGGCACCAGTTGAATTCACAACTCCGTTCAACTAACCAGCAAGTGTACTGGGTCGTCCAAGTAATAAACCTTACGTGAGTAAGGGTCGATCCCACAGAGATTGTTAGTATGAAGCAAGCTATGGTCACCTTGTAAATCTCAGTTAGGCAGATTAAATTGGTTTATGGGTTTTCGAAAATTAATAATAAAAAGAAAATAAAAGGGATAGAAATACTTATGTAAATTAATAGTGGGAATTTCAGATAGGTGTATGGAGATGCTGTGTTCCTCTTGAAACTCTGCTTCACTACTCGCTCTTCCTTCAATTCTTCTTATTCCTTTCCATGGCAAGCTGTATGTAGGGCATCACCATCATCGGTGGCTACTTTCAATCCTCTCGGGAAAATGGTCCTATGCGCTGTCACTGCACGGCTAATCGTCTGGAGGCATCACCCTTGGTTGATGGCTACATCCCATCCTCTCAGTGAAAATGGTCCAAATGCTCTGTCACAGCACGGCTAATCATCTGTCGGTTCTCAATCAGGTTGGAATAGAATCCATTGATTCTTTTGCGTTTGTCATCACGCCCAGCCTTCAGGAATTTGAAGCTCATTACAGTCATTCAATACCGGAATCCTACTCGGAATACCACAGACAAGGTTAGACTTTCCGAATCCTCATGAATGCCGCCATCTATCTAGCTTATACCACAAAGATTCTGTTGGGGAATCTAAGAGATATG
>NC_029775.3:63688560-63688762 GCF_000817695.3 Arachis duranensis | reverse complement strand
GCCCACTTGGTGTATGCTTGGGCTGAGCTTGATCTATCCACGAGCTGAGGCTTTTCATGGAGTTGAACTCCAAGTTATGACGTGTTTTGGGCGTTCAACTCCGGATCCTGACGTTTTTCTAGCGTTTAACTCTAGACAGCAGCATGTACTTGGCGTTCAACGCCAAGTTACGTCGTCAATTTCCGAATAAAGTATGAACTAT
>NC_029775.3:63686448-63688301 GCF_000817695.3 Arachis duranensis | reverse complement strand
AAGTAAAGTCCAGAAATGTGAATTTAACATAAAAACTAATGAAAACATCCCTAAAAGTAGCTTAAACTTACTAAAAACTATCTAAAAACAATACCAAAAAGCGTATAAATTATCCGCTCATCACAACACCAAACTTAAATTGTTGCTTGTCCCCAAGCAACTGGAAATCAAATAGGATAAAAGAAGAGAATATACTATAAATTCCAGAATATCAATGAATATTAATTATAATTAGATGAGCGGGACTTGTAGCTTTTTGCTTCTAAACAGTTTTGGCATCCCACTTTTTTCTTTGAAGTTCAGAGGGATTGGCGTCTCTAGGAACTTAGAATTTTGGATAGTGTTATTGACTTTCCTAGTTAAGCATGTTGATTCTTGAACACAGCTACTTATGAGTCTTGGCCGTGGCCCTAAGCACTTTGTTTTCCAGTATTACCACCGGATACATAAATGCCACAGACACATAACTGGGTGAACCTTTTCAGATTGTGACTTAGCTTTGCCAGAGTCCCCAGTTAGTGGTGTCCAGAGCTCTTAAGCACACTCTTTTGCTTTGGATCACGACTTTAACCACTCAGTCTCAAGCTTTTCACTTGGACCTGCATGCCACAAGCACATGGTTAGGGACAGCTTGATTTAGCCGCTTAGGCCTGGATTTTATTTCCTTGGGCCCTCCTATCCATTGATGCTCAAAGCCTTGGATCCTTTTTACCCTTGCCTTTTGGTTTTAAGGGCTATTGGCTTTTTCTGCTTGCTTTTTCTTTTTTTTTCTTTCTATATTCTTTTTTGCCATTTTTTTGTAAGCTTTTGCTTTTTCACTGCTTTTTCTTGCTTCAAGAATCAATTTCATGATTTTTCAGATCATCAATAACATTTCTCTTTGTTCATCATTCTTTCAAGAGCCAACAATTTTAACACTCATAAACAACAATATCAAAAATATGCACTGTTCAATCATTCATTCAGAAAACAAAAAGTATTGTCACCACTGTTCAATCATTCATTCAGAAAACAAAAAGTATTGCCACCACATTCAATATAATTAAATTAAATTCAAGGATAAATTCGAAATTCATGTACTTCTTGTTCTTTTGAATTAAAACATTTTTCATTTAAGAGAGGTGAAGGACTAATGGATTTATTCATAGCTTTAAGGCATGGTTACATACTAATGATCATGAAGTAAAGACACAAAACATAGATAAACACAATATTAAAAACCGAAAAACAGAAAAAATAAGAACAAGGAATGAGTCCACCTTAGTGGCGTCTTCTTCTTGAAGGACCAACAATGTCCTTAAGCTCTTCTATGTCCCTTCCTTGCCTTTGTTGCTCCTCCCTCATTGCTCTTTGGTCTTCTCTTACTTCTTGGAGAATGATGGAGTGCTCATGATGTTCCACCCTTAATTGTTCCACATTGTGGCTCAAATCTTCTAAGGAGGTGTTGAGTTGCTCCCAATAGTTGTTGGGAGGAAAGTGCATCCCTTGAGGCATCTCAGGGATTTCTTGATGATGAGCTTCCTCATGCATCTCTTGAGAACCGTGCATGGTCTTTCTTGCTTGCTCCATCCTCTTCTTGGTGATGGGCTTATCCTCTTCAATGGGGATATCTCCTTCTATGATAACTCCAGCTGAGTAACATAGATGACAAATAAGATGAGGAGAAGCTAACCTTGCCAAAGTAGAGGACTTGTCGACTATTTTGTAGAATTCATGAGAGATGACTTCATGAACTTCTACTTCCTCTCCAATCATGATCCTATGGATCATAATGGCCCGATCCACAGTAACTTCAGATCGGTTGCTAGTAGGAATGATAGAGCGTTGAATGAACTCCAACCATCCTCTAACCA
>NC_029775.3:63683141-63683458 GCF_000817695.3 Arachis duranensis | reverse complement strand
ATTGCCATCCATTCAGACTTTGAGAGATCATGTTGACCTGCTGAGTCAACACTTTGTTCTGAGCCAATATGGCATTCAGAGCATCTATTTCAAGAACTCCTTTCTTCTGAGGTATCCCATTATTTACAGAATTCCTCTCAGAAGTGTACATGAATTGGTTGTTTGCAACCATATCAATGAGTTCTTGAGCCTCTTCAGGCATTTTCTTTAGGTGAATAGATCCACCTGCAGAATGATCCAATGACATTTTCGAAAATTCAGATAGACCATAATAGAAGATATCTAATATGGTCCATTCTGAAAACATGTCAGATGGA
>NC_029775.3:63681565-63682927 GCF_000817695.3 Arachis duranensis | reverse complement strand
GTTGTGAATCCAACCATATTCTAGCTCTGTCTCTTACAGCAAAAGTGAAAAGCATGAGTCTGTAGACTTCAGGATCAACTCCATTCGTCTTTACAGTCTCACAAATCTGCAAGAACTCAGTTAAAAACTGATAAGGATCTTCAGATGGAAGCCCATAAAACTTGCAGTTCTGTTGCATTAAGGCAACTAGCTGAGGTTTCAGCTCAAAATTATTGGCTCCAATGGCAGGAATGGAGATGCTTCTTCCATCAAATTTGGATGTTGGCTTTGTGAAGTCAACAAGCATTCTCCTTGCATTATTATTATTTTCGGCTGCCATCTCCTTCTCTTGTTCAAAAATTTCTGAAAGGTTACCTTTAGAATAATTTAATTTAGCTTCTCTTAATTTCCTCTTCAGAGTCCTTTCAGGTTCTGGATCAATTTCAACAAGAGTGCCTTTTTCCCTGTTCCTGCTCATATGAAAGAGAAGAAAACAAGAAAAGGACGAGGAATCCTCTATGTCACGGTATAGAGATTCCTTTATGTTAGTAGAAGAAGAAGGGGGTAGAAGAATGAAGAAGGATGGATTCGGATTTTTGGATGAAGAGAGGTGAAGAGAAGTGTTAGTAATTAAATAATTAAATAGAATAAGAAAAGAGGAGGGAGATTTCGAAAATTGAAGAGGGAAAAGTGGTTAGGTGGTTTAGAAAAAGATAAGAAACAAACAAAAAGTTAGTTAGTTGATTGAAAAAGAGTTGAAATCAAATTTGAAAAAGATAGGAAAATAAGAAGTTAGATAAGATATTTGAAATCAAATTTTGAAAAAGATGAAAATTTTTGAAAAAGATAAGATAAAAGGTAAAAGATTTAATTTAAAAATTTGAAATTACTTACTTCACTAATAAGAAACTACAAGATAAGATTCTAGACCTTAAAGATTGAACCTTTCTTAGCAAGAAAGTAACAAACTTCAAATTTTTGAATCAATCACATTAATTATTAGCTAATTTTTCGAAAATTAGATATAAAAGATAAGAAAAAGATTTTTGAAAAAAAAATAATTTTTTAAAAATTTCGAAAATAAGAAAAAAAAATGGAAAAGATATGGTTTTTGAAAAAGATTTTGAAAAGTTAAGATTTTTTTTTAAAATTGAAATTTTGACTTGACTTGTAAGAAACAACTAATTTTAAAAATTTTTGACCAAGTCAACCCAAAATTTCGAAAATTTAGAGGAAAATAAGGAAAAGATATTTTTTTGATTTTTGAATTTTTAATTATGAGAGAGAAAAACAACAAAAATACTCAATGCATGAAATTTAGATCAAAACAATGAATGCATGCAAGAATGCTATGAATGTCAAGATGAACACCAAGAACACTTT
>NC_029775.3:63680696-63681545 GCF_000817695.3 Arachis duranensis | reverse complement strand
TCAAGAACAACTTGAAGATCATGAAGAACACTATGAATGCATGGGATTTTTGAAAAATGCAAGAAAAATTTTTAAAAGCATGCAATTGACACCAAACTTAAAAATTAACACAAGACTCAAACAAGAAACATAAAATATTTTTGGTTTTTATGATTTTCTAGTTTTTTTGGATTTTTATTGATTTTTTTCGAAAATATTTTTGGAGAAAACGAAAAAAAAGAAAAATTTTGAAAAAGATTTTTGAAAAGAAAATTACCTAATCTGAGCAACAAGATGAACCGTCAGTTGTCCATACTCGAACAATCCCCGGCAACGGCGCCAAAAACTTGGTGTTGTTGCCGGATCAACTTGGAGCTGTGGTTGCACGTAATTGTAATTCAAACATTCCCCGGCAACGGCGCCAAAAACTTGGTGGACGAAATTGTGATCCATATTCTTTTGTACTTATATGAAATCATTATTGTGGCCCAGTTGAATTCACAACTCCGTTCAACTAACCAGCAAGTGTACTGGGTCGTCCAAGTAATAAACCTTACGTGAGTAAGGGTCGATCCCACAGAGATTGTTGGTATGAAACAAGCTATGGTCACCTTGTAAATCTCAGTTAGGCAGATTAAATTGGTTTATGGGTTTTCAAAAATTAATAATAAAAAGAAAATAACAAGGATAGAAATACTTATGTAATTCAATAATGGGAATTTCAGATAGGTGTATGGAGGTGCTGTGCTCCTCTTGAAACTCTACTTCACTATTCACTCTTTCTTCAATCCTCCTTACTCCTTTCCATGGCAAGCTGTATGTAGGGCATCACCATCATCGGTGGCTACTTTCAATCCTCTCGGGAAAATG
>NC_029775.3:63658363-63680509 GCF_000817695.3 Arachis duranensis | reverse complement strand
GTTGATTCTTTTGCGTTTGTCACTAACGCCCAGCCTTCAGGAGTTTGAAGCTCGTCACAGTCATTCAATACCGGAATCCTACTCGGAATACCACAGACAATGTTAGACTTTTCGGATTCCCAGGATCCTACTCGGAATACCACAGACAAGGTTAGACTTTCCAGATCCTCATGAATGCCGCCATCTATCTAGCTTATACCACGAAGATTCTGTTGGAGAATCTAAGAGATACACATTCAAGCTCTAGTTAAATGTTCTATTTATAATAAACTAGCTCCTAGGGTTTACATGAGTAGGTAATTGATGCATAAATCCACTTCCGTGGCCCACTTGGTGTATGCTTGGGCTGAGCTTGATCTATCCACGAGCTGAGGCTTTTCTTGGAGTTGAACTCCAAGTTATGACATGTTTTGGGCGTTCAACTCCGGATCATGATGTTTTTCTGGCGTTTAACTCCAGACAGCAGCATGTACTTGGCGTTCAACGCCAAGTTACGTCGTCAATTTCCGAATAAAGTATGGACTATTATCTATTGCTGGAAAGCTCTGGATGTCTACTTTTCAACGCCGTTGAGAGCACGCCATTTGGAGTTCTGTAGCTCCAGAAAATCCATTTCGAGTGCAGGGAGGTCAGATTCCAACAGCATCAGCAGTCCTTTTGTCAGCCTTTTTCAGAGTTTTGCTCAAGTCCCTCAATTTCAGCCAGAATTTACCTGAAATTACAGAAAAACACACAAACTCATAGTAAAGTCCAGAAATGTGAATTTAACATAAAAACTAATGAAAACATCCCTAAAAGTAGCTTAAACTTACTAAAAACTATCTAAAAATAATACCAAAAAGCGTATAAATTATCCGCTCATCAGCATGCTTTCCAAATTTTCAAATAACTTGTTCAATTCAATTCCCTAATTTTTTCTATCATCCCATGTTCCCATAAAATTTTCTACACTTAAATTATACACAATATCTATCTTAAGCTAACCAAGAATTCAACTTAGGAATTTTTATTTTGTTTTTCTGCTTAAGGCTAGTAATGTGGTTATAAAACAAGAGGGGAGTAAAAAGCTCAAGGTGGCTAATAAGGGTGACATAAAAGGATAGGCTTTATTTGGGATAAGTGAGTTAATAATCAAATATGGCCTCAATCATATGCAAGCATGTACATACACTAAATAATGGACATATAGAATGGAACAAAGCAACGATTGCAATCATAGAGAAGAAAACACACAAGAATAAAAATTATGGTTAAATAATGTAACCATGTAAACAAGCTCAAATCTCACAGGTTGTGTGTTCTTTGGCTCAAAAACCATGTTCCAAATACAACTTCAAACAAATTTAACACATAGAAAATTTTAATTTTTAATTTAAATTAGTGAAATATTATAAAATAAAGTCTTGAAAAGAAATTATTACTTCAACCAAGTGGTGGTAAAATATGCACAAAATCTAACTATAATGCAATCAAACATGCAAATGCAAGAACTAACCCATGGAAGTCGGTATCGACCTCCCCACACTTAAAGGTTGCACCGTCCTCGGTGCATGCAAAGATGTGCAAGTGGACAGGTGGCTCCAACTGATGCTTTTTCTCTAAAGATTGTGTGGTTGACGTGTTTACTGTTCCAGTTAGAAACTTTCCTTTTTTCCTCTTGGTGGCCAGCCATGGTGGGTTGTCTCCCACCTAGCACTTTTAGTTATAGTCCTTAAGTTGGATATTTGGCGAGCTCCTTGTCATGGTGGCTTGTGCTTGAACTCATCTTGAAACTTCCACCAATGCTTGGTGTTCCAATAACCTCTATCCATACTAAGTAAATTTCTCAAGCTTTGATGGAATTCTTCACAAGCTTTGAGCTCCCAAAATTGATCATCATATATTCCTGGATCCCAAATCTTGTTTCTACACCCGTCTTCAAGTTGATTATCATGATGCCATCTGGGTGGTTCAGCTTTAGAATTCTCACTAAAATGTCCAAACAACTTCCTAGACCCATTCAATTGAGCTCTATACCAACCTTTGCGTTTAAACTCAAAGCTTCCGACCATACTGAATCTTGCAGGACAATTCTTACCACTGACCATCTTCCTCGTACTCTTAATGCTACAAAGAGCTCTAAGTTGACCATCCATCTCCAGTAGCCCATATTCAAGTGGAATTAGAAAGCTAAGGGATATGAATTTTACTCACTTGAATGTTGTGAAGGATAACGGCAACTTAGGGGGAGGTGTTTCTAATGAACGTGCAAGCTCCACTTCCTTGTGCTCTTCTTTGACATCTTCCACCTCCTTACAAGCTTCTTCAATATCAACCTCTTCCTCTTGGTGGCTTTCTTCCAATTTAATCTCTTCTTCATTGCTCACCAAGGGCATGGGAGGTTGTTCTTCTTCTTCTTTAATCTCCATGTCAAGTCTAATGGAAGAGGATTCAAATGTAGATAAGAATTCATCAATGATTGAATCCATCTCTTGATCATCCCCTTCAAAGTCTTCAACCATGAGACGCCTTGGAGGTTGTACACCCTCCTCATCATCAGTTTCAAACGTCTTTGAAGGAGGCTCTATAAAGACTTTCCCATGGAGGTTCAGCATCTCCTAAATCTTCAACCACTTCTTCCTCTTCAATGGCAGTCGTAGCTTCTTCCAATTGTTCCAATACAAAATCGTGCTGCTTACTATCCACTAGAGTGCCTAACTTCTCCTTCCTGATACGTTCTTCAGTAGATTTTTCACATGAAGCCATGGGGGTTCTTTGAATGTCCGAACGTCGGAAAGGTAATCGATTTATTGCTTGATCCAGGTGTTTAAGTATGAAATCGTATTCATTCTTGATGATTTCCTGTTCAACTATTTCTTCACCTTCAAGTACAAAATCCTCCTTGTTGTCTTTTTTCACTAGTTCTTCAATCGCGCTGTCAACTTCAAGGGTCTCTACTACCTTCACCTTTAGTGCCTCCTCTAGCTCCTTATGAAGTATGGATTCGCGAAGATGATCCTCTCTCTCTTGTTCCATGTCAATTGTATTAGTGGGATCATGTTGCTCTTGGATTGATGGATGTTGGTGCTCTTCCATGGATGGTGGTGATGGGATGGGTGGATCATTATGTGGTTGAGATGGAAGTACATTGGAGCTTGAGGGTTGAATATTAGGGGTAGAGGGTTGGTCCATGTGGGATATAAGTGCTTGAAGAGTAGAGGTGAGACTAGTGATAGAGGCAAGTGTGCTCTCCATGGAGGTTTGGGGTGGGTAGGAGGGTTCATTTGTTGGGAGAAAAGGTTCATAACACGGAAGTGGTTTCTCTTGATAAGGATATAGAGATGGTGTATATTGAGGTGGTGGTTCTGGGTATGGTTCATATGGTGGTTGGTGTGGTGAATAAGGATTGGGGTCATAGGGAGGTGAATGGTGGAAAGGGGTTTGTGAGTGTGGTGGTTCAAAGCTATGTTGAGGAGGTGGTTCATTGGCATATGATGGGGCTTGTTGGTAACTACAAGGGGGTCCACCATACCTATCATCTTGGTATGCATTATAGAATGGTCTTCGTCCATCATATCTTGGAAGGTGTTGTCGCCTAAAGGGTTGATCAGATCCTCTTGGCTCCGTCCATCTTTGATTGCTTTGACCTTGATGTATATTCCTGTTATAGCTTTCTCTTCCTGCAACATAATTGTAACCAAACTCATAGCCAAAGGGGTGAAAGTTCATAATAGTAGGAGAAAATAAAAACAAAAACTAACAAAAAGAAAATTTTGAAAAAGATTTGATTTTTTTTGAAAAAATAAGATAAGATATTTTTGAAAAAAATAAGATAAGATATTTTTTTTTGAAAAATATTTACAATAACCAATAATAAGGCACACGTTTGCAATTCCTCGGCAACGGCGCCATTTTGACGTTAGGATTTTTGCTAGTAAAGAATTTTGTAAAAATATAGTCGCGTTGTGAGTATAGATTCTAAACTAATAGAAAATTCCTTTGTACAAACGTTTTGGTTGTCACAAGTAACAAAACCCAATAAATTTATAAACCGAAGTATTCAAACCTCGGGTCGTCTTCTCAAGGAATTGCAGGGAAGTATGATTTATTATTGGTTATGAAAAAATAGTGTTTGGGTTTGAAAAAGGTTTTAAGCAAGAGAAATAGATTGCAAGAATTAATAAATTAATAACTAATAAAACTCTTGGCAAGATATGAAAACTGGAAGTCCTATCCCAGTTATCCTTATCAATTGTGATGAGAATTGGATTTTTCTCCCACTAAGTTAACCTCTAACTATGAAGGTAAGTCAAGTGGATGGAATAAGTTTGGTTCCTCAGGTCCTAGTCCTTCCTTGGAAAAGGCTAGAGTTAGTGGAACTCGAGTTAATTCTTGAAGAATTTCAATTTTCAGTCGACAATGAGTTTGACAACTCAAGAGTTACCAATTAATCAATTAAAGCCAAGAATATAAAAAGCTAAATTGAAATCATAAATATCCGGAATACCTCAAATTATATTGAATGAAGATGTCAATTCTAACATGGACAATATTCATAAACCAATTGGGCAACATAAATCAAACACAAATAAAAGCTTCAGAGTAATCAAAAATAGAAGAGAAACATAAATTATTGAACCTGGTATGAAGAAACAATCCTAATCCTAATATAAATCCTAATCCTAAATCCTAAGAGAGAGGAGAGAACCTCTCTCTCTCTAAAAACTACATCTAAAACCTAAAATTGTGAGTAATGATTGAATGATCTGATTCTGCTCCACTCCCAGCCTCTAATATGTGTTTTTTGGGTCGAGAACTGGGTCAAAAACAGCCCAGAAGTCACTCCCAGTGCTTTCTGGTCCGTACAGGTCACGGCAAAGTGACACGGAGGCGTCGTCCACGCGTTTGCGTGGATTGAAGTTCGCAGATGCGTAGCGGACACGTCATCCACGTGTTCGCGTCGCTTAACTTCGGGGCAGCTATGACAAATTATATATCGTTGCCAAGCCCCGGATGTTAGCTTTCCAACGCAACTAGAACCGCGTCATTTGGACCTCTGTAGCTCAAGTTATGACCGTTTGAGTGCGAAGAGGTCAGGCTGGACAGCTTAGCAGTTTCTTCAACTTCTTGTATTCCTTCCACTTTTGCATGCTTCCTTTCCATCCTCTGAGCCATTCATGCCCTGTAATCCCTGAATCACTTAACACACATATCAAGGCATCGAATGATAACAAGAGAGGATTTAAATAAAAGAAAATAAAAGGCAAAGAAGCATGTTTTCAATCATAGCACAAAATCAGGAAGGAAAATGTAAAACCATGCAAATCATATGAATAAATGGGCAAAGACTTGATAAAAACCACTTAATTGAGCACAAGATAAATCATAAAATAGTGGTTTATCAACGTTCTTCATAAAAATAGAGTTCCGTTAACCTGATTACAAGCTTGGTATTATTAATAACAGTGTCAGTGTAGTTTCAAGTTGGTAACACTCGATATTTCGATATGAGCATGCCATATTGAAAATTGGGTCGTTAGACACCACGCTCTCGAGTCGCGATAACCTTTTTCCTATCCATCACCTGCAAGGGCACCACCACTACGTTACCAAAGAGCAAAAGGTCCTAGAGATACAAAATCTATGGGTCACTTAAGTAAGATACAAAACAAGCCAAGAAAACACAAAATTCTGGAAAATGGGGGCAAGCAAAAATCATCAATTATTTGAAAGAAAACTCAAAATAGTGGTGCCCTAGCTACATTGAGCCTAATCAAAAGAAATAAACGAAGGAACAATGTGAGGGAAACTTCAAGCAGCGCCAACAGACATGGATAATGTGCAAAAGTTTACAAGGGAAAAAAACTGCAAAGCAAACATGTAGAAATAGAAAGAGACAAAAAAAATCCCACTAACCTTGAACGAAGGTGTTATGAGCGTTGGTGGAAGAAGTGATGGCGACGAAGAAGGTGACGGAGAAGGGAGACCAAACGAGAGAATTTCACTGGGAAGAAGGAGCAATTGTCCGCGCTTGGAGAAGTTTTGGAAAATGAGAATGAACAAGTGAAAGGAAAAGTGAAATAAAGGGTTGTTTAATTTCAAACTAATGTTGCATTTATTGCTGAGAGAAAATTTGAGAGTGGGACTGATGGTTCGTAGAACGACGAAATTATAACTCCCTTGAAATTAAAAGAAACTGTTCGATTTCTTTTAATGAACCCTTCAAAATCCCAATCTAGAGGAGGGTCCGATTTTCTGAACTCGGATGCCCCCGACCAAAAGGCCCATGTCCAGGAATTCGAGTTGGAGACACTATTCTGGACAAATGGGACCATAACGGATAAAACAATTAAGTCATAACTGATGTTACGAGATAATGACAAAACTACCATAGCGATTGCACTATCAAAGCCTATGACTGTCAAATCTCAACAATAATGACGCGACAAAAGAGCGCTAGATGCCGGAAAAACAGCGACCAACAGGTAAGCATACGAAAAAGCTTCTTACTATCTAATACACTACTAACTTTAATATCAGAGTGTCTTGCAGGTTGTCTACCTAGTCTGGTTCTGCACGCGCTGAAGTTGGAACCTCCAGTCTTTACCTTCCAATTCGTGAACTTATTTCTAGCACGAACAAATATGTCATTTTTATTTTTTTATGTAATATTTATCATTAAATGATTGATTATACCCTAAATATACAATTCTACTATTCTCTCTTAATTAATTAAGCATTGTTTAATAATATTGATTTTAGATTGCTCTGGATTTTTTGGTGAATGATTTCTCTGAATTTTAAGCTTAATAATTTTACAGCAAGTAAAATGACAACAGAGTTCAGAGGAAGTATTTCTTAATTCTCCACCTTCCTCATTCTCTTCTCCCTCTTTCCAATTCTGAGAGCACTTCTCTGGACTCTTCATTCTATTTTTTTATCAGTTCAAACTCCCACTCTCATATCACTTTCTCCCACTTTTATTCTTTCTTCTGTTTCTGTTAATTAAGCTACCCGTTTCACATTTCTCAGGTAAACTATCAAGCTTTTAATCTTGACAGCAGTTTCCTGTTCCCTTCTTTTCAATAAATACAAATTATAATCTGCATTTTCTCTTGTCTTTTCTTTAGTTGCATTTTTTGTCTCAGAATAGAGATGGAAGTCGTTGAGGAAACGGTTGTGAAAGTAGAGGAAAGCCAAGCAGAAGAAGAAGACGATGATGCCGCAATATCAAAAGTTTTTCCATGCCTATACTGCACAAGAACTTTCTACAGTTCTCAAGCTTTAGGGGGCACCAAAATGCTCACAGAAAAGAGAGAAGAACCAGAAGAAACACCGAGAGGGCTTCTGCTGGGTACTCGTATCTTCTATTTGCTTCTTCGCTGTCGACCCCTCCTAAGGTTTTTCCTTCAGCGTTCATCACTGGCCATGCAACAAATCTCGCATATTTCCCAAGCCGCCATATTTCAGAAGGATTTAGATCAGATGACGCACATGAATTTGCTGGAGATAATGGTGTTTCCTTACCGATTAAGTGAGGATATTGTTGAGAGAAGTTTCGCTGATTGGCAAAGAAGCCTTAGAAGCAGTGGCTTCAACAGTGTTGACACATCTCAACTAATATCATTACTGAAGAGTGACACTCAAAACCTTGAGACAAGGACCTATTGTGCAGAGAAATATCAAGAAATTGATTTATCTCTCCATTTGTAGGCTCCCTTGTATAGAATGAGGGTTCTCAAGGTTGTGGCCTGTGAGGGTTTTGAGGAATTGGCTTTTTTAGGGGGAATTGACTGTCTTGGAAAAAAATAATTCCATTTTTCCGAATAATGAATCATATTTCAGATTAACATTCGCACCTTAATTTTATTTGATTTTATTTTTCTTTTTTATTTATTTTGGGATATCGAGAACAATAAGGAGAGACCCACTCAAATATTTTCTTTTTCTCTCCTGTTTTCTTCACTGAAATTTTTCATTTTTCATTTAGTCAATATGACAGCAACTCAGGTATTATCAAATGATATGACATCAGCATAAACTATATACGTATAATTCAAAGACTCAATTTATATTATCTGCATTAATCAAGGGCTGTTGTAAAACAAGTAAACAACCACTTGTTAATCAGTAATCACATCTAACAGTAATGACTAACACAACACAATGAACGAACCTGTGACGGAGCAGCAGCGAACAAACCCAAAACACTTAGATATTGCCATCATGAACAAATGTTTGCACTTACTCATGATTTAGCAATGTTCAACTTCCTCACTACTTAAATAACCCAGAATTCCAAGGTGCCTAAGAAAAAAAAATGTCCCAATGAATTAGTTCCATCATCTTCTAGCTAGGACATGAAGTACTTGACCAATGCGGACATTGCTTAAATGCTTAGCACCACTGAAATAAAAGTAGGAGATGAAAATTTATTAGATGAGTGAAAAGGGGGCGATGTAACAGGAATCACATGATGTGTTCAATTTTCCAAATGGTCACAATCTTCATGTGTTTTGAAATATGAATACAAATTAAAAATCACAATTGATTATCACATATTTATTCATTATCAATGTCCTTTAAGAATGAATCAAAATCAATCATCAAATACTCTTACAGAGTGTGAGAGTAAGAAGTTAGTCATAATCACCCTTCCATCAATAACTCCCCTTGAAAATGAGTTCAAATGATCCAAAAATGATTAACCTCTCATTTTTTTTCCAGTTTACAAACTTTCACTTTAGATGATCTAAACTCCTTTAAGAACATTCAACTTTTCCTAATGTCTTGCATGCAGAATGAAGCATCAAACCTGCATCATTATGGACTGCATCTTTCTTACTTAATGCTACTATGACTTTGATCTGCCACACTTAATGCTGGAATGAGATAGAATAAGAACCAGTGTTTGGATCTTTAACTGCTTTGAAGTTATCGACACTCATCCCAAAACGGCCCAGGAAAGAATTTCCCATTTCTTTTAGTTTTGCTGCATGAAGAAACAGTTTTTCAGTGCAAGTAAAATGAAAATAGCAAATCGTACAGGATTATTGAATGTAAGTACATAGAAAATATTCGCAACTGAGGATGAGACTCTGCAGCCTCTACCAAGAGGTAAAGAAGCAGATAATAGGCTTAACATGCAAGTGCAGCCAGCTCTGCCTGGAATCCAAAAAGGTTTTGTTTGAGCATTAAATAAATCAAGCACCAAAGACTGCGATTCAAGATAAAAGATAATTTATATAACTAGACAATCCTAAAGTTTCTCCTCCATCTACAAGATTCCCAAATCCCAATTAACAAATTCCAACTCTATGCCCATCACAAATAACACAGAGCATACTAGTCTAAACTCTCAAGAAACAAAATCTATATCTACAAGATAAAATGCAATCTCTGAAAATGCAAAGTTGCATATATCACTCAAAAATAATAGTATATCTTTCTATCACCTAGGTATCCCATGCTTAGAAATATCATAATAAGGCGTCCATAAATTCCTTTGATAAAATAATTTCTTCCAAGAAGGGTTTCATCTGACTAAACAAACATATGGACTTGGCCAATTTCAACCACAAGAGTGTAAATAAATCTTAAGGATGGACGAAAAAGCTAGATAATAAATACACAGAAACCAAGGTAGTTTTGCAGCAGCAAGAAGAAATAAAGAAAAGAGCATCATATTTGGGTAACAAATTATAAATGTATGCATGAAGGACCAAGGTAAGGAAAGCATTCCCATGCACTATTCTGCGCAAAAGTACATAATAGTATAATACAGTAGCAACTATAATTGAAATCCAAGATAAAGATGATAACAGAAACTTGCCAATCATCTCTTCCTTCATCATTTCCCGCTTTTCTGCAGCAAGCGGCTCAAGTCGCCTGATGGCCTTCCTAGCTTGATCATTTGAGGGATCAATTTCTAAGATCTTTTTCATATCTGTCGATATTTGAAAATAATAACTAAAATTAGTGAAGTGAAAAAATTATGGTATGAATGAACTCAATGATGCGAAAAGGGAAAAAAAATCTGAATGGCATCAGTATGCAAAACATGTACTTCTTCATTAAGATCCAACAATAAGGAATGCATAATGATACTCATACTGGTTGTACTTCTTCATTAAGATCCAACAATAAGGAATGCATAATGATACTCATCGGGGCTTTCCCTAGGTTGGCAAATACCACATAACAGTGGCACCTTTCCAGTTTGAGAAACTACACTTACCCCCTTACTGTGCAAAAGAGAATAAAGTTCAATTCCTGCTTAAAGTATAATATCCCCTAATATAAGATCTGAACTTACCAGCAATGGCTTCTTCAAAATGTTCAAGCTTTTCATGAGCTTCTCCTCTTCTTACTAAAGCTTTAATGTACACTGGATTCAGATCTAGTGCTTTTGTGCATTCTTTAACTGTGTTGTCATATTTTCCCTGGGATATGTTTGGCATAAGTTAAAGGAAATTAGATTCTTGACTCAATCAATTTCAAATATAAAAGGGCAAATATGATGCAAGATTCCATACCAGCTTTATCTATGATTAAAATGACTTCAAAAGATATGATTTGAAAATAAAAAAAGAGGTACGAAAGAGTAGAACCACACTTAAAAGGGTCTAGTTTGCCAAAAAATGGCCCCTTGGATGGATGCATGAGGTATCTAGTTTGTGAGCTCCCATATTATATTTTTACTTTAAGCAGGCCTCTTAATTAAGCAAGTTGGGTTCATGTTTTGTTCAAACTAATTACATTATGGAAGTAATAAATATGTATATGCTAAACTAGATTATATTTAATTAGTAAATAGCCTCAAATTTGCAAGTCTTATCAGGAACCAGACCAATGCACATCCATAAATAGTTAAAATACTATAGGGTTTGTTTGGTTTAGTGCACAATTTTATTAAATAAATAGTCAAAACAATTTTGTTAAAGAAATAGTTGAAACAATAAAGTGTATCCAATTTTTCTTTTCTGTTTTCACTATTACCTTTACACAATCCTTATTTATATTTAGAACATGTCAAAGAAATTATGGTTGGGTTATAATCTCCACATCATTAAATTTGCCAATTTACCCCTGTAACAATAGAGCATTAAGCTTAAGCTTCTCCTTTCTGTCTTGCGCCTTTTTATGCAGTTGAAGGAATGCTACCTTATTGCAGGCAGATAGAGTTTTTTTTTTTTTTTATTTTCCAGAATTACACATTCCCTCTTTCTGTATGATAGAACTTTTAAATTCAAAAGTAATGACAATTTAACTGCCCAAATAATAACCTTAAGAAAAATACCTAATCATACACTTCCAAATTAGTAGGCAAATCACATAGACCACTAGACATAAGTTATCAAGCTTTCTTAAAAAATAAAAAATAAAAAATAAAGATAGAGATAAATAGTCCATCTGATTTACTTGAACAGAACATAATAATTGATAGTGGAAGGTGCTGCCAAATGCTACTCTCGTTAACAGCAAGAAAGAACACCATACCAGTTTCTGAAAGCACACAGCACGGTTTGCATGGCATATTGAGCGTATTTCAACCAATGAAGACATGTCAGATGCAACTTGTAAAGCAAGTTCATACTGGGATAATGCTTCCTCATACTTCCCATCCACAAAAAGCTTGTTCCCTTCTGCCTTTGCTTCATTTGCTTGAACCATTGCTTTCTGCAGCATGTGGTATCAGCACTATTTTGTGTATTCTTAACCTTAAAATGAATATGCATGTTTTAACAGATCATGTAGTTAAAAAAAAAAATATTTTGATTCAACAACTTTATAATCATAGTCTGAACACAATTAGTCTGCTTAACAATTGACCATAATCTTGAGACTTCACATGTTCAATTTCCAGTGCAGTTTATAAGACACTACTGCTCAAACTCCTGGTATTATTATGCAACCTAATAGCATCCAACCACTCCATTAAAATAAAAGAAATTTTTTTATTATAAACCATCTTAAACAATTAAAAACACTGGAAAATGAAACTAAAAAACACTAATTACTACCAAAGAACAGGATCACAATAAAACAAGAAACCCAATTAAACGCAAAATTATCAAAACCCTAAAATTTCGAAACGGAACCTTCTCCAACTCCTCATTGATCAAGAGATCCCCAGGGCAACTATTACTTGGAGAAACACTCTGCTCCGGCTCCGCCTCCAAATGTTCTATCTTCAGCTGCTGCCGTTGATGTTGCTGCTGCGGTTGCTCGAGCGGTTGATCATGGCTGCTAGATCCGACGTCATCCCCTCCGTTGTCACTGCCAAGGTCGGTGTCGCTGGCCGTTTCAAAACCATCGGAAGCCTCGTTACCGGCAACCACCCTGGAGGGATTGGCGTTTCGATCCTTGATCTCTTGCTGCTCTATCACCACCACCATTTTGTCTCAAGGTTCAGTGTGATTGGGACTTGTTTCGAGGATGACTAACACCGAACGGAAAGAAGTGGGATGAGGGGCTATGATTACTCAGGTTTGTTGTGACTTGTGAGTTCTGACGTTTTTTTCCGGGTCTGTGGTTGAGCTTCCAGCCTCTTCTACAATATTAGGAATATTAAAACATAAAAAGGACTCCAGCAATATTTATTTGCAGATCCGCATTATTTATCTAAAAGAAAATATTTGACAATTAAAATAAATTCAAAAAAATAGTTAAAATTTATCTCTTTTAATATTTATTAATTATTATAATAATAAAAAATTTTTTATCTTCTTATTATCTATATTTTAATTAGATTAGATTTACAAATATCAATCTACATTAAATAATAAATAAATAAATAATATTTTGTTTTTAAATTTTATTTCAATTAAGAATTATTATTCATATATATTTTATATTTTAATTTTTGTTATTTAAAAAATAATTTAATAATATTTTATGAGTAAATATATTTAAAAAATAAAAAAAGAGATTTTATTAGAGAAAAAACAGATTTTCATTGACTTTTTTTAATAGAAATGAGTTTTTTAATTTATTTTTCTATTTTGTGGATATATTCGATATTCGATCCGAAAAAAATGTGAAATATTTGATCTAATTCTAATTCAATGAATTTAATATGGAGATCGAGATTTTGGCCATATCCAATCCGATCAGATCTGATGAATTATTTTTTACGTTTTTGGATACAATTTGCGTTTTTGTATCCTATACTTATCTTATTAATAGTGTAATTCGTTAACATTGTAAACAAAATAGGATACAAAAATCTATGAACATATCATGGATACACACGTATTAAATAATAGAGCATCTCTCATTTGCAGTTCATAGTCAAATCGTTTGCATTATAAACGAGATATGCTCAAATGGGACTGATACGTAAAAATTAAATTTCACGTAATTTACCGGCAAGTATACCGGGTCGCATCAAGTAATAAAACTCACTAAGAGTGAGGTCGATCCCACGAGGATTAAAGGATTAAGTAATCAATAGTTAGTTGATTATTTTAGTCAGATGGTTCATATTGGAGTGATAAGTAAACTAGAAATGTAAAAAACAAGAAATTAAAGGAAAACAATAAAGTGTAAGAAAAGTAAATGACGTAAAAGTAAAGTGCAAGAAAGTAAAGTTCTGAAAAATTAAAGAGTAAGAAAGAAAGGTCGGGAAAGTAAAGTGCAAGAAATAAAAGTACGAGAAAGTAAACAATTAAAAAGAAAAAATAAAAGAAGGAATTAGGATCAAAAGATATTTCACTCTCAGCATTAACTATTCTCATCTCCTCTTCAATCATACAATTATTGATTTCTTGGCAAATCATAAGTAATCAAATCTCAATCTCCTGGTGATTTGATTTCTCTTAACATAAACAATTGCCAATCTCTTGATCTAATTGGTCATGAAAAGAGATGAAGTTCAATTTCTGATTCAAGGGCCACACAACTCTCAAGATCTCAATTCAAAGTGGTTACATCTCACATACCAACTAAGAATGTATTGATCAAGTAAATCAAGTAAATCCAATCCCCCTCTCGGTAGTAATTGGATCTGTAAAGTACAAAGACTCTCTCTAAAGTAACAATAAAAGAAGAATTGAAGATGAAGAATGAAAATGAATCAACCCATCAAAATGCAACAGAGCTTTCTTTCCCGATGGAAAGAGTTAGTAATTCATAACAAAAAATATTTACCAAGTGAGAAAGAAAATGGAAGAAAACAGAAGTGTGGAGAGAGGGTCCGAAAACTCCCTCCCTAGCTCTGTGTCTAATTCTGTGAAACTCAAACCTATTTATAAGCTAGCCTAAATTACAAATTGAAAATGAAATTGAAAACAAATTATAATCCAATGAAAATTAACTATTCTAGATGATTCTTGTGGCCTTGATTGAGTGATATGAGTGTGCTTGCTTGCAGTTTAAATGGGCTTGGAACGAAATTAATCGAACCAGAATTCTGCTCCCCGGAGAACATAGCACTCTTGAGGAGATCGCAGCGCTCGTGCATCCAAGCACACGCGTCCCCCATGCGTGCGCGTCGTTCAACATTTTGGCACTTCTGACGCGTACGCGTCACCCACGCGTATGCATTGCCAGCTGATTTTTCCCACTTCCTATCGCAAGCGCTCTTGGTAGGGAACATACCGCTCTTGGGTGCTGGGTTCTTTTATTAATTGTTTTTAGGCCTTAAAGCCTATCATTTGTGCTCTAATTTCATGCCAAATATAGATTATTATATATCGTTGGAAAGCTCTGAATGTCAGCTTTTCGATGCAACTGGAAGCGTATCAATTGGATATCTATTGCTCAAGTTATCTTCCTTGGAGAATGAAGAGGTCAACTGGCCTTACTACAGGTCGATACTATGTTCATCTTTGCACTTTTGGAATAAGTTTTCTCCCACAGATTTAGTGTCCACCATGTAGTACCATATATGCTTGGAAAGCTCTAGATTCCTACTTTCCAATGCCACTAGAATCACCTCATTTGGAGCTTTGTAGCTCGAGTTATTCTTGTTGGAGTGTGAAGAGGTCAGGGTTGCAAATCCTCTTTGCTCCTCTTTGAGTTTGTTTCCAACTCTTTTGCCACCTTGGGAGTGTGCTTCTTCTATTAGTGACTTTATTGCTTATTTTTATATTATTTCCTACAAAATTCATTAAATCAAAAGATCAAACCAATATACTACTTAAGCACTAAAACACTTCCAAATTTAAGCATTAAACATTAATTTCTTGTATGAAAAAAACATAGAAAACACAACATGATGCTCATGCATCAATACACCGAACTTAATCTTTGCTTGTTCTCAAGCAAATAAAGAATCATGCAATAAAGTTTAACAATCCAAGGAGAGAAGAATAGCAAATTAATGTTCATGGTTACCTATATTTTCTATTCATGCAACAATCACAAATAAAATTCAAATGATTGATGTTTCTATCTAGTTCACTTTATGAAATCTTTTTCTCTATATTCCTTCCTTGAAACAAGCTTCTCATTTTTTGCTTAGTTTAACTTCTTGGGTGCTTTGCACCATAAGTTGAAAAGCCACGACTCTAAATACTTTGTTTTCAAGTATTACCACTTGATACATAAGCACCACAAGCATTTAATTAGAGGACTTCTTTAATCTCATTTATTTCTTTTCTTTACTCTCTAATCATTGATGCTCAGAGCCTTGAGCTTTGAGGGAGTGCTCTGCACTTGAGCCTAACATTGACTTTAAGTGCTTTGTTTTCAAGCTTTTTGCTTGATACATAAACACCACAAGTACTTGACTCATAAATTATCATTGGTACTCAGAGCCTTCAGCTTTCTCATTCTTTCCCTTTTCTTTTTCTTAATTGCATTTACTTTTTCAAGGTTTTCATGATTCCAAAAATTTTATAAAATGTCCTAAATGAAAATTTCAATTAAATAAATTCAAATGCAATTGAGCAACAATAGTCATGCTAGCCTTCCAATACTTATATGCTCATGCTAGGTTCTTCTTTAATTACCTAGTTTGTTTATGATCATGATTACTTAATTATTTTGACTCACAAAAGTTCAAGATGGCAGTCATAATGTCACAACAATATGTTTCAATTCAAAATTCAAGATATGCTTATTCATAACACACATGCAGACAAAGAAAATCAGAGATAATCATACAATTGGATGTACTGGAAACAAATGAGAGGAAAAAAAAGTTTACCACCTTGTAGTTTATCTTCATTGTTGTTGTCATTTTCCTCCTATTCTTCCACTTCCCACACCAAACTTAGAATGATTGCTTGTCCTCAAGCAACAATTAAGACAGTGGTGATGGGATTTATGATGGGTCATAAGTGTCTTTAACATTGAAACGTGAGTAATGCATGTGCTCAAGCAAGCAAAGTTAAGGATACAATAAAGGCACAAGAAATAAAAACCGAGACAATGTGATTGCATTAATAAGTAGTGTGCATGATACATAGCATGAAAAATAAGTGGCAACACCAAACTTAGTGTGACACTTTCATTTTAGAATGATTCAAGTACCCAATGAAGATTGAAAATCAAATTGTTGCATGGCAACACCAAACTTAGAATGCAATCATATGCCAAATTATTGAAAATAAACAAAGCAAAGAAAGGAAATGTTACCTATGGTTGGGTTGCCTCCCAACAAGTGCTCTTTTAATGTCATTAGCTTGACATGTTGTGCTCAACTTTCTTCCTCTTCTTCCAGTTAGTTAAGAGGAATGACCTCAAGGGGAGAGAGGAACAAGTTGAAATCCCCTGTTTTGAGTGCCTCCCAACAATCTTTCTTTTGTTGTTAGCTTTTGTTGCTTTTTTTGTTGTGGTAGGGGTGGAATTGCTTTTGTTTGACCTTTTCTTCTTCATGAATGTTGTCCTTCGTATCTTGGTCACAATCCATTTTTTGGTGCTTTTGTTGGTTGCCTTCACTTCTTTGATCTCAAGAGTTGGGTGTTGTGTGATGGTTAGAGTATCTGCTTTATCAAGAGCTTGTGGAATTGGTGGTTCAGTGAATCCATCCTTCATGCAACTCTCTGCTTCATGGGGATGTGGACTCCCTTGGTTGTCTTCCTCCCTTTTCTTTATAGGATCTTGCATTACTTCCTTTGGGAGTGAGTTTGCATGTTGCTTTGTCACCTCAATTAGTCTTTGTAGATATGAAATCATGGGCGCATATGCCTCCACCACCTCATTCTTTATTGAAATTTCACTTGATACATGGGCCTCTTCTTCCACTTCCTCACTCACAATTTGATCTTCATCCTCAATGTTTGGCAATCCTAAGTGTTTTCTTATTTGCTCTAAGTGCACACCCATCTTCTTGAAGAAGATTTCTTGTTCTTTCCAGGATTGTTCTTGTCTTTCAATGAATTTATCTTGGCTTTCTGATGAGCGGATAATTTATACGGCTTTTGGCATTGTTTTTAGTATGTTTTAGTTAGTTTTTATTATATTTTTATTATTTTTTAGTTAAAATTCACTTTTCTAGACTTTACTATGAGTTTGTGTGTTTTTCTGTGATTTCAGGTATTTTCTGGCTGAAATTGAGGGACCTGAGCAAAAATCTGATTCAGAGGCTGAAAAGGACTGCAGATGCTGTTGGATTCTGACCTCCCTACACTCGAAGTGGATTTTCTGGAGCTACAGAAGCCCAATTGGCGCTTTCTCAAATGCGTTGGAAAGTAAACATCCTGGACTTTCCAGCAATACATAATAGTTCATACTTTGTCCGAGATTTGATTGCCCAAACAGGCGTTCCATGTCAGCTCAAGAATTCTGGCGTAAAACGCCGGAACTGGCACAAGAATGGGAGTTAAACGCCCAAACTGGCACAAAAGCTGGCGTTTAACTCCAAGAAGAGCCTCTACACGAAAATGCTTCAATGCTTAGCCCAAGCACACACCAAGTGGGCCCAAAAGTGGATTTTTATGTCATTTACTCAACTTTGTAAACCCTAAGCTACTAGTTCTCTATAAATAGGACCTTTTTGCTATTGTATTTTCATCTTTGGACGTCTAGTTCTTAGATCATCTATCTTTGAGTAGTCTTATGCTATCTTAGATCATGGGGGCTAGCCTCTCGGCCATGCCTAGACCTTGTTCTTATGTATTTTCAACGGTGGAGTTTCTACACACCATAGATTAAGGTGTGGAGCTCTGCTGTACCTCGAGTATTAATGCAATTACTATTGTTCTTCTATTCAATTCAGCTTATTCTTGTTCTAAGATATTCATTCGTACCCAAGAACATGATGAATGTGATGATTATGTGACGCTCATCATCATTCTCACTTATGAACGCGTGTCTGACAACCACCTCCGTTCTACAAGCAGACAAGGCTTGAATGTTTATCTCTTGGATTCCTTAATCGGAATCTTCGTGGTATAAGCTAGAATTGATGGCGGCATTCAAGAGTATCCGGAAGGTCTAAACCTTGTCTGTGGTATTCTGAGTAGGATTCAAGTATTGAATGACTGTGACGAGCTTCAAACTCGCGATTATGGGGCGTTAGTGACAGACGCAAAAGAATCACTGGATTCTATTCCGACATGATCGAGATCCGACAGCTGAATAGCCGTGCTGTGACAGAGCGCGTTGAACATTTTCACTGAGAGGACGGGACTGTAGCCATTGACAACGGTGATGCCTAACATACAGCTTGCCATGGAAAGGAGTAAGAAGGATTGGATGAAGACAGTAGGAAAGCAGAGAGACGAAAGGGACAAAACATCTCCATATGCTTATCTGAAATTCTCACCAATGAATTGCATAAGTATCTCTATCTTTATTTTATGTTTTATTCATAAATCATTCATAACCATTTGAATCTGCCTGACTGAGATTTACAAGATGACCATAGCTTGCTTCAAACGAACAATCTCCGTGGGATTGACCCTTACTCGCGTAAGGTTTATTACTTGGACGACCCAGTGCACTTGCTGGTTAGTTGTGCGAAGTTGTGATAAAGAGTTGAGATTGCAAATGAGCGTACCATGTTGATGGCGCCATTGATGATCACAATTTCGTGCACCAAGTTTTTGGCGCCGTTGCCGGGCATTGTTTGAGTTTGGACAACTGACGGTTCATCTTGTTGCTTAGATTGGGTATTTTTCAGAATTTTTAAGAATGAATTCTAGTATTTCAAGGTGATGTTCTTATCATCACCAAAGCTGATTGATCTTCATCAATTTAGCTCTTGAATGTAATGTCCTGTTGAAGCTTGGCTAGCCATGTCTAATTCCTTTAGACTAAAGCTTTAGACTAACATTGCATGATTCCTGGAATTCTTATTAAAAATTTTGAATCTCTTTATTTTCTTCTCTATATAAATTTTGAAAAATCCAAAAAATTTACAAAATAAAAAAAAACTAAAAATATTTCTTGTTTGAGTCTAGTGTCTCATCTTAAGTTTGGTGTCAATTGCATGTTTCTGTTCTTCTTGCATTTATCATATGTCTTCATTGATCTTCAAGTTGTTCTTGATGATTTACTTGCTCTGATCTTTAAATTCTCTTGTTTTGTGTGTTTTGTTGTTTCTCATATGCATTCTCAATTTGTTAGTGTCAGTAGTATCCAAACTTCTAAGTTTGGTGTCTTGCATGAATTGTTTATTTGATTTTAGTTGCATTTTGATTTTTCCTCGTCATTAAAAATCCAAAAAATTTTTAATTTGTGTCTTTTCAAGTCAATAATACAGAGAATTGAAGATTCAGAACATACAGCAGAGAAATTACACAGAAAAATGTGAAATATTTGATCTAATTCTGATTCAATGAATTTAATGTGGAGATTGAGATTTTGGCCATATCCAATCCGATCAGATCTGATGAATTATTTTTTACGTTTTTGGATACAATTTACGTTTTTGTATCCTATACTTATCTTATTAATAGTGTAATTCGTTAACATTGTAAACAAAATAGGATACAAAAATCTATGAACGTATCATGGATACACATGTATTAAATAATAGAGCATCTCTCATTTGTAGTTCATAGTCAAATCGTTTGCATTATAAACGAGATATGCTCAAATGGGATTGATATGTAAAAATTAAATTTCATGTAATTTACCGGCAAGTATACCGGGTCGCATCAAGTAATAAAACTCACTAAGAGTGAGGTCGATCCCACGAGGATTAAAGGATTAAGCAATCAATAGTTAGTTGATTATTTTAGTCAGATGGTTCATATTGGAGTGATAAGTAAACTAGAAATGTAAAAAACAAGAAATTAAAGGAAAACAATAAAGTGCAAGAAAAGTAAATGACGTAAAAGTAAAGTGCAAGAAAGTAAAGTTCTGAAAAATTAAAGAGTAAGAAAGAAAGGTATGGGAAAGTAAAGTGCAAGAAATAAAAGTACGAGAAAGTAAACAATTAAAAAGTAAAAATAAAAGAAGGAATTAGGATCAAAAGATATTGCACTCTCAGCATTAACCATTCTCATCTCCTCTTCAATCATACAATTATTGATCTCTTGGCAAATCATAAGTAATCAAATCCCAATCTCTTGGTGATTTGATTTCTCTTAACATAAACAATTGCCAATCTCTTGATCTAATTGGTCATGAAAAGAGATGAAGTTCAATTTCTGATTCAAAGGCCACACAACTCTCAAGATCTCAATTCAAAGTGGTTACATCTCACATACCAACTAAGAATGTATTGATCAAGTAAATCAAGTAAATCCAATCCCCCTCTCGGTAGTAATTGGATCTGTGAAGCACAAAGACTCTCTCTAAAGTAACAATAAAAGAAGAATTGAAGATGAAGAATGAAAATGAATCAACCCATCAAAATGCAACAGAGCTTTCTTTCTCGATGGAAAGAGTTAGTAATTCATAACAAAAAATATTTACCAAGTGAGAAAGAAAATGGAAGAAAAGAGAAGTGTGGAGAGAGGGTCCGAAGACTCCCTCCCTAGCTCTGTGTCTAATTCTGTGAAACTCAAACCTATTTATAAGCTAGCCTAAATTACAAATTGAAAATGAAATTGAAAACAAATTATAATCCAATGAAAATTAACTATTCTAGATGATTCTTGTGGCCTTGATTGAGTGATATGAGTGTGCTTGCTTGCAGTTTAAATGGGCTTGGAACGAAATTAATCGAACCAGAATTCTGCTCCCCGGAGAACATAGCACTCTTGAGGAGATCGCAGCGCTCGTGCATCCAAGCATACGCGTCCCCCATGCGAGCGCGTCGTTCAGCATTTTGGCAATTGTGACGCGTACGCGTCACCCACGCGTATGCGTTGCCAGCTGATTTTTCCCACTTCCTATTGCAAGCGCTCTTGGTAGGGAACATAGGGCTCTTGGGTGCTGGGTTCTTTTATTAATTGTTTTTAGGCCTTAAAGCCTATCATTTGTGCTCTAATTTCATGCCAAATATAGATTATTATATATCGTTGGAAAGCTCTGAATGTCAGATTTTCAATGCAATTGGAAGCGTATCAATTGGATATCTATTGCTCAAGTTATGGTCCTTTGAAGAAGACATGGTCGTGCTGTTAGGTGTCGCTGGCGCTCTTGGAAGAAAACGTAGCGCTCTTGGCAAAGCGTAGCGCTCTTGGCGCTGTTTGGAGGCAAAAGTTAGCGTCAGCTTCTGGAGCTCAAACTTAAGGTTCATCCCATACTATTATATATCATTGGAAAGCTCTGAATGTGTTTAAGAGCGCATCATTTAAAGCTCTATAGCTCAAGTTATCTTCCTTGGAAGATGAAGGGTGTGTTTGGGGTTCACGTTGAGGAACAAAAAAGCTCGTTTGAACGTCTTGAACGCTACATTGTTATGTTTGGCAATTTTTTGGAACCCCTAACCCAGAATTGCTTTCACCTGTGCGTACGTTCATGAGAAGCTAAAAATTCAAGCTTCTGCATTCACGTTAGGAAAATTAATGACCATTGCAAGAGTTAAGTAACAAATCTATTTCATATCTACCAATTGTACCCTTCCTTTCTTTTATAAAAAGGATGTCTATAACCACATAATTTCACACAGTAGTAGTTCTCTCTATGTTCTTCGTTACAGAAATTTTTTTTTTATCAAACTCTTTTTCAGATTTGTTTCTATCACTGCCAAGGTAAAGATTTTAATTTTCTTTTTAATATTTTTTAGTTCTTTCTTTCATATTTTAATTTTTATATTTTTTATTATATTTTTTATTTATATGATAAATATTTTTTATATTATTTTTTAGTATTCTGATGTTA
>NC_029775.3:63652338-63657709 GCF_000817695.3 Arachis duranensis | reverse complement strand
TTTTTATAATATAGATTAATTAATCCCATTAAAAAAAGACAAACTAAATAAAAAATTATTCATAAGTATTAATAAAATTATGAATGTTGGATGCAAAAAAATTTTATAAAAATAAAATTATTGTGAGTACGATATAAAAATAATATTAAATTAACATTCTCACGTTATTACTTGAAATTAAAAAAAAGTAACATATTTGATTAAATATTCTTTTATATATATATATATATCTTTAAAATTTATATTTTTTTAATAGAATAATGAATAACAATGAATTAATAAGTAAATATTAACTTTATTATAAAATAAATTAATAAGATATATTCAAATATTTAAAATAAAAATAATAGAATAATATAAAAAATTATTTTAATTGATGTCTCTTTTAGTAATTTTTCATCTAAAAGTGATTTTAAATAGTATAACCCAAACAACATTTATTTTACTACAATCAATTTTGATATAAAAATTGCCAAACATAAATCACGTTAACACAAACTTACTTTTCATCAAAAGCAAGTTTACAAAATCACTTTTATGCAAACTCTCGTTTGCAAACTGAAATCCAAACACACACGAAGAGGTCAACTGGCCTTACTATAGGTCGATACTATGTTCATCTTTGCACTTTAGGAATAAGTTTTCTCCCACAGATTTAGTGTCCACCATGTAGTGCCATATATGCTTGGAAAGCTCTAGATTCCTACTTTCCAATGCCACTAGAATCACCTCATTTGGAGCTTTGTAGCTCGAGTTATTCTTGTTGGAGTGTGAAGAGGTCAGGGTTGCAAATCCTCTTTGCTCCTCTTTGAGTTTGTTTCCAACTCTTTTGCCACCTTGGGAGTGTGCTTCTTCTATTAGTGACTTTATTGCTTCTTTTTATATTATTTCCTACAAAATTCATTAAATCAAAAGATCAAACCAATATACTACTTAAGCACTAAAACACTTCCAAATTTAAGCATTAAACATTAATTTCTTGTATGAAAAAAACATAGAAAACACAACATGATGCTCATGCATCAATACACCAAACTTAATCTTTGATTGTTCTCAAGCAAATAAAGAATCACGCAATAAAGTTTAACAATCCAAGGAGAGAAGAATAGCAAATTAATGTTCATGGTTACCTATATTTTCTATTCATGCAACAATCATAAATAAAATTCAAATGATTGATGTTTCTATCTAGTTCACTTTATGAAATCTTTTTCTCTATATTCCTTCCTTGAAACAAGCTTCTCATTTTTTGCTTAGTTCAACTTCTTGGGTGCTTTGCACCATAAGTTGAAAAGCCACGACTCTAAATACTTTGTTTTCAAGTATTACCACTTGATACATAAGCACCACAAGCGTTTAATTAGAGGACTTCTTTAATCTCATTTATTTCTTTTCTTTACTCTCTAATCATTGATGCTCAGAGCCTTGAGGTTTGAGGGAGTGCTTTGCACTTGAGCCCAACATTGACTCTAAGTGCTTTGTTTTCAAGCTTTTTGCTTGATACATAAACACCACAAGTACTTGACTCATAAATTATCATTGGTACTCAGAGCCTTCAGCTTTCTCATTCTTTCCCTTTTCTTTTTCTTAATTGTATTTACTTTTTCAAGGTTTTCATGATTCCAAAAATTTCATAAAATGTCCTAGATGAAAATTTCATTTAAATAAATTCAAAGGCAATTGAGCAACAATAGTCATGCTAGCCTTCCAATACTTATATGCTCATGCTAGGTTCTTCTTTAATTACCTAGTTTGTTTATGATCATGATTACTTAACTATTTTGACTCACAAAAGTTCAAGATGGCAGTCATAATGTCACAACAATATGTTTCAATTCAAAATTGAAGATATGCTTATTCATAACTGATGAGCGGATAATTTATACGCTTTTTGGCATTGTTTTTATATAGTTTTTAGTAAGTTTGAGCTACTTTCAGGGATGTTTTCATTGGTTTTTATGTTAAATTCACATTTCTAGACTTTACTATGAGTTTGTGTGTTTTTCTGTGATTTCAGGTAAATTCTGGCTGAAATTGAGGGACTTGAGCAAAACTCTGAAGAAGGCTGACAAAAGGACTGCTGATGCTGTTGGAATCTGACCTCCCTGCACTCGAAATGGATTTTCTGGAGCTACAGAACTCCAATTGGCGCGCTCTCAACGGCGTTGGAAAGTAGACATCCAGAGATTTCCAGCAATATATAATAGTCCATACTTTATTCGAAGAATGACGACGTAACTTGGCGTTAAACGCCAAGTTCATGCTGCTGTCTGGAGTTAAACGCCAGAAAAACGTCATCATCCGGAGTTGAACGCCCAAAACACGTCAAAACTCGGAGTTCAACTCCAGGAAATGCCTCAGCTCGTGGATTAATCAAGCTCAGCCCAAGCATACACCAAGTGGGCCCCGGAAGTGAATTTATGCATCAATTACTTACTCATGTAAACCCTAGTAGCTAGTCTAGTATATATAGGACATTTATCTATTGTATTAGACATCCTGGATTGTATTTTGAATTCTGTGATCACGTTTTGGGGGCTGGCCATTCGGCCATGCCTGAACCCCTTGCTTATGTAGTTTCAACGGTGGAGTTTCTGCACACCATAGATTAAGGGTGTGGAGCTCTGCTGTACCTCAAAGTATTAATGAAATTCTATCTTCTTTTATTCAAATCTCTCTTATTCTTATTCCAAGATATTCATTCGTACCCAAGAATATGATGAATGTGATGAGTTAGATTACCCTCATTATCATTTTCAATTATGAACGCGCGTGATTGACAACCACTTCCGTTCTACATGTGGGATGTAGCCATTGACAACGGTGATGCCCTACATACAGCTTGCCATGGAAAAGAGTAAGAAGGATTGAGTTAAAGCAGTGGGAAAGCAGGCGTTCTTGAGCCATACAGTATCTCCATTCGCTTGTCTGAAATTCTCACCAATGAATCTGCATAAGTATTCTTATCCCTTTTATTTATTTTATTTATCCAATTTAATTCCATTTGGCTCTATGATTCCAATCACTAACTGAGATCTACAAGGTGACCATAGCTTGCTTCATACCAACAATCTCTGTGGGATCGACCCTTACTCGCGTAAGGTTTATTACTTGGACGACCCAGTACACTTGCTGGTTAGTTGAACGGAGTTGTGTCCACTCGTGCCAATTTCTAAATTCCATAATTTTACAATGAATGCAAATCAAAGAATAGTGATCACAATTTCGTCCACCAATAACACACATGCATACAAAGAAAATCAGAGATAATCAATGAATTGGATGTACTGGAAACAAATGAGAGGAAAAAAACTTTACCACCTTGTAGTTTATCTTCATTGTTGTTGTCATTTTCCTCCTATTCTTCCACTTCCCACACCAAACTTAGAATGATTGCTTGTCCTCAAGCAACAATTAAGACAGTGGTGATGGGATTTATGATGGGTCATAAGTGTCTTTAACATTGAAACGTGAGTAATGCATGTGCTCAAGCAAGCAAAGTTAAGGATACAATAAAGGCACAAGAAGTAAAAACTGAGACAATGTGATTGCATTAATAAGTAGTGTGCATGATACATAGCATGAAAAATAAGTGGCAACACCAAACTTAGTGTGACACTTTCATTTTAGAATGATGCAAGTACCTAATGAAGATTGAAAATCAAATTGTTGCATGGCAACACCAAACTTAGAATGCAATCATATGCCAAATTATTGAAAATAAACAAAGCAAAGAAAGGAAATGTTACCTATGGTTGGGTTGCCTCCCAACAAGTGCTCTTTTAATGTCATTAGCTTGACATGTTGTGCTCAACTTTCTTCCTCTTCTTCCAGTTGGTTAAGAGGAATGACCTTAAGGGGAGAGAGGAACAAGTTGAAATCCCCTGTTTTGAGTGCCTCCCAACAATCTTTCTTTTGTTGTTAGCTTTTGTTGCTTTTTTTGTTGTGGTAGGGGTGGGATTGCTTTTGTTTGACCTTTTCTTCTTCATGAATGTTGTCCTTCGTATCTTGGTCACAATCCATTTTTTGGTGCTTTTGTTGGTTGCCTTCACTTCTTTGATCTCAAGAGTTGGGTGTTGTGTGATGGTTAGAGTATCTGCTTTATCAAGAGCCTGTGGAATTGGTGGTTCAGTGAATCCATCCTTCATGCAACTCTCTGCTTCATAGGGATGTGGACTCCCTTGGTTGTCTTCCTCCCTTTTCTTTGTAGGATCTTGCATTACTTCCTTTGGGAGTGAGTTTGCATGTTGCTTTGTCACCTCAATTAGTCTTTGTAGATATGAAATCATGGGCGCATATGCCTCCACCACCTCATTCTTTATTGAAATTTCACTTGATACATGGGCCTCTTCTTCCACTTCCTCACTCACAACTTGATCTTCATCCTCAATGTTTGGCAATCCTAAGTGTTTTCTTATTTGCTCCAAGTGCACATCCATCTTCTTGAAGAAGATTTCTTGTTCTTTCCAGGATTGTTCTTGTCTTTCAATGAATTTATCTTGGCTTTCTGATGAGCGGATAATTTATACGGCTTTTGGCATTGTTTTTAGTATGTTTTTAGTATGTTTTAGTTAGTTTTTATTATATTTTTATTAGTTTTTAGTTAAAATTCACTTTTCTAGACTTTACTATGAGATTGTGTATTTTTCTGTGATTTCAGGTATTTTCTGGCTGAAATTGAGGGACCTGAGCAAAAATCTGATTCAGAGGCTGAAAAGGACTGCAGATGCTGTTGGATTCTAACCTCCCTACACTCGAAGTGGATTTTCTAGAGCTACAGAATCCCAATTGGCGCGCTCTCAACTGCGTTGGAAAGTAGACATCCTGGGCTTTCCAGCAATGTATAATAGTCCAAACTTTGTCTGAGATTTGATGGCCCAAATAGGGGTTTCAAGTCAGCTCAAGAATTCTGACGTAAAACGCCGGAACTGACACAAGAATGGGAGTTAAACGCCCAAACTGGCACAAAAGCTGGCGTTTAACTCCAAGAAGAGCCTCTACACGAAAATGCTTCAATTCTCAGCCCAAGCACACACCAAGTGGGCCCGGAAGTGGATTTTTATGTCATTTACTCATCTTTGTAAACCCTAAGCTACTAGTTCTCTATAAATAGGACCTTTTTGCTATTGTATTTTCATCTTTGGACGTCTAGTTCTTAGATCATCTTGGTAGCTATCTTTGAGTAGTCTTATGCTATCTTAGATCATGGGGGCTGGCCTCTCGGCCATGCCTAGACCTTGTTCTTATGTATTTTCAATGGTGGAGTTTCTATACACCATAGATTAAGGTGTGGAGGTCTGCTGTACCTCGAGTATTAATGCAATTACTATTGTTCTTCTATTCAATTCAGCTTATTCTTGTTCTAAGATAT
>NC_029775.3:63647902-63652241 GCF_000817695.3 Arachis duranensis | reverse complement strand
AAGGCTTGAATGTTTATCTCTTGGATTTCTTAATTGAAATCTTCGTGGTATAAGTTAGAATTGATGGCGGCATTCAAGAGAATCCGGAAGGTCTAAACCTTGTCTGTGGTATTCTGAGTAAGATTCAAGGATTGAATGACTGTGACGAGCTTCAAACTCGCGATTGTGGGGCGTTAGTGACAGACGCAAAAGAATCACTTGATTCTATTTCGACATGATCGAGAACCGACAGCTGAATAGCCGTGCTGTGACAGAGCGCGTTGAACATTTTCACTGAGAGGACGGGACTGTAGCCATTGACAACGGTGATGCCTAACATACAGCTTGCCATGGAAAGGAGTAAGAAGGATTGGATGAAGACAGTAGGAAAGCAGAGAGACGGAAGGGACAAAGCATCTCCATATGCTTATCTGAAATTCTCACCAATGAATTGCATAAGTATCTCTATCTTTATTTTATGTTTTATTCATAAATCATTCATAACCATTTGAATCTGCCTGACTGAGATTTACAAGATGACCATAGCTTGCTTCATACGAACAATCTCCGTGGGATTGACCCTTACTCGCGTAAGGTTTATTACTTGGACGACCCAGTGCACTTGCTGGTTAGTTGTGCGAAGTTGTGATAAAGAGTTGAGATTGCAAATGAGCATACCATGTTAATGGCGCCATTGATGATCACAATTTCGTGCACCAAGTTTTTGGCGCCGTTGCCGGGCATTGTTTGAGTTTGGACAACTGACGGTTCATCTTGTTGCTTAGATTGGGCATTTTTCAGAATTTTTAAGAATGAATTCTAGTGTTTCAAGGTGATGTTCTTATCATCACCAAAGCTGATTGGTCTTCATCAATTTAGCTCTTGAATATAATGTCCTGTTGAAGCTTGGCTAGCCATGTCTAATTCCTTTAGACTAAAGCTTTAGACTAACATTGCATGATTCCTGGAATTCTTATTAAAAATTTTGAATCTCTTTATTTTCTTCTCCATATAAATTTTGAAAAATCCAAAAAAATTTACAAAATAAAAAAAACCAAAAATATTTCTTGTTTGAGTCTAGTGTCTCATTTTAAGTTTGGTGTCAATTGCATGTTTCTGTTCTTCTTGCATTTATCATGTGTCTTCATTGATCTTCAAGTTGTTCTTGATGATTTACTTGCTCTGATCTTTAAATTCTCTTGTTTTGTGTGTTTTGTTGTTTCTCATATGCATTCTCAATTTGTTAGTGTCAGTAGTATCCAAACATCTAAGTTTGGTGTCTTGCATGCATTGTTTATTTGATTTTAGTTGCATTTTGATTTTTCCTCATCATTAAAAATCCAAAAAATTTTTAATTTGTGTCTTTTCAAGTCAATAATACAGAGAATTGAAGATTCAGAACATACAGCAGAGGAATTACACTGAAAAAGCTTGGCGTTCAAAACGCCTAGTGAAGAAGGAAAACTGGCGTTTAAACGCCAGCCAGGGCACCTGGCTGGGCGTTTAACACCCAAAAGGGTAACATTTTGGGCGTTAAACGCCAGAATGTATACCATTCTGGGCGTTTAACCCCAGGATGGCACAAGAGGGAAGATTTTGTTTTTAATGCAAATTTTTTTCAAGTTTCCATAATTTTCAAAATCAAATCTTTTTCAAATCATATCTTTTCAATCATATATTTTCAAAATCAATTTCTTTCCATTTTCAAAAAATCATATCTTCTTAACCACATCTTTTTCAAAATAGTTTTCAATCATATCTTTTTGATTTCTAATTTCAAAATCTTTTTCAAAAATCACTTGATTTCCTTTTCACTCTTAGTTTTCGAAAATCAATTAATCTTTTTTCAAAATGTTTTTAAAATTTATTTTCGAAAATTTCTTCCCCTCTTCTCACATCCTTCTATTTATGGACTAACATGTACAATTCGAACTCTATCTTTCTAAGTTTGAATTCTTCTACCTCTTCCTTCTATTTTTCTTTTCCTCTGACACCTCAAGGAGTCTCTATACTGTGACATAGAGGATTCCATATTTTCTTGTTCTCTTCTCTTTCATATGAGCAGGAGCAAAGACAAAAGAATTCTTGTTGAGGCTGACCCTGAACCTGAAAGGACCTTGAAGCGAAAACTAAGAGAAGCTAAAGCACAACTCTCTGTAGAGGACCTAACAGAAATCTTCAAAGAAGAAGACATGGCAGCTGAAAACAACAACAATGCCAACAATGCAAGGAAGGTGCTGGGTGACTTTACTGCACCTACTCCCGATTTCTATGGGAGAAGCATCTCTATCCCTGCCATTGGAGCAAACAACTTTAAGCTTAAGCCTCAATTAGTTTCTCTAATGCAACAGAATTGCAAGTTCCATGGACTTTCATTGGAAGATCCTCATCAGCTTTTAGCTGAATTCTTGCAAATCTGTGACACTGTTAAGACCAATGGGGTTGACCCTGAGGTCTACAGACTTATGCTATTCCCTTTTGCTATAAGAGACAGAGCTAGAATATGGTTGGACTCACAACCTAAAGAAAGCCTGCACTCTTGGGAAAATCTAGTCAATGCCTTCTTGGCAAAGTTCTTTCCACCTCAAAAATTTAGTAAGCTTAGAGTGGAAGTCCAAACCTTCAGACAGAAGGAAGGTGAATCCCTCTATGAAGCTTGGAAAGATACAAATAATTGATCAGAAAGTGTCCTTCTGACATACTTTCTGAATGGAGCATGATAGATATCTTCTATGATAGTCTGTCTGAACTGTCCAAGATGTCATTGGATAGCTCTGCTGGAGGATCTTTTCATCTGAAAAAGACGCCTGCAAAAGCTCAAGAACTCATCGAAATGGTTGTAAATAACCAACTCATGTACACTTCTGAAAGGAATCCTGTGAACAATGGGACGAATCAGAAGAAAGGAGTTTTTGAGATTGATACTCTGAATGCCATACTGGCTCAGAACAAAATATTGACTCAGCAAGTCAATATGATTTCTCAAAGTCTGTCTGGAATGCAAGCTTTTCTCAAAGTCAATCTGGAATGCAAGCTGCACCAGGCGGTACTAAGGATGCTTCATCTGAAGAAGAAGCTTTTGATCCTGAGAACCCTTCAATGGAAGAAGTGAATTACATGGGAGAACCTTATGGAAACACCTATAATCCTTCATGGAGAAATCATCTAAATCTTTCATGGAAGGATCAACAGAGACCTCAATAAGGTTTCAACAACAATAATGGTGGAAGAAACAGGTTTAGCAATGGCAAGCCTTTTCCATTATCTTCTCAGGAACAGACAAAGAATCCTAAGCAGAGCCACTCTGACTTAGCAACCATGGTCTCTGATCTAATCAAAATCACTCAAAGTTTCATGACTGAAACAAGGTCCTCCATTAGAAACATGGAGGCACAAGTGGGTCAGCTGAGTAAGAAAGTTACTGAACGCCCTCCTAGTACTCTTCCAAGCAATACAGAAGAGAATCCAAAAGGAGAGTGCAAGGCCATCAACATGGCCGAACTTGGAGAGGAGAAAGAGGCAGTGAGCGCCACTGAGGAAGACCTCAATGGACGTCCACTGGCCTCCAATGAGTTTCCTAATGAGGAACTATGGGAATCTGAGGCTCACACTGAGACCATAGAGATTCCATTGGATTTACTTTTGCCATTCATGAGTTCTGATGAGTATTCTTCCTCTGAAGAGGATGAAGATGTCACTGAAGAGCAAGTTGCTAAATACCTTGGAGCAATCATGAAGCTAAATGACAAGTTATTTGGTAATGAGACTTGGGAGGATGAACCTCCTTTGCTCACAAAAGAATTGGATAACTTGACTAGGCAGAGATTACCTCAAAAGAGACAGGACCCTGGGAAGTTCTCAATACCTTGTACAATAGGCACTATGACCTTCAAGAAGGCTCTGTGTGACCTAGGGTCAAGCATAAACCTCATGCCTCTCTCTATAATGGAGAAGCTAGGGATCTTTGAGTTACAAGCTGCAAGAATCTCACTAGAGATGGCAGACAATTCAAGAAAACCAGCTTATGGACTTGTAAAGGATGTTTTGGTAAAAGTTGAAGACCATTACATCCCTGCTGATTTCATAGTCCTAGAGACTGGGAAGTGCATGGATGAATCCATCATCCTTGGCAGACCCTTCATAGCCACAACAAAGGCTGTGATTGATGTTGACAGAGGAGAATTGATCATTTAAGTGAATGAAGAATCCCTTGTGTTTAAGGCTCAAGGATATCCCTCTGTAACCATGGAGAGGAAGTATGAAGAACTTCTCTCAAAACAGAGTCAAACAGAGCCCCCACAGTCAAACTCTAAGTTTGGTGTTGGGAGGCCACAACCAAATTCTAAGTTTGGTGTTGAAC
>NC_029775.3:63631933-63647685 GCF_000817695.3 Arachis duranensis | reverse complement strand
AGGATCCCCACCTACCCCACCACTCTCTCTCTTCTTCACTCATTCACTAATCACCTCAACACCTCTTTCCCAAAAACCCCTCACCTATCATATCCTATCTTTCTCTTCACCACCCACATCCACCCTTCATAAAACCCCACCTACCTCACCATTCAAGTTCAAACCACTTTTCCTCCCAAACCAACCCATCCATGACCGAACCCTACCCATCTCCCCACCCGTATATAAACCCTTCTTCATTCCTTCATTTTCACACAACCTAAACACTACTTCTCCCCCTTGGCCGAACCACAAAGCCACCTCCATCTGCTCTATTTCTTCTTTTTCTACTCTCTTCTTTCTTCTTTTGCTCGAGGACGAGCAAAACTTCTAAGTTTGGCGTGGTAAAAGCATTGCTTTTTGTTTTTCCATAACCATTTATGGCATCTAAGGCCGGAGAAACCTCTAGAAAGAGGAAAGGGAAGGCAAAAGCTTCCACCTCCGAGTCATGGGAGATGGAGAGATTCATCTCAAGGGTGCATCAAGACCACTTCTATGAAGTTGTGGCCAAGAAGAAGGTGATCCCCGAGGTACCTTTCAAACTCAAAAAGGGTCAACTTTGATCAAAGGTTGGACCAAGTCCTCATAGACATTTGTGAAGAGGGCGCTCAATGGAAGAGAGATTCAAGAGGGTAGCCGGTTCAACTAAGAAGGCATGAGGACAAGCCCATCACTAAGAAAAGGATGGAGCAAACAAGAGATCCCACTCATCATGAAATCCATGAGATGCCTCAAGCAAGGGATGCACTTTCCTCCACAAAACTATTGGGAGCAACTGAACACCTCCCTAGGAGAATTGAGTTCCAACATGGGACAACTAAGGGTAGAACACCAAGAATATTCCATTCTCCTCGATAAAATTAGAGAAGATCAAAGAGTCATGAGAGAGGAGCAACAAAGGCAAGGAAGAGACATTGAAGAGCTCAAGCATTCCATAAGATCTTCAAGAGGAAGGACAAGCCGCCATCACTAAGGTGGACCCGTTCTTTAATTTCCTTGTTCTTTATTTTCCTGTTTTTCGAAAATTATGCTTTATGTTTTATTTATGTTTGTGTCTTATGATCATTAGTGTCTTAGTGTCTATGCCTTAAAGTTATGAATGTCCTATGAATCCATCACCTTCCTTAAATGAAAAATGTTCTTAATTGAAAAAGAGAAGAATTGCATGAATTTTGCATTTTATAACAGATTAATTATTTTGATGTGGTGGCAATACTTTAACTTCTGAATGTATGCTTGAACAGTGCATATGTCTTTTGAATTTGTTGTTCATGAATGTTGGCTCTTGAAAGAATAAATAAAAAGGAGACATGTTACTGAGGATCTGAAAAATCATAAAAATGATTCTTGAAGCAAGAAAAAGCAGTGAATTAAAAAAAACGAAAAAGGGGAAAAAAAGAAAAAAAACAAATAAAAGTTGTGATCCAAGGCAAAAAGAGTTTGCTTAAGAACCTTGGACACCTCTAATTGGGGACTCTAGCAAAGCTGAGTCACAATCTGAAAAGGTTCACCCAGTTATGTGTCTGTGGCATGTATGTATTCGGTGGTAATACTGGAAGACAGAGTGCTTTGGGCCATAGCAAAGACTCATAAAGTAGCTATGTTCAAGAATCATCATACTTAACAAGGAGAATCAATAACACTATCTGGATTCTGAGTTCCTATAGAAGCCCATCATTCTGAATTTCAAAGGATAAAGTGAGATGCCAAAACTGTTCAGAGGCAAAAAGCTAAAAGCCCCGCTCATCTAATTAATACTGATCTTCATAGATGTTTTTGTAATTCATTGCATATTCTCTTCTTTTTATCTTATTTGATCTTTAGTTGCTTGGGGACAAGCAACAATTTAAGTTTGGTGTTGTGATGAGCGGATAATTTATACGCTTTTTGGCATTGTTTTTAGTATGTTTTAGTTAGTTTTATTATATTTTTATTAGTTTTTAGTTAAAATTCACTTTTCTAGACTTTACTATGAGTTTGTGTGTTTTTCTGTGATTTCAGGTATTTTCTGGCTGAAGTTGAGGGACCTGAGCAAAAATCTGATTCAGAGGCTGAAAAGGACTGCAGATGCTGTTGGATTCTGACCTCCCTGCACTCGAAGTAGATATTCTGAAGCTACAGAAGCCCAATTGGCGCGCTCTCAACTGCGTTGGAAATTAGACATCCTGGGCTTTCTAGCAATGTATAATAGTCCATACTTTGCCCGAGATTTGATGGCCCAAACAGGCGTTCCAAGTCAGCTCAAGAAATCTGGTGTAAAACGCCGGAACTGGCACAAGAATGGGAGTTAAATGCCAAAATTGGCACAAAAGCTGGCGTTTAACTCCAAGAAGAGCCTCTACACGAAAATGCTTCAATGCTCAGCCCAAGCACACACCAAGTGGGCCCAGAAGTGGATCTTTATGTCATTTACTCATCTTTGTAAACCCTAAGCTACTAGTTCTCTATAAATAGGACCTTTTTGCTATTGTATTTTTATCTTTGGACGTCTAGTTCTTAGATCATCTTGGTAGCTATCTTTGAGTAGTCTTATGCTATCTTAGATCATGGGGGCTGGCCTCTCGGCCATGCCTAGACCTTGTTTTTATGTATTTTCAACGATGGAGTTTCTACACACCATAGATTAAGGTGTGGAGGTCTGCTGTACCTCGAGTATTAATGCAATTACTATTGTTCTTCTATTCAATTCAGCTTATTCTTGTTCTAAGATATTCATTTGCACCCAAGAACATGATGAATGTGATGATTATGTGACGCTCATCATCATTCTCACTTATGAACGCGTGCCTGACAACCACCTCCGTTCTACAAGCAAACAAGGCTTGAATGTTCTGAATAGCCGTGCTGTGACAGAGCGCGTTGAACATTTTCACTGAGAGGACGGGACTGTAGCCATTGACAACGGTGATGCCCAACATACAGCTTGCCATGGAAAGGAGTAAGAAGGATTGGATGAAGACAGTAGGAAAGCAGAGAGACGGAAGGGACAAAGCATCTCCATATGCTTATCTGAAATTCTCACCAATGAATTGCATAAGTATCTCTATCTTTATTTTATGTTTTATTCATAAATCATTCATAACCATTTGAATCTGCCTGACTGAGATTTACAAGATGACCATAGCTTGCTTCATACCAACAATCTCCGTGGGATCGACCCTTACTCGCGTAAGGTTTATTACTTGGACGACCCAGTACACTTGCTGGTTAGTTGTGCGAAGTTGTGATAAAGAGTTGAGATTGCAAATGAGCGTACCATGTTGATGGCGCCATTAATGATCACAATTTCGTGCACCACTTTCCAAGAATTGTTCTTATCTTTCCAAGAGTTCTCTAGACCATTGAAGTTGATCCTCAACTGCTAGCTCAAGAGATGATGGTTGAGAGTAATTTTGTGGATATAGATGTGTTATGGTGAAGTTGTTTTGAGGGTTAGGGGATGAGTTTTGTGAGTCGTGAAATGAATTTTGTGAATGTTGAAATAAGTTTTTTGTGTAGTGAAATGAGTTTTGTGGTTGATGAAATAAATTGTATGGATTTTCGAAGGAATTTTGTGTTGAGGCATAATCGAGTGATGGAAAATTTTGACATGGGAAATCAAGGGGTGAGGTTGGACAATTTTGCATGAATGAATTGAAGGTACGCTCAAGTGATGATGGCTCTTGATAAGTGAAGTATGGAACATTGAGTGTTCTTTGATTTTAATCTTCCCAATCACAACTTGAGTTATTGTTGAATTCATCACAATATGGATCATTTTGGGGCCCTGGGGAGCAATCTTGCATGAATGTATTGACAGCACAATCAAGTGATGATGTCTCTTGATGAATAGAATATGGAGCATTAAAATCTCTTTGGTTTTGATCTTCCCAGCTACAACATGAGTAGTTGTTAGATTCATCAAAATATGGGTTACTAATTCATAACTAAAAATATTTACAAAGTGAGAAAGAAAATGGAAGAAAAGAGAAGTGTGGAGAGAGGGTCCGAAGACTCCCTCCCTAGCTCTGTGTCCATTTCTGTGAAACTCAAACCTATGTATAAGCTACCCTAAATTACAAAATAAAAATAAAATTGAAAACAAATTACAATTAAATGAAAATTAACTATTCTAGATGATTCTTGTGGCCTTGATTGACTGATATGAGTGGTTGACAAACCCCAATTTGATGGTTTATTTTGTATTGAGTTTAGAGTGTTTTGATAACCTTTTGTTACATTTAGCCTATGAATTAGCATGGTTTTGTTATCTCTCCCATATTTGTGCTTAAGTGTAAAAACATGCTTTTTAAGCCTTATTTTGATGAATTCTAGTTCTTCTTTGATTCCATAAGATGCCTTGATGTGTTTGCTAGTAATCTCAGGTTGAAATAGGCTAGGCATGGATCAAAGGAAGCAAGGAAGAAAGCATGCAAGTGGAGAGAAGCACAAAAAGCCAAAGAATTGATCTAAGCTATGCACGCGCACGCGCACAAGGCGCTCGCGCGCACATTGCGAAGCAGGCCAGGGACGCGCACGCGTACCGTGCGCGCACGCGCCGATGGTGGCACATGACTTCATTAATGCAACACGTGCCTGGCGATTTGAGAGGTTTCTGAACGCATTTTTAGCGCCAAATTGCTAAGGGAAAAGAGTAAAAGGATCAAGGATTGAGGGCGAGGCATCAATCTAGCATAGAGCATAATTAGGATTAGTTTTAGAGTTAGTTTCTAGAGAGAGAAGCTCTCACTTCTCTCTAGGATTAGGATTAGGATTAGGTTTAGTTCTTAGATCTAGATTTTAATTCACCTTCTTCTACTTCTATCTTCTCAATTCCTTGTTGTTACATTCATTCTTCTTCCATTCTTTTGTTGCAATTTCTTTCATGTTGTTCTTATGCTTTGTTGTAGATCTACTTTTGTTCCTCCTATTCTCTTTCAATTCAATTAGAGGTAATTCATAATAATTGTGTTCATTTGATTTGTTGTTGTTTAATTCCTTGCAATTGAGTAGTGTAGATTTACTTTTCTTGCAATTTTACTATGCTTTCCTTTTATGCCTTCCAAGTGTTTGATGAAATGCTTGGTTGGATTTTAGAGTAGAATTTTATACTCTTGACTTGAAAAGGTAACTTAGGACCTCTTGAGTTGCTAATGTCCAAGTAATTGATGATTGGGATCCATTGACTCTAGTTCTCACTAATTGAATTGGTGGAGAGTTAGGACTTATGGATTAGGATTGATATAGCTCATTTGACTTTCCTTTACTACTAGTTAGAGGATGATTTAATGAGATTAATCCTTGCCAATTCTCATATTGTGGTTAGTGATTAGGATAGAGATCCTTGACCACCAACCCTTGCCAAGACCTTTTTAGACCTTATCATCAAAATGGCGCCGTTGCCGGGGATTTGCAATGGTATTGTGTTATTGGTTATTGTACATATGTAAATTTTTGTTAGTTTTATTTTGTTCCCTCACTATGAATTCTCACTTTGGCTTTGAGTTTGGTTCTAATTGTGTTGTAGGAAATGTGGACTTTAATGGCAACATGTACCAAGGATGGAACACTCCAAGATGGGAGGAGCCAGAACCAACAAAGATGGGAGGAGCCTCAAGGAATTGATCACTCCTATTGGCAACAACCTCCAGATACTTATAGGTATAATTTCCATCCTAATGCATGCCAATTTAACGGCTATGATGATTCTTTTTGTGACACTCAACAACCACCATCATATGCCTATGAACCATATCCTCAACATGAACCTCAACCATTCTCACAAGCCCTTCCATACCAAGCACCTTCCTATAACTCATATCCATCATATGACCAATCATCCATACCATATTTTTATGACCATGTTGAGCAAGAACCATTAGAACAACCACAACCCTATCAAGATTACTCCCAAGAACCACCTCAATACACACAATCTCCACAACCTTACCAAGAAGAACCACCTTCCTATTATGAACCCCCTCTCCAAAATGATGAACCTTCCTACCCACCACAAACCCCATTAGATGATTCTCTCACTTTGTTACTTCAAGGACAATAGGCCATGAAGCGGGATACACTTGAGTTTGTGACCAATTTGACGAAGGTGGTGCACACTTTAGCCCACCAATATTTGAATACTCAAGGTACTTCCGTGACCACATGTGAAAAGTCAAAAGAAGAGCAAAGCATGAAGCAGAAATTGGAAAATCCGGTGGAGAAGGAGGAGTCGAATTTTGTGTTGGAACAATTGGAGGAGCCTATGATCATTGAAGAAAGGGAAGAAGTGGTTGACGATTTAGGAGATGTTGAAAGTCCAAGGGAATGTAGCATCATGAAGCACTCTTCCAAAAAGCTTGATATTGATGTTGAGGAGGGTGCGCAACCTCCAAGTGAAGAGGGTACGCAACCTCCAAGGCATATCATCGTTGGAGACTTGGAAGAGGCTTATCAAGAGATGGATTCAATCATGGATGAATTTCTCTCCATCATGGAATCCTCTCCCATTGAACACGAAGTTGAAATTATAAAAGAGTGTGCACAACCTCCTAAGGAAAGCGAAAATGGCATGGTGTATATTGAAATTGAAGAATATGAAGAGATTGATCAAGAGATGAACTCATTCATCAATGAATTTCTATCCAAAACTGAATCACCTCTCATTAGACAAGATGAAGTTCTTGAAGACAACACCAAACCACGTAACAAAGGGGATGAGGTTAAATTTGAAGAAGCTTGCGAAGAGGTGGAAACAATTAAAGAAGAGCACAAGGAGGTAGACCTTGCATTGTCTAAGTATGGGGAAGCCTCCCGTCCCAAGTTACCATCCAATACAACGTTTAAGTGGGTAAAATTTCTATCCATAAGCTTTACTTTCTCACTTGAATATGGTTTAATTGAAAATGACGGTCAACTTAGAGCTCTTTGTGGAACTAAAAGCAAGAATGAGTTGTGTAGTGGTTGCAAGTTAGGAACTAGGCTCATCAAGGTGAAAGCTTTAAGGTATAGGAGCGATGATTGGAGCAATGCCACTTTGCAAGGGTATCGAAGGAAGGCTTGGTATGCTAAAGAGAATTCTACATGTCAACCTCCCGGAAAGAAAAAGTATGAAGAGCAAATTGAAGACGGGTTTGAGGATAAGATATAGGATCCCGGTTCGCTAGGTGAAGACCAGCTATGGAGACTCATATCTTAGGTAGAACTCTGCCCAAGCTGGATGAAGACGGTTGGAAATTCTGTCAACCAATTGAGGAGCAAAGATCCTTGGAGATTCAAGGATGAGTACAAACATAAGCCACCATGACAATAAGCATCTCAAAAGGTCCAACTTAAGGACTTAAACTAAAAGTGCTAGGTGGGAGACACCCCACCATGGTAAACTCCTTCCACTTTCTTTTAAATTTGCTCAATAAGTGACTTGAGTTACCATTGTAGGTAGATGTTTCACATAAATTTGTGTGCACAACTTAATTGTTAGCTTAGTCACATGTATGTTGTGTTTAGTAGTAGATGAATAATATCAAATTGCATTTTTGTGAATTGTATGATGGTTGATTCAATAAGGAGTTGTGAACAGTATGGGGAGCACCCAGCAAAATTTTTCTAAAAAAAAAAGAAGGGGTGGACGCGCGCGCACCATGTACGCGCACGCGTCTCTGTGTGGTTGCAACATCGCCCACGTACCCGAGAGTTGGGCCTCTCTTGGGCAAACCTTATGCGCTGAGCCCAACATGACCCGCGCTGACGCGCACTACGTGCGTGCGCGCCGATCATGAGAACAAGGACATGTACGCGGACGCGCATCTGCCGCGTCCGCGCCGAGTTGGTGCTGCAAATTTTTTAGCCAAACCCCAGAGAGTTGAGCCGGCTCTAGGCCAGCTTTAGGCCCCAGGCCCAACTTGAGTCGCATGGACGCGCACTTGCCGCGTGCGCGCCCATATACCCAAGAGAGAATGGACGCGAACGCACGCATCGCGCTAGCGCGCCTTATCACAATTCCTCAATGTACGCGGACGCGCACTTGCCGCGCGCGCGTCCTTGCATGCTGCCACCACTCTAGGCTTCTAACCCGAGAGTTGGGCATGCCTGAAGCCCACTCTAAGCCTCAGGCCCAACCTCTTGTACGCGTGCGCGCACTGTACGCGCACGCGATCTTGCCTAATCTGCCAACCCACGCTAGAGCGCACTGCACGCTCGCGCATGATTCTCCATTTTCCCCAATGCGCGCGGACGCGTACGTGCCGCGTGCGCGCAGGTCTCATAGCGCAACTTTCAGGCCATTTTCCAGAGAGTTAGGCCGGACTTGGGCCAACTCTAAGCCCCTAGCCCAACCCCATGCACGCGTGCGCACATGGTACGCGCACGCGTCTTCGCCTATTTTGATCCCAAGTTTTCTCAATGTACGCGGACGCGCAAGGTGCGCGCCCGCGTCGATTCAAAACAAGAGGCAACCCTAAGACGCGAAGAGCGTTGCGCCGCAGCGCACTTCCTTCTTCTCCCTCTTTTCAGTTTCTTCTTCTTCTTCCCCCATAACCACCACCTCTGCTCCGCCGACCACCACACGGCCGCCCATTCTCTCACTCACTCATCCTCGTTTTCTCTCTCTCTCATCCACTATCTCACCCCACCTCAGTCTCTCTCTCACCCATTCCGTCCACCTCGGCCGCCGCAGCGACCGCCGTCGCCGCCCTTCACCACGGCCGCCATTGTTCACCACCTAACCTCTCTCTCTCATCCATTTACCTCGTTCTCTCTCATCCACTCACTCTCTCCTTTTTCTCTCGGCCGAACCCCCATCACCGCAGCCACCCATCTTTCCGGCCACCGTCCACGGCGGTGCAGATTTCTGCCTCACCCATCAATTCCGGTCAATCCCCAGTTCACCTTTCCATTCCTCCCAACTCCCAAGTTCCTGCTCCAATTCTGTTTGTTCTTCTGTTTTTTTCTTCCCTTTTCATTGTTCATTTATGTTGGTTACTGTAATTGTCTGTTAGTTAGTTTGAATTCAAATGTTGCATGTTAGGTTAGATAGAATTATCTGCGGTTAGGTAGCTAGGACTGGATAGAGGATTCTAGGCCTGATAAGTGCTCTGTTTGTGAATACTTTCTGTTTGATGATTTGTCTGATATGTGCCACTCCTGAGCTGCTCTATTTGCAATTGGTGTTGCTAATTGCTATCTGATTGCCGTTGTGCTTAATTGGTGATGTTTTCTATGCTATTTGTGCTACTTTGCTATCCGGGAATGTCCGATTTTAAGCCGGAATGCTGCCCAATTTTCAAGAAAATTAGTTCCATTTTAGTCTTTATTTCAAATTTGGGCAAATTTCTGTTTCCTTTTGACTTCCCGGATTTGCATCATTCATTGTGAACATGAACCCCAACTTCTCCTGTTTTTGGGCAAAAATATCATCATGCTAACTAATCCGCTTTTCTAACTTACTAATTTCTTTAACCAATTGACATTTATTCACCTTTAACCCTCTTTAACCATTCTTTCTAAAGTATGATGATTTTATGCTTTTTGAATAAGAGTTGTTGCCTTTATTGAAAGATTGCATTCTTGGTTTACTTGTTCACTTTTGCATATTCTTTGCAACATCATACTTGTTATTACCCAATTATATCCTGAACATGCCTCCTTTGTTACATGCTAAGTGTTTTATATATACTATCATATTTTTTCAGGATGTCGGATAAAGGAAAGGCTATAGCCACTGCCACCTCTTCTAAGAAAAGAAAGCACTCTACACCCTCTATTCCCTCCGTCTACAAGCATTATGCTAAGAACCCATTAAATGATGAAGAAAAAGAAAATCAGCAGTTACCTTCTACCGATCCAGCCAAGTTTCCCAATCTCTACTGTGAGCTTCGATTTTCCAAATATCGAACAACAAAGCTGAATACTGAGAAGAAATTGCTCCTACCTAATGATGTGAGACGGTCGATTACTGGGCGGATCCTTGAGTTGGGTATAGACTTTGTTGACCGATATTTGGGGGATATCAATATATCTTGGGTCAAGGAATTTTACTGCAACTTCTTCCGTCCGACTTTGGATTCGGTTCAGGTGAGGGGTAGAGAGATTATGATTACTGAGACTGCTATAGCGGAGGCGTTATAGTGTCGGCACATTCTTGATGACATATGTGCCCATCAGCAGGCAGAGATAGCCGTCCACACCATGACCTTTGATTATGAGGCGCTTCGGCGCGTGATTGGGTTACCGGATGCTGCATGGGTTATGGATGCGGGCAACACCAAGCCTAAGGGGATGCCATTTGCTCACTTGACTAGAGAGGCCAGGACTTGGCAGATGATCTTTGCTCACTATGTCCTGCCTACCACCCACTTCTCTGAGTTCCCTATGGAGATGCTTCTACTGATTGGGTGTGTCATGGAGGGGAAGGATGTCTCTTTTCCTAGGCTTATCCGACAGTGTATGTGGCGGGCGCATATTCGTGGCCTACTCCCATTTCCTACTTTGGTCACGAGTTTGGCAGCCCTAGCTGAGGTACCTTGGTTAGATGATGATGTGCGACCACCACCACCTGATGCAGATGACAGGGAGATTACTATTCCTTGGAGTGGGCTTGCTTGTAGTTTAAATGGGCTTGGAACGAAATTAATCGAACCAGAATTCTGCTCCCAGGAGAACTTAGCGCTCTTGAGGAGAGCAGAGCGCTCGTGCATCCACGCGTACGCATCCCCCATGCGTGCACGTCGTTCAGCATTTTGGCACTTGTGACGCGTACTTGTCACCCACCCGTACGCGTCGCCAGTTGATTTTTCCCACTTCCTATCACAAGCGCTCTTGGTAGGGAACGTAGCACTCTTGGGTGCTGGGTTCTTTTATAAATTGTTTTTGGGCCTTAAAGATGCCTACTTTCCAATGCATTTGATAGCGCATCATTTAAAGCTCTACAGCTCAAGTTATCCTCCTTGGAAGTTGAAGAGGTCAACTGGCCTTACTACAGGTTGATACTATGTTCATCTTTGCACTTTTGGGATAAGTTTTCTCCCTCAAATTTAGTGTCCACCATATAGTGCCATATATGCTTAGGAAGCTCTAGATTCCTACTTTTCAATGCCTCTAGAATCACCTCATTTGGAGCTTTGTAGCTCGAGTTATTCTTGTTGGAGTGTGAAGAGGTCAGGGTTGCAAATCCTCTTTGCTCCTCTTTGAGTTTGTTTCCAACTCTTTTGCCACCTTGGGAGCGTGCTTCTTCTATTAGTGCTTTTATTGCTTCTTTTTCTATTATTTCCTATAAAATTCATTAAATCAGAAGATCAAAGCAATATACTACTTAAGCACTAAAACACTTCTAAATTTAAACATTAAACATTAATTTCTTGTATGAAAAGGCATAGAAAACACAACATGATGCTCATGCATCAAGGACCTGTTCATACCTTGGCCCAATGAATGAAAGCTAGGCCCAATGACGCTAAAAGGCCCGCCAATAAAGGTGGACCTCAGGGTAAGCCCGACCTCTTCTAAGAGGTCAAACACACACTTCTCAAGGGCGAAAGCCCCTACTCGCTCAAGGCAGGTCAAACTGCTCCCTAAAACCTCAACCGCATCTAGAATGTGACTCCCAACAAACTCGCAAGAAAAAGGGAACGCTTATTGGTGCACGAAATTGCAATCACACTTTTGCGATTCCGCACAACTAACCACCAAGTGCACAATCATTCAATCCTTGAATGCTACTCAGAATACCATAGACAAGGTTTAGACCTTCCGGATTCTCTTGAATGCCGCCATCAATTCTAGCTTATACCACGAAGATTCTGATTAAGGAATCCAAGAGATATTCACTCAATCTAAGGTAGAACAGAGGTGGTTGTCAGGCACACGTTCATAGGTGAGAATGATGATGAGTGTCACGGATCATCACATTTATCAAGTTGAGAAACAAGTGATATCTTAGAATGGAAGCAAGCATGATTGAATGAAAAACAGTAGTAATTGCATTAATCCATCAAGACACAGAAGAGCTCCTCACCCCCAACCATGGGGTTTAGAGACTCATGCCGTAGAAGATACAATAAGAAATGTGTAATGTGTCATAAGGTCCAAATACAATGTCAAAATATCCTATTTATAGTGAACTAGCAACCTAGGATATACAGAAATGAGTAAATGACGTAAAAATACACTTCCAGGGTCCACTTGGTGTGTGCTTGGGTTGAGCATTGAAGCTTTCATGTGTAGAGACTTTTTCTGGAGTTAAACGCCAGCTTTTGTGCCAGTTTGGGCGTTTAACTCCCATTTTTGTGCCAGTTCTGGCGTTTAACGCCAGGAATTCTGAAGCTGATTTGAAACGCCGGTTTGGGCCATCAATTCTTGAGCAAAGTATAGATTATTATATATTGCTGGAAAGCCCAGGATGTCTACTTTCCAACGCAATTGAGAGCGCGCCAATTGGGCTTATGTAGCTCCAGAAAATTCACTTCGAGTGCAGGGAGGTCAGAATCCAACAGCATCTGTAGTCCTTTTTCAGCCTCTGAATCAGATTTTTGCTCAGGTCCCTCAATTTCTGCCAGAAAATACCTGAAATCACAGAAAAACACACAAACTCATAGTAAAGTCCAGAAAAGTGAATTTTAAATAGAAACTAATAAAAATATAATAAAACTAACTAAAATATACTAAAAACATACTAAAAACAGTGCCAAAAAGCGTATAAATTATCCGCTCATCACTACACCAAACTTAAATTGTTGCTTGTCCCCAAGCAACTGAAAATCAAATAGGATAAAAAGAAGAGAACATACTATAGACTCCAAAATATCAATGAAACTTAGCTCCAATTAGATGAGCAGGACTAATAGCTTTTTGCCTCTGAACAGTTTTGGCATCTCACTTTATCCTTTGAAGTTTAGAATGATTGGCATCTATAGGAACTCAGAATTTAGATAGTGTTATTGATTCTCCTAGTTAAGTATGATGATTCTTGAACACAGCTACTTTATGAGTCTTGGCTGTGGCCCAAAGCACTCTGTCTTCCAGTATTACCACCGGATACATACATGCTACAGACACATAACTGGGTAAACCTTTTCAAATTGTGACTCAGCTTTGCTAGAGTCCCCAATTGGAGGTGTCCAGGGTTCTTAAGCACACTCTTTTTGCCTTGGATCACTTTTTATTTTTACCCTTGCCTTTTTGTTTAAAGGGCTATTGGCTTTTTCTGCTTGCTCTCTTTCTTCTCTTTTTTTTCTCTTTGTTTTTTTTTTCACATATATTGCTTTTTCTTGCTTCAAGAATCAATCTGATGATTTTTTAGATCCTCAATAACATTTTTCCTTTACCATCATTCTTTCAAGAGCCAACAAGTTTAACATTCTTTAATCAACAAATTCAAAAGACATATGCACTGTTCAAGCATTCATTCAGAAAACAAAAAGTATTGTCACCACATCAAACTAATTCAACTAGTTTCAGAGATGAATTCGAAATCCTATACTTCTGGTTCTTTTGTAATAAAAACATTTTTCATTTAAGAAAGGTGATGGATTCATAGGACATTCATAGCTTTAAGGCATAGACACTAAGATACTAATGAACATGTAGTGAAGACACAAACATAGATAGAACATTATGCATAGAAATCGAAAAACAGAATAATAAGAACAAGAAAATTAAGGAACGGGTCCACCTTAGTGATGACGGCTAGTTCTCCTTCTTGAAGATTCTATGGAGTGCTTGAGCTCCTTAATGTCTCTTCCTTACCCTTGTTGCTCCTCTCTGATTTCATGGAGGATAATGGTTGATTTTGTTGAGGCCCATGAGTGGGCTCTTTTATTTGCTCCATCCTCTTTCTTAGTGATGGGCTTTTGAGATGAATCTCTCCATCTCTCATGACTCGAAGTTGGAAGCAACTGCCTTCCCTTTCCTCTTCATAGAGGTTTCTCCGGCCTTAGATGCCATAAATGGTTATGGAAAAACAAAAAGCAATGCTTTTACCACACCAAACTTAGAAGGTTTGCTCGTCCTCGAGCAAAAGAAGAAAGAAGGGAGTAGAAGAAGAGGAAATAGAGGAGATGGAGGGGGGCTTTGTGTTTCGGCCAAGGGGGAGAAGTAGTGTTTAGGTTGAATGAAAATGAGGAGGTGAAGATGGGTTTATATAGGCATGGAGAGGTATTGAGGTGATTGGTGAGTAGGTGAAGAAGAGAGAGAGTGGTGGGGTAAGTGGGGATCCTGTGGGGTCCACAGATCCTGAGGTGTCAATGATAGCTCCTCCCTGCACCAAGTGGCATGCAAAATGCCCTTTTCTGCCAATCCTGGCGTTAAACGCCAGGCTGCTGCTCATTTCTGGCGTTGAACGCCAGCTTCTTGCCTATTCTTGGCATTAAACGCCAGTTTGGTGCCCCTTTCTGGCATTAAACGCCCAGAATGGTGCCAGACTGGGCGTTAAACGCCCATTTGCTACCCTTACTGGCGTTTAAATGCCAGTAGGTTTTTCCTCTAGGGTGTGTTGTTTTTTTTATATTTTTCATTCTGTTTTTGCTTTTTCAATTGATTTTGTGACTTCACATGATCATCAACCTACAGAAAACATAAAATAACAATGGAAAATAGATAAATATAACATTGGGTTGCCTCCCAACAAGCGCTTCTTTAATGTCAGTAGCTTAACAGTGGGCTCTCTTGGAGCCTCACGGATACTCAGAGCATGATGATGGCCTCTCAACACCAAACTTAGAGTTTGGTTGTAGCCTCCCAACACCAAACTTAGAGTTTGAATGTGGGGGTTTTATTTGACTCTGTATTGAGAGAAGCCTTTCATGCTTCTTCCCTTTCCTGTCTGCAAACCATGGTACTTCCTGAATGGCGAAGAGTTGCTCATCCGGAAAGGTTTCAGAGATCTTAGTAGGAGGGAGGGATGCTCTTGCTACTGGTTCTATCCGGGACAGGTGATCAGCTACTTGATTCTCTGTCCCTTTTCTATCTCTTATTTCTATATCAAACTCTTGATCAGCTACTAGATATTTAAGAGCAGCATGGTCAGTGTACACAATCACTTTTGATCCTACTAAATAAGATCTGAACTTGTCAATGGCATAAACCACTGCAAGTAACTCCTTTTCTGTGGTTGTGTAGTTCTTCTGTGCATCATTTAGAATACGGCTGCCATAATAAATGACGTGCAGAAACTTGTTATGCCTTTGTCCCAATACTGCACCAATGGCATGGTCATTGGCATCACATATTAGTTCGAATGCCAGTGTCCAGTCTGGTGCAGAGATAACTGGTGCTGTGACCAGCTTAGCTTTCAGAAGGTCAAACACCTGCAGACACTCCTTATCAAAGATAAATGGCGTGTCTGCAGCTAGCAGATTACTCAGAGGTTTTGCAATTTTTGAAAAATCCTTTATAAACCTTCTGTAGAATCCTACATACCCCAGAAAGCTTCTGATTGCCTTAACATTGGTAGGTGGTGGTAATTTTTCAATTACTTCAACTTTAGCTTGATCTACCTCTATTCCCTTGTTTGAAATTTTATGCCCAAGGACAATCCCTTCAGTCACCATAAAGTGACATTTTTCCCAGTTTAAAACTAGGTTGGTCTCTTGGCATCTTTTCAGAACAAGTGCTAGATGGTTAAGGCAGGAGCTGAATGAGTCTCCAAATACTGAAAAGTCATCCATGAAGACTTCTAGAAATTTCTCTACCATATCTAAGAAGATAGAGAGCATGCACCTCTGAAAGGTTGCAGGTGCATTGCA
>NC_029775.3:63629694-63631485 GCF_000817695.3 Arachis duranensis | reverse complement strand
TCTAGCTCTGATTCGAGACTTTCAGTCATATTGACTTCCTCCACCAAAGAGTCAATAATATCAGCGCTCATGCAGTCATTTGATGTGTCTGGATGCTGCATAGCTTTGACAACATTCAACTTGAACTCATCCTCATTGACTCTCAGGGTTAATTCCCCTTTTTGGACGTCAATGAGGGGTTCATCCAGTTTCTAGGAAAGGTCTTCCTAGAATGAGAGTTGCACTCTTGTGCTCCTCCATTTCCAGTACTACAAAGTCAGTGGGAAAGGCAAATGGTCCCACCTTGACAATCATGTCCTCAATTATGCCTGATGGATATTTAATGGAGCCATCAGTAAGTTGGAGGCATATTCGGGTTGGTTTGACTTCTTCAGTCAAGCCAAGCTTTCTGATAGTGGATGCAGGTATTAGGTTGATACTTGCAACAAGATCACATAGAGCTTTCTTGGTACAAGTACCCTCTAATGTGCATGGTATCATAAAGCTTCCAGGGTCTTTAAGCTTCTCTGGTAAGCTTTTTAGAATGACCGCACTGCATTCTTCAGTGAGAAAAACTTTTTCAGTTTCTCTCCAATCCTTCTTATGACTTAAGATTTCTTTCATGAACTTAGAATAAGAGGGTATTTGTTCAAGTGCCTCTGCAAACGGTATCTTAATCTCAAGAGTTCTGAGATAGTTTGCAAAGCGGGCAAATTGTTTATCCTGTTCCGCTTGGCGGAGTTTCTGAGGATAAGGAATCTTGGCTTTATACTCTTCAACCTTAGTTACCGCAGGTTTATTCCCTACATAGGTGGTTGGAGAAGTCTTCTTAGAGGGCCTACTATTAGCACTCTCAGGTGTCTGATTCCTCATTGGCGTTTGAACGCCAGGATTGGGTGAGGAATGGGCGTTTAACGCCAATTTTTCTCCCTTTCTGGCATTTGAACGCCAGAATTGGGCAAGGAATGGGCGTTTAACGCCAACTTTTCCCCCCTTTCTGGCGTTTGAACGCCAGGAGTATTCCTCTCTGGGCTCTTAATGTCCTCAGAGGGATTTTGGGCAGTGGTTTGGTTATCCTTTGTCAGTTGTTCCTTTCTTGGCTTTTTGCCGCTTTGAGCAGTGTTATTCAATGTCTTCCCACTCCTCAGTTGAACTGCTTGGCATTCTTCTGTTATCTGGTTAGATAACTGCTATTTTGTCTGATTCAACTGTGATTCTATATTCTTGTTAGCAATTTTAGTTTCTTGGAGCATCTCTTTAAATTCCGCTAACTATTTTGTCATCAGGAGTAATTGCTGATTAAGCTCAACAACCTGTTCTTGAGGATTAGGATCAGTAGTTACCGCCATGGCTTCTTCTTTTGCAGAGGGCTCACTGCTAGAGTACCAATGTTGATTTCTAGCAACAGTATCTATGAGTTCTTGAGCCTCTTCAATTGTCTTTCTCATGTGTATAGATCCACCAGCTGAGTGGTCTAAAGACATCTGAGCTTTTTTTGTAAGCCCATAGTAGAAGATGTCTAACTGTACCCATTCTGAAAACATTTCAGAGGGGCATTTCCTTAGCATACCTCTGTACCTCTCCCAGGCATTATAAAGGGATTCATTATCCTCTTGTTTAAAGCCTTGGATGTCCAGCCTTAGCTGTGTCATCCTTTTTGGAGGGTAAAATTGATTCAGGAATTTGTCTGATAACTGTCTCCATGTTTTTATACTTGATGTGGGTTGGTTATTCAACAACCTCTTAGCTTGATCTTTTACAGCAAATGGAAATAGTAATAATCTGTAGACATCCTGATCCACCTCTTTATCA
>NC_029775.3:63623132-63629584 GCF_000817695.3 Arachis duranensis | reverse complement strand
GGAATACTGGCAATTTTGCTGCACCATGATAATGAGTTGAGGATTTAGCTCAAAGTTGCTTGTTTTAATGGGAGGTATACAAATACTACTCCCATATGCAGCTGTAATGGGGCTTCTGGACTGCTCAATTCCACTTAGGTCCATGATGGAGAAAGAAAGATGATGTGGATTGCAAGTAAATTATATTTTTATTTTTTTATTTTATTTAATTAAAAGTGAACGAAAATAATAAAATGAAATAAATGGAAAATAAAATAAAATTTCAAAAACTAAAAGAAAATAAAATCAAAGCAAATTGAAAACTAAATCAATTAATTAATTAAAAAGATTTTGGAATTAGCAATTAAAAAGATATGATTGAAAATTATTTTGAAAAAGATATGATTGAGAAGATATGATTGCAATTAAAAAAAAGATTGAAAAGATATGATTGAAGAAATTAAAAAGATTTGATTTTTGAAAAAGATTTGAAAAGATCAATTTTTGAAATTAGAATTTTGACTTGACTAGAAAAAAAGATATGATTTTGAAAATCTTTAACTAATTTAATGCAAAATTTCGAAAATTATGAGTAAAATAAGGAAAGGATATTTTTTTTATTTTTAAATTTTAATAAGGAAAGAGAAAAACAACAAAACGACACTAAACTTAGAAATTTTAGATCAAAATAAAGAGAACAAACAAGAAAACTTTGAATGTCAAGATGAACACCAAGAACACTTTGAAGATCAAGATGAACACCAAGAACAAATTTTTTTTAATTTGTAAGTGAATAAAAGCACAAAAGACACCAAACTTCAAATTTTTAGAAAATCAAACACAAATTTTCGAAAATTTAAAGGAAAACACAAAGAAGACACCAAACTTAAAATATGAAACTAAACTCAAATAAAAGACTCTAAACCAACAAAAATGAAATATTCCTAATCTAAGCAACGAGATAAACCGTCACTTGTCCAAACTCGAACAATCCCCGGCAACGGCAAAAAAAACTTGGTGCATGAAATTGCAATCACACTTTTGCAATTCCGCACAACTAACCAGCAAGTGCACTGGGTCGTCCAAGTAATACCTTACGTGAGTAAGGGTCGATCCCACGGAGATTGTCGACTTGAAGCAAGCTATGGTTACCTTGTAACTCTTAGTCAGGATATCAATAATTCTCAGGTTTAATTGTGAAAAGTAAAAGAACATGAAATAGATACTTGTTTTGCAGTAATGGAGAACATGTTGAGGTTTTGGAGATGCTCTATCTTCTGAATCTTTACCTTCCTACTGTCTTCTTCTTCATGCATACAAGGCTCCTTCCATGGCAAGCTGTATGTAGGGTTTCACCGTTGTCAATGGCTACCTCCCATCCTCTCAGTGAAAATGTTCAACGCGCTCTGTCATAGCACCGCTAATCATCTGTCGGTTCTCAATCAGGTTGGAATAGAATATAGTGATTCTTTTGCGTCTGTCACTAATGCCCAGCCCTCAGGAGTTTGAAGCTCATCACAGTCATTCAATCCTTGAATCCTACTCAGAATACCACAAACAAGGTTTAGACCTTCCGGATTCTCAAGAATGCCGCCATCAATTCTAGCTTATACCACGAAGATTCTGATTAAGGAATCCAAGAGATATTCACTCAATCTAAGGTAGAACGGAGGTGGTTGTCAGGCACACGTTCATAGGTGAGAATGATGATGAGTGTCACGGATCATCACATTCATCAAGTTGAGAAACAAGTGATATCTTAGATTGGAAGCAAGCGTGATTGAATGAAAAACAGTAGTAATTGCATTAATCCATCAAGACACAGCAGAGCTCCTCACCCCCAACCATGGGGTTTAGAGACTCATGCCATAGAAGATACAATAAGAAACATGTAATGTGTCATAAGGTCCAGATACAATGTCAAAATATCCTATTTATAGTGAACTAGTAACCTAGGATATACAGAAATGAGTAAATGATGTAAAAATCCACTTCCGGAGTCCACTTGGTGTGTGCTTGGGCTGAGCATTGAAGCTTTCATGTGTAGAGACTTTTCCTGGAGTTAATGCCAGCTTTTGTGCCAGTTTGGGCGTTTAACTCCCATTTTTGTGCCAGTTCCGGCGTTTAACGCCGGGAATTCTGAAGCTTATTTGAAACGCCAATTTGGGCCATCAATTCTTGGGCATAGTATGAACTATTATATATTGCTGAAAAGCCCAGAATGTCTACTTTCCAACGCAATTAAGAGCGCGCCAATTGGGCTTCTGTATCTCCAGAAAATGCACTTCGAGTGCAGGGAGGTCAGAATCCAACAGCATCTGCAGTCCTTTTTCAGCCTCTGAATCAGATTTTTGCTTAGGTCCCTCAATTTCAGCCAGAAAATACTTGAAATCATAGAAAAACACACAAACTCATAGTAAAGTCTAGAAAAGTGAATTTTAAATAAAAACTAATAAAAATATAATAAAAACTAACTAAAATATACTAAAAACATACTAAAAACAGTGCCAAAAAGCATATAAATTATCCGCTCATCACTTATCTATCAGAAAAGATAGAACTACTTCAACAAAGGTGGTTATCTACTTTACTATAAATACACTGGAACTCCCAAGTATAACTCATGTTTTACTCTATAAAAAGCCTGCTTAAAGCCCTTGCTAACTTAAGCATCGGAGTCTCTTGCAAGTACCAGCCACCACCTCTTCACAAGAAACTTGGACAGGCGGCACCTAGACATCAACAAGTCAGATGCTGCCATACAAAGGGACCTAAACCTCACGTTCAGGCCCAAATCAACGTTTTAGGTAACCCTCGGAACATTGGTGTCGTTGCTGGGGGCCTGGAAGTCATCCCACAATTATGGCAAACAACCAACCAGAGGATGGCCATGCCACATCCGAACCTGAGCAATAAGCTCAGCCAGAAGATCACGCCATCGTGCTCCCCCTCCACCACAACATATGGAAGGACCTCATAGAGAAGGACGTTCAGAAAACCCTCACCCAAGGAGGATCCATTCTGAAATACACTACTTCAGGGATAAGGACCATCCTCACGCGGCAGAAATATTGACTATGGTCCGTAGACAACAAGATCGCTTGAGACCACTCGAACACGAGGTCGAGCAACAACGAGAGGCCGAACGGGAATTGAGAAGAGAAGTAAGAAGACATAAGGAGCTAGAAGAAAAGCTCCAAAAGATGGAAGCTGACCTTCGAAGTCGAACCATTAGGTCAGAAAGTCCCTTGGAAGGACAAGATAAGTTCAAAGAAGAGATCATGAAGGCTAAAGTTCCTAGGAACTTCAAATCACTTGACATGGACCTCTATGATGGAATGTTCGACCCAAGCCACCACCTCAGCAATTTCAGAAGCCGAATGTACTTGGCCGAGGCTTCTGACGCAACTCATTGCAAAGCCTTCCCGACCACTTTAACGAAGGTTGCTATGAAATGGTTTGAAGGCCTGCACCCCAGGTAAGTCACTAGTTTTGACGACCTGGCCAGAAAATTTCTGACCAGATTCTTCATCCAGGAAGACAAGACAAAGCATACCTCAAGCCTGCTAGGAGTAAAGCAAAAGGTTGGGGAAAGTGGTGCACGAAATTGTAAATCACACTTTTCACAACTCTGTTACAACTAACTAGCAAGTGCACTGGGTTGTCCAAGTAATACCTTACATGAGTAAGGGTCGATCCCACGGAGATTGCCGGCTTGAAGCAAGCTATGGTTATCCTATAGCTCTTACTCAGGAGATTAATGATAAAAATGATTTTGTTTATGAAAAGTAAATAACATGAAATAAATGATACTTGTGATTCAGTAATGAGGAACAGGTTGAGGTTCCGGAGATGCTCTGTTGTCTGAATCTCTACTTTCCTACTGTCTTCTTCTCTAAACATGCATGGCTTCCTCCCATGGCAGGCTGTATGATCCTTTGAGTGAAAATGGTCCATGTACAGTTTCTGCACGACTAATCAACTATCAAATTTCTCATCTCGGATGAAAAATACCAGGCACAGCTACCACGCGGCTAATCATCTGTCGGTTCTCACTTGTGTCGGAATAGGATCTCTCTATCATTTTGCACACTGTCACTGCGCCCAAATTTTGTGAGTTTGAAGCTCGTCACAGTCATCCCCTTCCAGATCCTACTCGAAATACCACAGATAAGGTTTAGACTTTTCGGAGCTCAGGAATGCTGCCAATTGGTTCTAGCCTCTACCACAAAGGTTCTAATCTCACAGACTCGGTCCGTGAATCAGAGACCCAAGAGACTATGTTGAGCTCAGATAGAACGGGAGTGGTTGTCAGGCACGCTTTCATAAGGTTGAGAAAATGATGAGTGTCACGGATCATCATATTCTCTATTTTGAAGTACGAGTGAGTATCTTAGAATAGAATCAAGCATGATTGAATAAAAAATAATAGTAATTGCATTAATCTATTGAAACACAACAGAGCTCCTCACCCCCACCTATGGGGTTTAGAGACTCATGCCAAAGAAGATACAATATGAAATGTAAAAAAGTCATAAGTTACAAAATGAATCTCTAAAAGTAGTTTTTATACTAAACTAGTAACCTAGGTTTACAGAAAATGAGTAACTAAGTACAGATAGTGCAGAAATCCATTTCCAGGGTCCACTTGGTGAGTGTTTGGGCTGAGCTTTGAAGTTTTCACGTGCATAGGCCATTCTTGGAGTTAAACGCCGGCTTGGGTGCCAGTTTGGGCATTTAACTCCAGTTTTGGTGCCAGTTATGGCGTTTTACGCCAGAAAAGGGTTTTTGGCTGGCGTTTAATGCCAGTTTGGGCCATCAAAACTCAGGCAAAGTATGAACTATTGAGAGCACGCCAATTGGGCTTCTGTAGCTCTAGAAATCCACTTCGAGTGTAGGAGGGTCAGAATCCAACAGTATCTGTAATCTTTTTTCAGCCTCTGAATCAGATTTTTGCTCAGGTCCCTCAATTTCAGTCAGAAAATATCTAAAATTACAGAAAAACACACAAACTCATAGTGAAGTCCAGAAATGTGATTTTTGAATAAAATTTAATAAAAACATAACAAAAAGTGAACAAAACATGCTAAAAACTATATGAAAACACTACAAAAAAGCGTATAAAATATCCGCTCATCACAACACCAAACTTAAACTGTTGCTTGTCCCTAAGCAACTAGACAAATATAATAGGATAAAAATAAGATTATGGTGCAATAACATCTCAGAGTCTTCAATAAAGCTCAAATTCAAATTAGATGAGCGGGACTTAGAGCTTTTTGCTTCTGAATAGTTTTGACATCTGATTTTATCCCCTGAAACTCAGAATGATTGGCTTCTTTCAGAACTCAGCATGCAGATAGTGTTATTGATTCTTCTAGTTTAGTATGTTGATTCTTGAACACAGCTACTTTATGAGTCTTGGTCGTGACCTTAAGCATCTTATTTTCAAGTATTACCACCGGATACATAAATGCCACAGTGATGAGCGGATAATTTATACGCTTTTTGGCACTGTTTTTAGTATGTTTTTAGTACATTTTAGTTAGTTTTTAGTATGTTTTTATTAGTTTTTATTTAAAATTCACTTTTCTGGGCTTTACTATGAGTTTGTGTGTTTTTCTGTAATTTTAGATATTTTCTGACTGAAATTGAGGGACCTGAGCAAAAATCTGATTCAGAGGCTGAAAAAAGATTACAGATACTGTTGGATTCTGACCCTCCTACACTCGAAGTGGATTTCTAGAGTTTTTCTGGAGCTACAGAAGCCCAATTGACGCGCTCACAATTGCGTTGGAAAGTAGACATTCTGGGCTTTCCAGCAATGTATAATAGTCTATACTTTGCTCGAGATTTGATGGCCCAAACCGGCGTTGCAAATCAGCTTTAGAATTCTCAGCGTTTAATGCCGGAACTGGCACAAAAATTGGAGTTAAACGCCCAAACTGGCACAAAAGCTGGCGTTTAACTCCAGAAAAAGTCTCTACACATGAAAGCTTCAATGCTCAGCCCAAGCACACACCAAGTGGACCCCGGAAGTGGATTTTTACGTCATTTACTCATTTCTGTATACCCTGGGTTACTAGTTCACTATTAATAGGACCTTTTGACATTGTATCTTTACCTCATGACACATTACACGATTCTTATTGTATCTTCTATGGCATGAGTCTCTAAACCCCATGGTTGGGGGTGAGGAACTCTGCTGTGTCTTGATGGATTAATGTAATTACTACTATTTTTTATTCAATCACGCTTGCTTCTATTCTAAGATATCACTTGTTCTTCAACTTGATGAATGTGATGATCCGTGACACTCATCATAATTCTCACCTATGAACATGTGCCTGACAACCACCTCCGTTCTACTTTAGATTGAGTGAATATCTCTTGGATTCCTTAATCAGGATCTTCGTGGTATAAGCTAGAATTGATGGCGGCATTCAAGAGAATCCGGAAGGTCTAAACCTTGT
>NC_029775.3:63618189-63623101 GCF_000817695.3 Arachis duranensis | reverse complement strand
TCTGTGGTATTCTGAGTAGGATTCGAGGATTGAATGACTGTGACGAGTTTCAAACTCCTGAAGGCTGGGCGTTAGTGACAGACGCAAAAGAATCACTGGATTCTATTCCAACCTGAGTAAGAACCGACAGATGATTAGCCGTGCTGTGACAGAGCGCGTTGAACATTTTCACTGAGAGGATGGGAGGTAGCCATTGACAATGATGAAACCCTACATACAGCTTGCCATGGAAGGAGCCTTGCATGCATGAAGAAGAAGACCGTAGAAAAGCAGAGATTTAGAAGATAGAGCATCTCCAAAACCTCAACCTGTTCTCCATTACTGCAAAACAAGTATTTATTTCATGTTCTTTTACTCTTCACACTTAAACCTAAGAATTATTGATATCCTGACTAATAGTTACAAGATAACCATAGCTTGCTTCAAGCCGACAATCTCCGTGGGATCGACCCTTACTCACGTAAGGTATTACTTGGACGACCCAGTGCACTTGCTGGTTAGTTGTGCGGAATTGCAAGAGTGTGATTGCAATTTCGTGCACCAAGTTTTTGGCACCGTTGCGGGGGATTGTTCGAGTTTGGACAACTGACGGTGTATCTTGTTGCTTAGATTAGGACTGTTTTATTTTTGTTGGTTTAGAGTCTTTTATTTGAGTTTAGTTTCATATTTTAAGTTTGTTGTCTTCTTTGTGTTTTTCTTTAAATTTTCGAAAATTTGTGTTTGATTTTCTAAAAATTTTAAGTTTGGTGTCATTTTGTTATTTTTCTCTTTCCTCATTTCAAAAATCAAATATTTTTCAAAATAATTTTCAATCATATCTTTTTAATTGCTAATTCCAAAATCTTTTTAATTAATTAATTGATTTAGTTTTCAATTTGCTTTGATTTTATTTTCTTTTTGTTTTCGAAATTTTACTTTATTTTCTTTTCCATTTATTTTATTACTTTCGGTCATTTTTAATCAAAAACGAAAAAAATATATAATAATATCCACATCATCTCCCTTTCTCCATCATGGACCTAAGTGGAATTGAGCAGTCCAGAAGGACTCTGGGGTCATATGCTAACCCCATCACAGCTGCATATGGGAGTAGCATCTGTATACTTCCCATTAAAGCAAGCAGCTTTGAGCTAAACCCTCAACTCATTTTCATGGTGCAGCAAAACTGCCAGTATTTCGGTCTTCCACAGGAAGAACCTACTGAGTTTCTGGCACAGTTCTTACAAATTGCTGACACAGTACGTGATAAAGAGGTGGATCAGGATGTCTACAGATTATTACTGTTTCCATTTGCTGTAAAAGATCAAGCTAAGAGGTGGTTAAATAACCAACCCACAGCAAGCATAAAAACATGGAAGCAGTTATCAGACAAATTCCTGAATCAATTTTACCCTCCAAAAAGGATGACACAGCTAAGGCTGGACATCCAAGGCTTTAAACAAGAGGATAATGAATCCCTTTACAATGCCTGGGAAAGATATAGAGGTATGCTAAGAAAATGCCCCTCTGAAATGTTTTCAGAGTGGGTACAATTAGACATCTTCTACTATGGGCTTACAGAAAAAGCTCAGATGTCTCTAGACCACTCAGATGATGGAACTATACATATGAGAAAGACGATTGAAGAGGCTCAAGAGCTCATAGATACTGTTGCTAGAAATCAATATTTGTACTCTAGCAGTGAGCCCTATATAAAAGAAGAAGCCATGGCAGTAACTACTGATCCTAATCCTCAAGAACAGGTTGTTGAGCTTAATTAGCAATTACTCCTGATGACAAAACAGTTAGCAGAATTCAAAGAGATGCTCCAAGAAACCAAAATTGCTAACAAGAATATAGAATTACATTTGAATCAGACAAAACAACAGTTATCTAAACAGATAATAGAAGAATGCCAAGCTGTTCAACTGAGGAGTGGGAAGACATTGAATAACACTGCTCAAAGTAGCAAAAAGCTAAGAAAAGAACAACTGACAGAGGATAACCAAACTAAGAAAGGAACAACTGATAGAGGATAACCAAACCACTGCCCAAAATCCCTCTAAGGACAGTAAGAGCCCAGAAAGGAATACTCCTGGCGTTCAAATGCCAGAAAAGGGGGGAAGGTTGGCGTTAAACGCCCATTCCTTGCCCAGTTCTGGCATTCAAACGCCAGAAAAGGGGGGAAAGTTGGCGTTAAACGCCCATTCCTCACCCAATCCTGGCGTTCAAATGCCAATGAGGAATCAGACACCTGAGAGTGCTGGTAGTAACCCCTCTAAGAAGGCTTCTCCAACCACTTCTGTAGGAAATAAACCTGCAGCAACTAAGATTGAAGAGTATAAAGCCAAGATGCCTTTTCCTCAGAAACTCCGCCAAGCGGAACATGATAAGCAATTTGCCCGCTTTGCAGACTATCTCAGGACTCTTGAAATAAAGATTTTATTTGTAGAGGCACTTGAGCAAATACCTTCTTATGCTAAGTTCATGAAAGAGATCTTAAGTCATAAGAAGGATTGGAGAGAAACTGAAAAGGTGTTTCTCACTGAAGAATGCAGTGCAGTCATTCTGGAAAGCTTACCAGAGAAGCTTCAAGATCCAGGGAGCTTTATGATACCATGCACATTAGAAGGTGCTTGTACCAAGACAGCCCTATGTGACCTTGGAGCAAGTATCAACCTAATACCTGCATCCACTATCAAAAAGCTTGGGTTGACTGAAGAAGCCAAACCAACCCGGATATGTCTTCAACTTGCTGATGGCTCCATTAAATATCCATCAGGCATAATTGAGGACATGATTGTCAAGGTTGGGCCATTTGCCTTTCCAACTGACTTTGTAGTGCTGGAAATGGAGGAGCACAAGAGTGCAACTCTCATCCTAGGAATACCCTTCCTGGAAACTGGACGAACTCTCATTGATGTACAAAAAGGGGAAGTGACCCTGAGAGTCAATGAGGATGAGTTCAAGTTGAATGCTGTCAAAGCTATGCAGCATCCAGACACATCAAATGACTGCATGAGCGCTGATATTATTGACTCTTTAGTGGAAGAGATCAATATGACAGAGAGTCTCAAATTAGAGCTAGAGAATATCTTTAAAGATGTTCAGCCTGACCTGGAGGAACCAGAGGAAATAAAAGAACCTCTAAAAATTCCTCAGGAAGAGGGTAAGCCTCCTAAACCCGAGCTCAAGCCATTACCACCATCCCTGAAGTATTCATTTCTGGGAGAAGGTGACACTTTTCCAGTGATTATAAGCTCTGCTTTAAACTCACAGGAAGAGGAAGCACTAATTCAAGTGCTAAGGACACATAAGACAGCTCTTGGGTGGTCCATAAGTGATCTTAAGGGCATTAGCCCAGCAAAATGCATGCACAAGATCCTATTGGAAGATAATGCCAAGCCAGTGGTTCAACCACAGAGGCGGCTAAATCCAGCAATGAAGGAGGTGGTGCAGAAAGAGGTCACTAAATTACTAGAGGATGGGATTATTTATCCTATTTCTGATAGCCCCTGGGTGAGCCCTGTCCAAGTTGTCCCCAAAAAGGGAGGCATGACAGTGGTTCATAATGAAAAGAATGAACTGGTTCCTACAAGAACAGTTACAGGGTGGCGCATGTGTATTGACTACAGAAGGCTCAATACAGCCACCAGAAAGGATCATTTTCCTTTACCATTCATAGACCAAATGCTAGAAAGACTAGTGGGTCATGATTATTACTGCTTTTTGGATGGCTACTCAGGCTATAACCAAATTGCAGTAGACCCTCAGGACCAAGAAAAAATAGCATTTACATGTCCTTCTGGTGTATTTGCCTACAGAAGGATGCCTTTTGGTCTGTGCAATGCACCTGCAACCTTCCAGAGGTGCATGCTCTCTATCTTCTCAGATATGGTAGAGAAATTTCTGGAAGTCTTCATGGATGACTTTTCAGTATTTGGAGACTCATTCAGCTCATGCCTTAACCATCTAGCACTTGTTCTGAAAAGATGCCAAGAGACCAACCTAGTTTTAAACTGGGAGAAATGTCATTTTATGGTGACTGAAGGAATTGTCCTTGGGCATAAAATTTCATGCAAAGGAATAGAGGTGGATAAAGCAAAGGTGGAGGTAATTGAAAAATTACCACCACCTGCCAATGTTAAGGCAATTAGAAGCTTTCTAGGACATGCAGGATTCTACAGGAGGTTTATAAAGGATTTTTCAAAAATTGCAAAACCTCTAAGCAACCTGCTAGCTGCTGACATACCATTTGTGTTTGACACAGAGTGTCTACAGGCATTTGAGACCCTGAAAGCCAAGCTAGTCACAGCACCAGTTATCTCTGCACCAGAATGGACATTACCATTCGAACTAATGTGTGATGCCAGTGACCATGCCATTGGTGCAGTGCTGGGACAGAGGCATAACAAGCTTTTGCATGTTATTTATTATGCTAGCCATGTTCTAAATGACGCACAAAAGAATTACACAACCACAGAAAAAGAGGTACTTGCAGTGGCACCCACTGACAAGTTTAGATCCTATTTAGTAGGGTCAAAAGTGATTGTGTACACTGACCATGCTGCTCTTAAATACTTACTCACAAAGCAGGATTCAAAACCCAGGCTTATAAGGTGGGTGTTGCTTCTGCAAGAGTTTGATATAGAAATAAGGGACAAAAAAGGGACAGAGAACCAGGTAGCTGATCATTTTTCCCGAATAGAACCAGCGGCAGGGGCGTCCCTCCCTTCTACTGAGATCTCTGAGACCTTTCCAGATGAGCAACTCTTTTCCATTCAGGAAGCTCCATGGTTTGCAGACATTGCAAATTATAAAGCTGTGAGGTTCATACCACAGGAGTATAGTAGAGTGCAAAGAAAAAAATTAATTTCAGATGCCAAGTACTACCTATGGGATGAGCCATATCTCTTTAAGAGATGTGCAGATG
>NC_029775.3:63590372-63617468 GCF_000817695.3 Arachis duranensis | reverse complement strand
CTCTTCAACTCTAGGCTCAGACTATTCCCAGGAAAACTTAAATCCCGGTGGAGGGGTCCGTATGTGATTACAGGAGTGTCACCATATGGATATGTTGAGCTTCAGGATATTGATTCTGATAAAAAGTTCATTGTTAATGGACAGAGGATCAAACATTATCTTGAAAGCAATTCTGAGCAAGAATGCTCAAAGTTGAGGCTTGAATGAATCTCAGTAAAAGGTCCAGCTAAAGACGATAAAGAAGCGCTTGCTGGGAGGCAACCCAGTCATCAGCAGGTTATCTGTTTTATTTAATAAAAGTTTGATACATATTCTCAAAGGGTGATCATCAAAATTGAAGGAATTCACAGAGTTACAGAAGGATTCAGTGCAAAAAGCAGAGAAAAAGAGCTTGCTGGCGAAAAAATGCCAGTAAGGGGTACTCTGGGCGTTAAACGCCAGAATGGATACCATTCTGGGCATTTAACGCCAGTAAAGGTACCGTTTTGGGCGTTAAACGCCAGAATGGGCACCATTCTGGGCTTTTAACGCCAAGTGTGCAGCATCCTGGGCGTTTAGCAAAACACCCAGTGATGAAGGGGTTTCTGGCGTTTAACGCCAGCCAAGGTACCTGGCTGGGCGTTATACGCCCATATTGGCCAACATTTGGGCGTTAAACGCCAGAATGGATACCATTCTGGGCGTTTAACGCCAGATAGGTGGGGGACAGAGATTTTGCTTTCCACTTCAAATTTTTTTCAAACCTTCTTGTTTTGATCCATAATTTTCTGCATAAACACATTTCAAACTTTCATCATTCACCTTCAAATCTTAAAAATTAAAATCATTCTTCAAATCTCATTCAAATCCTTTCCAAATCTTCTTCAAAAACTCAAATATCTCTCAATTTCTTTCCATATCTTCTCAAATCTCCTTCAAAATTTTCGAAATCTCTCCCCCTCCCTTATAAATATAAGTTTGGCCATTCCCCTTTCCCCACCATTCGAATTTGCTCTCCTCCTCTCTCTCTTATTTCTTTTCTTTTACTTGAGGACAAGCAACCCTCTAAGTTTGGTGTGCTTTTCCGTGATCACTAAGCTAAGGCTCATCAAGATCATGGCTCCCAAAGCAAAATAAACCAATTCTAGAGGCAAGAAAGAGAATGCTCCAAAGGATCTTTGGAGTCAAGAGAGGTTCTTAACCAAAGAACATGAAGACCATTACCACAAAATAATGGGTCTAAGGTCAGTGATTCCGGAAGTTAAATTCGATCTGAAAGAAGATGAATATACGGAGATCTAAGAGCAAATTCGAAACAGAGGATGGGAAGTTCTAACCAACCCTGAGACAAAGGTTGGAAGAAACATGGTTCAGGAATTCTACTCAAATCTGTGGTTGACAGATAAGCAGAGAATGACTGGAACTGCTTTTCATACCTACAGAACCATGGTCAGAGGGAGAATTATTTACTTCCATCTGGACAAAATAAGAGAGGTCTTCAAATTGCCTCAACTGCAAGATGATCATGAATCCTTCAATAGGAGAATGGTGAGAGCAGATAAGGGGTTGGATCAAGTTCTAGAGGACATATGCCTCCCTGGAACTAAGTGGACAACCAATTCAAAAGGTGTCCCAAACCAACTCAAGAGGGGAGATCTCAAACCAATTGCAAGAGGTTGGCTAGACTTCATTGGGCGTTCCATATTGCCCACTAGCAACTGTTCTGAGGTCACTATCAAGAGAGCAGTGATGATTCATTGCATTATGCTGGGAAAAGAAGTGGAGGTTCATCATCTGATTGATTGTGAGATTTACACAATTGCAAACAAGAATTCCACTGAAGCCAAACTGGCTTACCCAAGCTTAATCTCTTTGCTATGTAAAGATGTTGGGGTGAGGATGGGAATAGATGAATTCATCCCAATTGAACATCCAATCACCAAGAAGTCAATGGAAGGACAAATGCAAGATAATTCTATCAAAAGGAGGGCGCAGGAGTTCCTCCCTGAACTCCCTGAAATTGACTACTGGACCCGCCTAGAAGCATCTGTTGCCAAGCTGCAAGAAGCTATCGAACAAATTAAGGAAGAACAGTAGAATCAAAACTGCATGCTCTGCAAATTGCTGAAGGAACAAGAGAAGCAGGGGCGTGAGCTACAGAAGCTGAAGCGCCAGAAGCTCTCCCTTGAAGGGTCAAATACCCCACAAGTTGAGGGAGCATCCACTTCTCAAGATCAAGGTTGTTGAGTCCTAACTCTGTGATAACCTCTATCATTAGGAGTCATTTAAATTTTTGTTTTCTATTACTATTAGTCTTATGTTTATCTTTCAGTCTTGTTTTTAATTCATGATTAATAAAATTTAATGTCTATGCCTTAAAGCTATGAATTCCTATGAATCCATCACCTCTCTTAAATGAAAAATGCTTTAATCGCAAAAGAACAAGAAGTGCAGGATTTCGAATTCATCTGTGAAACTAGTTGAATTAGCTTGATGTGGTGACAATACTTTTTGTTTTCTGAATGAATGCTTGAACAGTGCATATGTCTTTTGAATTTGTTGATTAAAGAATGTCAAACATGTTGGCTCTTGAAAGAATGATAGAAAAGGAGAAATGTTATTGAGGACCTAAAAAATCATCAAATTGATTCTTGAAGCAAAAAAAAAGCTGTGAATTAAAAAAAACAAAAAAAGAGAGAGAGATAAAAAGTGATCCAAGGCAAAAAGAGTGTGCTTAAAAACCCTGGACACCTCTAATTGGGGACTCTAGCAAAGCTGAGTCACAATCTAAAAAGGTTCACCTAGTTATGTGTCTGTGGCATGTATGTATCCAGTGGTAATACTGGAAGACAGAGTGCTTTGGGCCACAGTCAAGACTCATAAAGTAGCTATGTTCAAGAATCATCACACTTAACTAGGAGAATCAATAACACTATTTGAATTCTGAGTTCCTATAGATGCCAATCATTCTAATCTTCAAAGGATAAAGTGAGATGCCAAAACTGTTCAGAAGCAAAAAGCTACTAGTCCCGCTCATCTAATTGGAGCTAAGTTTCATTGATATTTTGGAGTCTATATTATGTTCTCTTCTTTTTATCCTAATTGATTTTCAGTTGCTTGGGGACAAGCAACAATTTAAGTTTGGTGTTGTGATGAGTGGATAATTTATACGCTTTTTGGCACTGTTTTTAGTATGTTTTTAGTATATTTTAGTTAGTTTTTAGTATGTTTTTATTAGTTTTTATTTAAAATTCACTTTTCTCGGATTTACTAAGAGTTTATGTGTTTTTCTGTGATTTCAAGTAATTTCTGGCTGAAATTGAGGGACCTGAGCAAAAATCTGATTTAGAGGCTGAAAAAGGACTGCAGATGTTGTTGGATTCTGACCTCCCTGCACTCAAAGTGGATTTTCTGGAGTTACAGAGGCCCAATTGGCGCTCTCTCAATTGCGTTGGAAAGTAGACATTTTGGGCTTTCCAGCAATGTATAATAGTCCATACTTTGCCCAAGATTTGATGGCCCAAACTGGCATTACCAATCAGCTTCAGAATTCTCAGCGTTTAACGCCGAAACTGGCACAAAAATTGGAGTTAAACGCCCAAACTGGCACAAAAGCTGGCGTTTAACTCCAGAAAAAGTCTCTACACATGAAAGCTTCAATGCTCAGCCTAAGCACACACCTAGTGGACCCTGGAAGTGGATTTTTACGTCATTTACTCATTTCTGTATACCCTAGGTTACTAGTTCACTATTAATAGGACCTTTTGACATTATATCTTTACCTCATGACACATTACACGTTTCTTATTGTATCTTCTACGGCATGAGTCTCTAAATCCCATGGTTGGGGTTGAGGAGCTCTGCTGTGTCTTGATGGATTAATGCAATTACTACTGTTTTTCATTCAATCACGCTTGCTTCTATTCTAAGATATCACTTGTTCTTCAACTTGATGAATGTGATGATCCGTGACACTCATCATCATTCTCACCTATGAACGTGTGCCTGACAACCACCTCCATTCTACTTTAGATTGAGTGAATATCTCTTGGATTCCTTAATCAGAATCTTCGTGGTATAAGCTAGAATTGATGGCGGCATTCAAGAGAATCCGGAAGGTCTAAACCTTGTCTGTGGTATTCTGAGTAGGTTTCAAGGATTGAATGACTGTGACGAGCTTCAAACTCCTGAAGGCTGGGCGTTAGTGACAGATGCATAAGAATCACTGGATTCTATTCCAACCTGATTGAGAACCGACAGATGATTAGCGGTGCTGTGACAGAGCACGTTGAACATTTTCACTGAGAGGATGGGAGGTAGCCATTGACAACGGTGAAACCCTACATACAGCTTGCCATGGAAGGAGCCTTGCGTGCATGAAGAAGAAGACAGTAGGAAAGCAGAGATTCAAAAGATAGAGCATCTCCAAAACCTCAACCTGTTCTCCATTACTGCAAAACAAGTATTTATTTCATGTTCTTTTACTCTTCACACTAAAACCTGAGAATTATTGATATCCTGACTAAGAGTTACAAGATAACCATAGCTTGCTTCAAGCCGACAATCTCTGTGGGATCGACCCTTATTCACGTAAGGTATTACGTGGACGACCCAGTGTACTTGCTGGTTAGTTGTGCGAAATTGCAAGAGTGTGATTGCAATTTCGTGCACCACACAGACACATAACTGGGTGATCCTTTTCAGATTGTGACTTAGCTTTGCTAGAGTCCCAGTTGGAGGTGCCCAGAGTTCTTAAGCACACTCTTGTTGTTTTGGATCACGACTTTAACCACTCAGTCTCCAGCTTTTCACTTGGACCTTCATGACACAAGCACATGGATAGGGACAACTTGATTTAGCCACTTAGGCTAGGATTTTATTCCTGTGGGCCCTCCTATCCACTGATGCTCAAAGCCTTGGACCCTTTTTACCATTGCCTTTTAGTTTAAAGGGTTACTGGCTTTTTGCTCTTGCCTTTTGGTTTAAAGAACTATTGGCTTTTTCTGCTTGCTTTTCCTTTTCCTTCATTTTTTGCCATTTTTTTCGCAAGCTTTGTGTTCTTCACTGATTTTTCTTGCTTCAAGAATCAGTTTTATGATATTTCAGATTATCAACAACATTTTTCTGTTCACCTCATTCTTTCAAGAACCAAACATTACTCAAATTTTAGTGTAAAAAAATATGCACTGTTTATGCATTCATTCAGAGAGCTAAAGTAATGCCACCACATATAAATAATTTGAATTTTTCTTATTTTGTACTCAAAATATTTGCACCCTTGCTCTTCTAAAAAAAATCTACTATTTTATTCATGCAACTCTAAATTGATAAAAATAATACTAATGCTCATGCAACTCTAATACTAATGCTCATGAAAATCTTAAAATAGGTCTCTAATAACAGAAGTTATCATAGAGTTAGGACTCAACAACCTTTATTTTGAGAGAGAAGTGCTCCCTCAATCTGTGGGATAGCTAGCTCTTCAAGGGACAGTTTCTGGCGCTTTAGCTCCTGTAGCTCATGCCCTTGCTTCTATTGTTCCTTGAGCAGCTTGCAAAGGATGCTGTTTTGATTCTGCTGCTCTTCTTTGAGTTGATCCATAGCTTCTTGCAGCTTGGTGACAGATGCTTCTAAGCGGGCCTAATAGTCAAATTGAGGAATTTATGGGAGGAGCTTATGCGCCCTCCTCTTGATGGGGTTGTCTTGAACTTGAGGTCCATCCATTACTTTTTGGTGATTGGGCGTTCAACTGGGATGTACTCATCCACACCTATCTGTACCCCCTGCATCTTTGCATAATAGACTAATCAAGCTTGGGTAAGCCAGTTTGGCCTTAATGAATTCCTTGTTTGTAAATATGTAGATTTAACAAGGAATGAGCTGATGAACCTCTACTTCTTTTCCCAGCATAATACAGTGAATCATCACTACTCTTTTGATAGTGACTTCAGAGCGGTTACTGGTGGAAAGTATAAAACACCCAATGAAATCCAGCTATCCCCTAGCAACGGGTTTGAGATCTCCTCTCTTCAGTTGGTTTGGGACACCTTTTGAATTGGTTATCCACTTGGATCCAGGAAGGCATATGTCCTCTAGAACTTGATCCAGCTTTTTATCTTTAGCCATTCTCCTATTAAAGGATTCTGGATCATCTTGTAGTTGAGGAAATTTGAGGATTTCTCTCACTTTGTCCAGGTGGAAGTAAATAACCTTCCCTCTGACCATAGTCTGAAAAGTGTGGAAGGCAGTTCCCTCCATTCTTTTCCTATCTGTCATCCACAGATTTGCATAGAATTCATCGATCATGTTTCTTCCAACATGTATCTCAAGATTAGCCAGGATTTCCCAGCCCCTATTTAAAATTTGCTCTTGGATCTCCGGGTATTCATCTTCTTTCAGATTGAACTTACCTTCCAGGATCACTAATATTTGGCACACAATTTTGAAGTAATGGTCTGCATGTTCTTTGGTGCAGAACCTCTCATGTATCTAAGGTTTTGTATTGTTTTCTTTCTTGCCTCTTGGAGTGGTTTATTTTCCTTTAGGGGCCATGATCTTGATCACGGAAAATCACACCAAACTTAGAGGTTTGCTTGTCCTCAAGCAAAAGAAAAGAAAAAAGAGGAATAGAAGGAGAGCAAGATTCGAATAATGGGTTAAGGGGGATTGGCCGAAAGTATATTTAAAAGGGAGGGTGGGGTGGGTTCAAATTTTTAGAGAAAAAAAGATAAACATGATGTGAAAAAGATAAGATTTTAAAATTTAAAAGATTTGAAAAAGATATGAGGAGGTGAAATCTGAATTTTTGTTGATGCAATTAAGAATAAAAGTTGATATGGATGAATAAAAAAAAGATTTGGAAAGAAATTGGAAAGATAAATGAGTTTTGAAAATGTTTTGAATAAGAATTGAAAATAATTGAAAAAGAATTAATAAGATTGAAATTTTTTTTTTGAAAATGGAGATTGGAAGATGAATATTTGAGACATGTTTATGTAGAAAATTATGAATTAAAACATGAAAATTTGAAAAAAAACCGAATTGGAAATAAAATTACCTCCCCCTGTTGTTATGGTGTTAAACACCCAGAATGATAGCCATTCTGGCATTTAACGCCCATCTGGTGGCCAATTTGAGCGTTTAACGCCCAGGCAGGTACACTGGCTGGTGTTAAACGACAAAAATCCTTTGTCATTGGGCATTTTTTTGAACGCCTAGGATGCTGCTGGCAGTAAACGCCCAGAATACTGCCTATTCTGGCGTTTAACGCACAGAATGGTATCTTTACTGGCATTAAACACGCCGAATGATAGCCATTCTGGCGTTTAATGCCCAACATGCCTCTTTACTGGCGTTTTAACGCCAGTGAGCTCTTTTTCTCTATGATTCCTCTGCTTTATGTTCTGAACCTTCATTTTTTTCTGAATTATTTACTGAAATGCATTATCAAACATGAATAACAAAATTTAAATAAACTCAAAACATCTAATTTCTGCTAATGGCTGGGTTGCCTCCCAGCAAGCGCTTCTTTATTGTCTTTAGCTGGACTTTACCGAGCTTTAATCTAGTCTCAGTTTTGAGCATTCTTGCTCAACATTGGCTTCAAGATAATGTTTGACTCTCTGCCCATTAACAATGAACTTTTTGTCAGAGTCAATATCTTGAAGCTCTACATATCCATATGGTGACACACTTGTAATCACATATGGTCCCTTCCACTGGGATTTCAGTTTCCCAGGGAACAGTCTGAGCCTAGAGTTAAATAGCAGGACCTTTTGTCCTGGCTCAAAGACTCTAGATGATAGCTTTCTGTCATGCCATCTTTTTGCTTTCTCCTTGTAAATTTTAGCATTTTCGAAAGCATTGAGTCTGAACTCCTCTAGCTCATTCAACTGGAGTAATCTCTTCTCTCCAGCTACCTTAGCATCAAGGTTTAGGAACCTGGTCGCCCAGTAGGCCTTGTGTTCCAGTTCCACTGGCAAATGACAAGCTTTTCCATACACAAGTTGGTATGGAGAGGTCCCTATAGAAGTCTTGAATGCGGTTTTGTATGCCCACATAGCATCATCCAGACTTCTTGCCCAATCCCTTCTACGGGTATTTACAGTCCGTTCCAAAATTCATTTTAGTTCTCTATTTGAGACTATAGCCTGCCCATTTGTCTGTGGATGATATGGAGTTGCCACTTTATGGTTAATTCCATATCTGATCAGAGCAGAGTCAAGCTGTTTATTGCAGAAATGAGTGCCTCCATCACTGATTAGTACTCTAGAGACACCAAACCTGCTGAAGATATACTTCTGGAGGAATTTTAACACTGTCTTAGTATCATTGGTGGGTATTGCAATTGCCTCTACCCATTTAGATACATAGTCTACTGCCACCAGAATATAAGTATTTGAATATGATGGTGGTAAAGGTCCCATGAAGTCAATGCCCCATACATCAAATAACTCAAGATGAACAGTCAATTGTCCAAACTCAAACATTCCCCAAAAACGGCGCCAAAAACTTGGTGCACGGAATTGTAAATCACACTTTTCACAACTCCGTTACAACTAACCAGCAAGTGCATTGGGTCGTCCAAGTAATACCTTACGTGACTAAGGGTCGATCCCACAGAGATTACCGGCTTGAAGCAAGCTATGGTTATCCTGTAACTCTTAGTCAGGAGATTAATGATAAAAATGATTTTGTTTATGAAAAGTAAATAACATGAAATAAATGATACTTATGATTCAGTAATGAGGAACAGGTTGAGGTTCTGGAGATGCTCTGTTGTCTAAATCTCTACTTTTCTACTATCTTTTTCTCTAAACACGCATGGCTTCCTCCCATGGCAGGCTGTATGATCCTCTCAGTGAAAATGATCTAAGTACGGTTTCTATACGGCTAATCAACTGTCGGATTTCTTGTCTCGAATGAAAGATACCAGGCACAGCTACCGCACGGCTAATCATCTGTCCGTTCTCACTTGTGTCGGAATAGGATCTCTCTATCCTTTTGTACACTGTCACTGCGTCCAACATTCGTGAGTTTGAAGCTCGTCACAGTCATCCCCTTCCAGATCCTACTCAGAATACCACAGACAAGATTTAGACTTTCCAGATCTCAGGAATGCTGCCAATTGGTTCTAGCCTCTACCACAAAGGTTCTAATCTTTTGGACTCGGTCCGCGAATCAGAGACCCAAGAGATACGCACTCAAGCTGTCGCCCAATGACTACGTTGAGCTCAAATAGAATGTGAGTGGTTGTCAGACACGGTTTCATAAGGTTGAGGATAATGATGAGTGTCACGAATCATCATATTCTCTATTTTGAAGTACGAGTGAGTATTTTAGAATAGAATCAAGCGTGATTGAATAGAAAACAATAGTAATTGCATTAATCCATTAAAACACAGCAGAGCTCCTCACCCCCACCTATTAGGTTTAGAGACTCATGCTGTAGAATATACGTTATGACATGTAAAAAATGTCATAAGTTACGAAATGAATCTCTAAAAGTAGTTTTTATACTAAACTTGTAACCTAGGTTTACAAAAAATGAGTAACTAAGTGAAGATAGTGCAGAAATATACTTCCGGGGTCCACTTGGTGAGTGTTTGGGTTGAGCTTTGAAGCTTTCACGTGCATAGGCCATTCTTGGAGTTAAACGCCGGCTTGGGTGCCAGTTTGGGCGTTTAACTCCAGTTCTAGCATTTTATGCCAGAAAAGGGTTTCTGGCTGGTGTTTAACGCAAGTTTGGGCTATCAAATCTCGGGAAAGTATGGACTATTATACATTGATGGAAAGCCCAAGATGTCTACTTTCCAACGCGATTAAGAGCGCGCCAATTGGGCTACTTTAGCTCTAGAAAGTCTACTTCAAGTGAAGGAGGGTCAGAATCCAACAGCATCTACAGTCCTTTCTCAGCCTCTGAATCAGATTTTTGCTCAGGTCCCTCAATTTCAGTTAGAAAATACCTAAAATTATAGAAAAACACACAAACTCATAGTAAAGTCCAGAAATGTGATTTTTAAATAAAACTTAATAAAAACATAACAAAGGGTGAACAAAACATGCTAAAAACTATATGAAAACACTACCAAAAAGCGTATAAAATATCCACTCATCAGAAAGCCTCCGCGATTACATGGAAAGATTCAACAAAGATTGCCTAAAGATCCAAAGCCTACCAATTGAAGCAGCTATAATGAAGGGCCATTCTCTCAGTCCATATCTAAGTGAACGCTTCCTCTCGAATGAACTACAAGAGAGGGCAGAGAAATACATCAACATGGAAGAAAACTCCCGACCTAGAAAACCTCCCCCGCAAACCAACTCACCCCATCATCAAAGTCGGGACAAGGAAAGGGAACCCAAGAAAAAAGAAGAGAAAAACATAGAAAAACCTCGAAAATATCACAACTATACCCCTTTAAGGGTTTTCTTGGTCGATGTTTACAGAGAGATATGCCTACAGAAAAGCTTCTACCTCCTCGTCCAATTAAGCACAAGAAAGCTGAAAGTCGAACAGAATATTGCAAATACCACAAACTATACAAACATTCCATTAATGAATGCTACAATATCAAAAAGGTCATTGAAAAGTTAGCTAAAGAAGGCCGACTTGATGGATACCTAGCAGATCGGATGACCCAAGGAACAGAAGAAGAGATGAAGTAGAAGGACGACCAAAACGCGCTCCTTATACCCCTGAACGACATATACATATGATCAATAGAGGATTCACGGGGGGAGAAATATCAAAATCCTCACAGAAAAGACACCTTAATGCACTGAAATCCCTGGTAACCCCGCTAAATGGAGCTTGTACGTAGATGGATCATCAAATAAATCGGGAAGCGAGGCTGGCGTTATCCTAGAAAGCGACCAAGGAACTCGGATAGAACTCTCCCTAAGGTTCGAGTTCCTTGCTTCTAATAATCAGGCAGAGTATGAAGTTTTACTTGCTGGATTAAATCTGGCTAAAGAAGTGGAGGCAGAAAAGGTGGTAGTATTAAGCGATTCGCAAGTAATAACTTCATAAATTAACGGCACCTACCACGCTAAGGACCCCACCATAAAGATGTATCTGGATGAAACACGAGAACAGTTGACACACTTTTTAGAAAGTAATATCCGACATATAACTCGGGAATCTAATACCGGAGCTGATGCCCTATCAAAGTTAGCCAGCACCAAGCCAGGGGGCAACAATAGAAGCCTCATCCAAGAAACTCTGCAAAAGCCATCCATATCAAAGGAAAAAGAGGTGTTGACCATACACAATCAGCATCTAGGGTGGATGGCTTTCATAGTCAGCTCCTCAAATTTGATTTGCTTCCCAACAATGAAAAGGAAGCCAAAAGGATCTGATGAACGGATAGTTTATACGCTTTTTGGCATCACTTTCATATAGATTTTAGTAGTTTTTGTTTAGTTTTTATTGAGTTTTTATAGGTTTTTGTGTTAAATACACATTTTTGGATTCTACTATGAGTTTTTGTGTTTTTGTACAATTTCAGGTATTTTCTGGCTGAAATTGAGGAGCTAGAGTAGAAGTCTGATTCAGAGACAGAGAAAGCACTGTAGATGTTGTTCGGATCAAAACTGCTTGCACTCGTAAGAGCTTTTCTGGAGCTATAGAAATCCAAATGGAGTGATCTCAATGGCTATGGAAAGCTAATTTTCATAGCTTTTCAGCAATAGATAATAGTCCATACTTTGCTTCGGATTAGAAGACCCAAAATTAGCATCCAACGCCAGTTTCCTACCTCCTTCTTGGCGTCCAACGCCCAAAAGCATAGACCAGCGTCCAAACACCCAATGAGGACTCCCCAGTTGGTGTTCCACACCCAAGAGACCTCATAACACATGGATCTCATCAAAGCTTAGCCCAAACACTCACCAAGTGAGCCTAAAAGTGGATTTTAGCACTAAATAGATTGTTTTACCCTTACGAGTCATTTGTTTAGTATTTAAGGGATTATATTTATGTAATTTAGACCTTCTTCGATTTTTTTTACCATCATACATGTTTTACCATTGTTTTCACTTGAGTATGAGTTTCTAAACCTCCTAGGTTGAGGGGAGGAGCCCTGTTGAGTCCTATGAATTAATAAAAGTATTACTATTTCTTCTCCGATCCATGTTTGATTTACTTCTAAGATGTATATCCGGTCTTCAACATGGTGAATAGGATGATCAGTGACAATCAGCTCTGTTCATCATACTAAGATGAATGTGCCTGACAAACACCCGTGTCTACTTGGGTTCGTGTGAATACATGACTGGAAAGCACAAGCCAATAGCTATCTTTATACATCTCTCAGATGGTTAATCCATGACTTCATTGAGGACTTCTCGAAACCCTAGTTCAGCCAATTTCTGGGGAGATTAGGGTCTCCGTGGTATAGGCTAGAATCCAAAGAAGCAGCGTTCTCTGATCCAAAAGATTCAACCTTGTCTGTGGTATTTTGAGTAGGATCGCCAAGAGAATGACTTGCTAGCGCTTCACCCTTCGTTAAATTGGATGACCACTGCCAATGGCGTTCAATCTGTAGTAGAGGAGATCAATGACAACGGCCCATGGCGTTGATCACATACAGCTTGCCATAGAAGAAATCACTCACAAGCAGAGAAGACAACAATACCAGAGTTAATTCAGAAAGGCTAAGCAACTCCAAACCTTAACCATTCTCTTTTCATAGTTTACACAACTTCTAAGTTCTAATTACCCTTTTTATTTATTCTTTTTTATGCAATTAGAAATAACATACCAATATCTCCTACTCTTTCATCTGTCTGACTAAGATTTGCTAGATAACCATAGCTTTCTTGAAACCACAATCCTCGTAAGATCAACCCTGACTCGCTCAGGTATCACTTGGATGACCCAGTGTACTTGCTGGTACAATAATATGAAAGTATGGGGATTCGTGCTACCAGGCTCCTAAAAGAAGCACAAAACTACACCTTGGTCTATAATATCCTATATAAAAGAGGGATCTCAACACCCCTCTTAAAATACGTCCTGACCTCCAGAACAAAGGAAGTCTTGGAGGACGTGCATAGTGGCATATGTGAAAATCATCTAGGAGCTCGGTCGCTAGCCAAGAAAGTGATCCGAGCTGGTTTTTTCTGGCTGACTGATGACTGCACATCATTTACCCTTTTTCTTATCTAAAAGGACCATAAAAAGAGCATAATCTCATTTATCAATACAATTTCATGAACTAAATGATATATATTATGGTACATTGCTTTGAAATGGGCTTGTGCTGAATTTCAGGTGAAAAAAGCAACAAAAAGGAAGAAAATAACATATGAAGCTGGGCGTGCTGATGATCGGATTCTTGACGGTTTAGAATCCATCTAATGGAGTCTCGTTGTAAAGTATAGTTTCCAAACCAATCAATAATCCTTTCATGCAAAAATTTTGGTTGTCACAAAGAACAAACCCCAAATAAGAATTAACTGGAGTATTTGGACTCCGGGTCGTCTCACAAGGAGTTGCAATGAAGTGTATGATTATTGGTTTTGAGGTATTTTGGGGTTTTTGAGATTTTGGACAAGAAATGTAAACGGTAAAGAAATGGCAAGATATGAAAATTAGAAGTCCTATCCTAGTTATCCTCCTTAATTATGACCACAAATTGTTTATTGCTACCACCTTGTTAACCTCTAACCAAGGAGGAAAGCCAAGTGGAAGAATTAACTTGATTCCACAAGTCCTAGCCAACTCCCAAGGGAAAGGCTAGTGTTAGTGGTATCCAAATCAATTAGCAACTTCCAATTGTCAATCAATCAAAGGAATTGGATAACTCAAGCGTCACTAATTACTCCACCTAAGACAAGAGTAAAGAGAACTAACAAAAGAAATAGAAAAGTACTCTTGGCTAGACATAGGTAATTGAGATTACCATCCTTGTCTACAAATCATATATTTCTAATTATGAGAGGCCAACCTATTAAGTCTACTTCCAAAGCCTTAAGTACGTAATATCTACTCCTAGGCTTGAAGTACGTCAAATAGGCTTGATCACATCAACCCATAAGGTCTAACCTCACTACTAATTAACCTAGTAGTAGGCTAGTGTCAATGGATATCAAATTGATCACCAAGGGTTCACAAATTACCAATTCATTGAGACCCAATGACTCAAGGTCACTCAATTCCCTTAGCCTAGGCCAAGAGTAGAGGAAACTACTCAAAAACTAGTGAAAGCATTTTGACAAACACCTAGAGTGCAAGAAAAGTAAACATCATAAAATGGAAGAATTAAAAGAACCCATAACTATCATGAACAAGAAATCGATAATAACAATCAAGATCAACATAAAAGAGACATGGAAACATAAATTTGCATTAAAGAAAATTGAAATCAACAAATGTTCATAAACATAAAAGAGGATAAAATAAGAGATTAACAAGAGAAACTAGAAGAACAAAGACAATAGAACAGTAAAATGTAAAGAGAATTGAAATCAAAACAAGAATTGAAAGATGAATTTGAGAGTGATTAACCTAACTTTACCCTGATTTCTATCCTAAATCTAGAGAGAGGAGAGAGCCTCTCTCTCTAGAATTCTACCCTAAAATATGATGAAAACTAAACTATGACTACTTGGTTCATTCCCCCCTCAATCCTTGGGTTCAATAGCATCAGAAATGAGTTGGATTGGGCCCAAAATGAGCTAGAAATCGCTGGCCACGAGTTGCTCTTTAGTGGGTCACGTGCTCAATCGGCGCGTCCGCGCATATTGCACGTGCGTCCCCCCATACGCGAAGCAACATATGGCAAAATTTATATCATTTCGAAGCTCCGGATGTTAGCTTTCTAACGCAACTAGAACCGCCTCATTTGGATCTTTGTAGCTCAGGTTATGGTCATTTGAGTGTGAAGAGGTCAGGCTTGACAGCTTTACGGTTCCTTCATTTCTTCATGAGTTCTCCTACTTTGCATGCTTTTCTCCTCACTTCTTCTATCCAATACTTGCCTTATGGACCTGAAATTACTCAACAAATATATCAAGGCGTCGAATGGAATTAAAGTGAATTAAAATCACTAATTTTAGGGCCTAAAAAGCATGTTTTCACATTTAAGCACAAATCAAGGGAGAATTACAAAACCATGCTATTTCATTGAATAAATGTGAGAAAAGGTGATAAAATCCCCCAAAATAAGCACAAGATAAACCACAAAATCAGGGTTTATGAAATCTCCCCATACTTAAACCAAGCATGTCCTCATGCTAAGAATAAAGAAGGACAAGAAAAGGGTATGAACATTTATTCAATGCAAATGAACTATATAAACCTATCTACATGCATGCAACTAAATGCAAAATGATTCTACCTACTTGATTAAAAGTAAATCAATCTCCAAGCACATATATAAGCAAGTAGGGAAAAGGTCATATGACGACTCACAAACTCTACTAATTCAAATATCAAAATGAAGTTCAAATAGGCTTGCAAGAAGAAAGCTCATGAAAGCCGGGAACAAGGAATTGAGCATCGAACCCTCACCGGAAGTGCATCCGCTCTAGTTGCTCAAGTCGCTCAAGTGTATAGGGTTGATTCACTAAATCCTCTTCTACTCATGCTTTCTAAGATTTGTTTTTCATCTAACAATCAATAATTATTCAATGCATGCATACATTCATCATGAGGGCTTATTCATAGGTTGTAGTGGGGCTAAGGTAAAGGTAGGGATGCATATGGTTAAGTGAGCTTGAAATTTGGATCTTTGATCAACTTAAACTTCCCACCTAACCTATGACCACCTATAAAATTTGAGTACTAACCTAACAACCCATTCCTTACTTTTTCACATACTCATGCATCCTCTTTTGATTCACATTTCATATGCATTGATTCTTTATTGTTTGAGCTTCACTTTGGGACATTTTGTCCCATTTTTATTTTTTTCTCTTTTTTTCTTTTTCTATATATATATATATATGTATATATATTCTTTTATATATATATATATTATTTTTTTCTTTATCATTTTTTTCTAAAGTATATACAAATGTATCAATGCATATGGTTTTACGTATAGTGCATGGATATGTACCCAATTCCCAAAATTTTGATGAAAATATAAAAACACCCTTTTATCCCATCCCAATGTTTCCAACTCTCCCAAACTTGAATGATAAGCACTCTCACTAGCTTAAGCTAATCAAAGATCCAAACAAGGGACATTTATTGTTTTTTACTTAAGGCTTGTAATGTGATAAAATTAAGAACAAATGGGTTAAGTATAGGCTCAAAGTTGGCTAACAATGGAAGATAAAAGGTAAGGCTATTTGGGTAAGTGAGCTATTTGAAATGATGGCCTTAATCATATAAATGCATATATACATGGAATAATGGACATAAAGAATCAAATAAATCAAAGATTACAATCATAGAAAGAGAACAATGCACACAAGAATGGAAAATAAATGGTTATAAGATGTAACCACACAAATTGGCTTAAGACTCACATGCTTGTGTTCTTAGCTCAAAAACCATGTTCCAAAATACATTCTTCAAGCAAGTTTGTCACAAAAATTTTTTCAAATTGGTAGGGTGCCCCAAAAACAATTTTCTTGGAAAATAAATCATCACCCTAACCAAGTAGTCCTAACATAAAAAGAAGTGATAAAATATGTACAAATTCTAACTATATGCATCCTATCATGCAATACAAGCAACTAACTAACAAAGACAAAAGTTAAGAATTTGGTGTTGAAAAAGGAAGTTGTTACCCATGGAGGTCCGTCGGACGACCTTCCCACACTTAGAAATTTGCACTGTCCTCAGTGCGTGCAAAGAAGATCAATGTAGATGGGTTGCTACAATTGATGAGATCTTTCAAAAGGTTGTGCAGATAAACTTGTTTGTAGCCCCAATTAGAAGCTTTTCCATTCCTTTCCTTCTTGGTGGCCAACCTAAAAGGAGAGAAAAAGAAAGACAAGTAAGCCCATAACAAAGATATTAAACCAAATAGAACATGGGCGGAGGCTAATGCCAACTAAGAGTAAGGTTCTCACTACATGGTAGCTACAACATGTGAGTGAGAAAGCAATTCAAGCAAAGGCATATTTACTAATGCTTGATGCAAGAATAAAGTTAAAGCATGAAGAGCACTCAAAAGCATCAATTTCAATTAGAAAGAGTGGGTCATGAAAGACATGCAAGTTCATATTAATGCACAAAGAGTATAAGAGTCATACAAGATTAAGCATTGATTTAAAAGTTTCATCACCCAACAATATCAAACAAGTCAAGAAGCACCAAGATTAACCAAGGAATTCTCAACTATTGAATATAAGACTCCAACACCATTATTAAAACAAGAACTTAGAAAAGAAAACAAGAACAAGTTATAAAAAACAAAATTAAAATGCAATGGTTGATAATATGCAAATGCAATATATAGAAGAAAATGAAAATAAGGAAAATAAAAGTGAAAATTTTGAAAAGAAAGTAAGAAAGGAAGAAAGAAGAAAGAAGAAAGAAGGAAGAAAGAAAACAGGGGAGAAATAGGGCGCGGAAGGCGACGTGTACGCGACACGCATGCGTGCACGTGGGTGGGCATACGGGACAGGCGACGCGGATGCGCATAGCACGCATACACGTGAATGGTGAAGGTGGTGACCGGCGCGGACGCACCAAGCACACTTGCACGCTGTCACAGGCACAGAGTAGGCACAAAAGTTGCACAACTCTCTGGAAAATGTACAAGGAGTGCAGATGGGTGATCGACTCACGCGCGCATGGTGCGCTTACGCGTCGATCCGCGAATTGCCAAAAGGGCGCATACGCGCCAGGTGCGCGCACGCGTGGATTGGTTTGTGCCTCAGGCGTGGTGCTGGCGCAGTGTAGGCGCAACTCTCGGGTAAATGTATGGAGGAGTGAGAATTTCCAATCCACGCATCCACGCACATAGCGCGCTCGCGTGGATGGTCGAAAATGATTGAGGTGCGCATACGCGCCAGGTGTGCGCACGCGCGAGTTGGTGCTCTATTTTTCAAAATTTTTTTCATGTTCTTGCACCAATCCAAGCATTTCAAACCTCCAAACAGCTACCCAAACACCATAAAACCTTATTCAACCTACTAGACTACCAAATAAACTCAACAAACCAATAAAAACAAGAAATTAAACTAATTCTACCAATATGTACAAAAGAGAAAATGAAAAGATGTTACCATGGTAGGTTATCTCCCACCTAGCACTTTTGTTTATTGTCCTTAAGTTGGACATTTGGGAGGCTCCTTGTCATGGTGGCTTATGCTTGTATTCATCCTTGAACATCCACCAATGCTTGAATCTCCAATAAGCTTTAGTCTTCAAAGATGATAACTCCAAGCCTTGATGGAGTTCCACACAAGCCATGGGCTCCCAAATTTGATTCTCCTTGTGCGATCCGGGATCCTACACTTTATTTTGACACCCATCTTCAAATTGATCATCATGGTTCCAATTTGTTGCATGACCTTAGAATTTTCAATTACGCATCCAAACATTCTCCTAGACCCATGCAATTTAGTTTTACACCAACCATTGCCATTCAACTTCGAGTATGCAACCATCATGAACTTAGAGTCATGTTTCCAACCACTACACAAGTCTCTCTTACTCCTCAATCCACAAAGATCTCTAAGTTGACCATCATTTTCAAGAAAACCATCTTCAAGTTGGATAATAAAGCTTAGGGATAGAAATTTTACCCACTTGAATGTTGTGTTGGATGATGGTGACTTAGGAAGGGGGACCTCCCTACACTTAGCCAATGTGAGATCCATTCCCTTATGCTCTTCCTTGATAATTTCCACCTCTTGACAACTTCCTTCAACTTCAACCTCTTCCTCTTGGTAGCTGTCTTCCAATTCAATCTCTTCTTTATTGCTCACCAAGGGCATGAGAGGTGAGGTATCTTCTTCTTTGATCTTAATTTCAAGCTCAAGAGGAGAGGATTCAATTGTAGATAAGAAATTCTCAATGATTGAATCTATCTCTTGATCAACCTCTTCCAATCTTTCATCATTCGTACCATGCCTTGGAGGTTGCGCATTATCCTCCTCAACACCAAATTCAGGCTCATTGGAAGAAGGTTCAACAACTTCCACAAGCTCATCAACAATATCACTTGGTGTGGAAGTGTTTTCAAGTTTGAAATCCACCTCTTGTTCAACTTCACCTAGGTCTTCAACCACTTCTTCTTCATTAACAATCTTTTCTTCCTCCACTTGTTGCAAGATATACCCCATCTCCTTGTCCTCATGTTGAGACTCTAAAATCTCCTTCATGCTCCTTTCTTCGGTTGATTTTTCACACTCATCCGTGGAGATGCTTTGTTTGTTGCATGAGTCCCTTGAGTTCAAGCTAGTGGTAATGTTAGCAAACTGAGCCATGATTTTTTCAAATATGGAAGGTGATTCATCTTGTGGTTGAGAATTCTCATACATTGGAGGTGGTTCATCTTGGTAATAGTATGGAGGTGGTAGTTCTTGAGGGTATTGGGGGTTGAATTGGGGTGGTTCTTCATATGGTTCATATGGTTCACAAGGTGGTTGGTATGGTGGATATGGGTTGGGGTCATATAGAGGTGTTTGGTGAAAAGGGGCTTGTGAGTAAGGTGGTTCAAAATCATGTTGAGGGGGTGGTTCATAGGCATGTGGTGGTGGTTGTTGACAATCACAATAAGGGTCACCACATCCATTAGATTGATATGCATTAGGATGAGAGTTATACCCATAAGAAACCGGAGGTTGTTGTTGCCAAGAAGGGTGATCAATCCTTTGACGTTCCTCCCATCTTTGGTTGTACCCAAATCCTTGATGCATATTGTCATGGTAGCTCCCATTTCCTACAACATAATTTGAACCAAACTCATAGCCAAAGTGAGGATGAGAATTCATAACAGCAAATAAAAACAAAAACTAGTAAAAATAAGAACAAAGTCCTAAACCTAACAAAAACTAACAAACAAACAAAAGGCAAACATATTCACATATTCACAATAGCCAATAATGTAACACCATTGCAACTCCTCGGCAACGGCGCCATTTTGATGATCGGATTCTTGACGGTTTAGAATTCATCTAATGGAGTCTCGTTGTAAAGTATAGTTTCCAAACCAATCAGTAATCCTTTCATGCAAAAATTTTGGTTGTCACAAAGAACAAACCCCAAATAAGAATTAACCGGAGTATTTGGACTCTGGGTCGTCTCACAAGGAGTTGCAATGAAGTGTATGATTATTGGTTATGAGGTATTTTGGGGTTTTTGAGATTTTGGACAAGAAATGTAAATGACAAAGAAAATAAACTAGCAACTAACAAAACTCTTGGCGAGATATGAAAATTAGAAGTCCTATCCTAGTTATCCTCCTTAATTATGACCACAAATTGTTTATTGCTACCACCTCGTTAACCTCTAACGAAGGAGGAAAGTCAAGGGGATGAATTAACTTGATTACACAAGTCCTAGCCAACTCCCAAAGGAAAGGCTAGCGTTAGTGGTATGCAAATTAATTAGCAACTTCCAATTATCAATCAATCAAAGGAATTGGATAACTCAAGCGTCACTAATTACTCCACCTAAGCCAAGAGTAAAGAGAACTAACAAAAGAAATAAAAAAGTACTCTTGGCTAGACATAGGTAATTGAGATTACCATCCTTGTCTACAAACCATATATTGATAATTATGAGAGGTCAACCTATTAAGTCTACTTCCAAAGCCTTAAGTACGTAATATCTACTCCTAGGCTTGAAGTACGTCAAATAGGCTTGATCACATCAACCCATAAGGTCTAACCTCACTACTAATTAACCTAGTAGTAGGCTAGTGTCAATGGATATCAAATTGATCACCAAGGGTTCTCAAATTACCAATTCATTGAGACCCAATGACTTAAGGTCACTCAATTCCCTTAGCCTAGGCCAAGAGTAGAGGAAACTACTCAAAAACTAGTGAAAGCATTTTGACAAACACCTAGAGTGCAAGAAAAGTAAACATCATAAAATGCAAGAATTAAAAGAACCCATAACTATCATGAACAAGAAATCAATAATAACAATCAAGATCAACATAAAAGAGACATGGAAACATAAATTTCCATTAAAGAAAATTGAAATCAACAAATGTTCATAAACATAAAAGAGGACAAAATAAGAGATTAACAAGAGAAACTAGAAGAACAAAGACAATAGAACAGTAAAATGTAAAGAGAATTGAAATCAAAACAACAATTGAAAGATGAATTTGAGAGTGATTAACCTAACTTTACCCTAATTTCTATCCAAAATCTAGAGAGAGGAGAGAGCCTATCTCTCTAGAATTCTACCCTAAAACATGATGAAAACTAAACTATGACTACTTGGTTCATTCCCCCTTCAATCCTTTGGTTCAATAGCATCAGAAATGAGTTGGATTGGCCCAAAATGAGCTAGAAGTCGCTGGCCACGAGTTGCTCTTTAGTGAGTCACGTGCTCAATCGGTGCGTCCATGCACATTGCGTGCGCCCCCCCTATACACGAAGCAACATATGGCAAAATATGTATCATTTCGAAGCCCCGGATGTTAGCTTTCCAACGCAACTAGAACCACCTCATTTGGACCTTTGTAGCTCAAGTTATGGTTGTTTGAGTGCGAAGAGGTCAGGCTTGACAACTTTACAGTTCCTTCATTTCTTCATGAGTTCTCCCACTTTGCATTCTTTTCTCCTCACTTCTTTCATCCAATACTTGCCTTATGAGCGTGAAATTACTCAACAAACATATCAAGGCATCGAATGGAATTAAAGTGAATTAAAATCACTAATTTTAGGGCCTAAAAAGCATGTTTTCACATTTAAGCACAAATCAAGGGAGAATTACAAAACCATACTATTTCATTGAATAAATGTGAGAAAATGTGATAAAATCCCCCAAAATAAGCACAAGATAAACCACAAAATCGGGGTTTATCACGTGCCACTTGAAGCTATGAGCGTGGCACGCCAAGCCAACATTCCAGCAAAGAAGGTTGAAGAATTTCACATGGGCGTGCCACTTGGAGCTCTGGGCGTGGTACGCCAAGTTGTGAAGCCAAGTCTCAAAGAGGGCGTGCCACTTGGTGCTATAGGCGTGGCACGCCAAGTTTGTGAAGCCAAGATGTCAAAGAGGGCATGCCACTAGGTATTTTGGGCGTGGCACGCCAGGCTTAAGTTCCAGAGGAGTGATTTTGAGCCCCACTATGGGCGTGGCACGCCAAGAAGTGGGTGTGGCATGCCGGGGCATATGCCAGCCTGACCTCCTCTCATTCAAATAAAGATATCTTGAGTTAAACAACTCCAAATGGGGTGATTCCAGTGCCATTAAAAAGTAGACATCCAGAGCTTTCAAAAAATATATAACACTTTATGATAGACACTAGAATTGATGAAGATATTAACCCCGAAAACACAGGGCTTTCAAAGACGTCACTGCAGAGTTATGAGTCTGACCTCTTCTTCATCAAAGTTACATAACTTGAGTTGTAGAGATTCAAATGACGTGATCTTGGTGGCTTTGGAAAGCTGACATCAATAGCTTTCCAACGATATATAACACTTTAGGGTGGACGTTAAAGCGAGAGGTGCAAAAGGCCATTAATTCAGCATTGCAAAACCTGGGCGTGCCACTTGATATCGAAGGCGTGGCACACCAGCTTTATTTTCATAATGAGCGTGCCACCTGGGGTTCTGGGTGTGGCACGCCAGTTCTAATGGCCAGAGAGCATCATTTAAGGTGTGGCACACCAAAGAGTGGGCGTGGCATGCCAGTTTCATAATATATGGGCGTGGCACGCTAGAGAGTGGGCGTGGCACGCCGGGCTACCTGACAGACTGACCTATCTACCTTCAAATGGGCATAACTTGAGCTACAGAGGTTAAAATGAGTTGATTTTAAATGCGTTGGAAAGATAACATTTAGGGCTTTCCAACAATATATAATACTTTATAGTGGACATTCATTTTGTGGCCCAACCAACTCCATACTTTCAACGTTGCAAAGTGGGTCATACTCCAAAGGACAAAATCAAGTGGGAGTGACACTTGGAACCACATGCCAACTTCTCCCTGTAGCCCTCAACCTTCAATCAAGCCCACTCAAACCCTCATTCAAGCCACACTTATCAATCAATCAAGGCCACAAGAAGAGTCTAGAATAGTTTATTTTCATTTCATTGTAATTTGCTTTTAATTTCATTTAACTTTGTAATTTAGGAGAGCCTATATAAGGGCCTTAGTTTCATAGAATTACTCATGTTGGATTGAGGGAAGTCTTAGGACCCTCTCCGTTCACCATCAATTTCTTCTCTTTTCTTTCTTTCCTTGTAAATATTTTAGCTATGAATCACTAACTCTTTCCATTGGGAAAGATAGCTCTATTGTTTTTCAATGGATTGATTGTTTTTATTCTTCTTCTTCTTCTCTTCATCTCTCTTTGATTTACTTGAAAGAATTGCGTTCTTCATTCTAGCATTCAATTATATTGGAAAATAAATTGAATGTAATTAGGTTTTATGGGAACCTTGGAAGAGGAAACATAAAACCATGCTTGAAATTCTTTCTCACACTTGAATAGATTTGGGTTTTGGTGTTTGGATATGGTGACATATAATCTTCCCTTTACTTGGATCTAGGAAAGTGTGTGGTATAATCAAGGACCATTCTTCATCTCTTCTCATGAGAAATTGGACCAAGGAATTGGCTATTGATCAAGATTTGAGAGACTGAATCAGCAAGGGATTGGTGTTCAATCAATCATGATTGCCAAGAGGTCAATGAGTTGCATGATTGAAGATGAGATGAAGTCAATTAATCTAGAGAATGCAATATCTCTTTATCCCAATGTTTATTTTATCTTTCTTTCTTTTATTTACTTTATGGTTATTTAAATTTTCTGCACTTTACATTTCCAGCACTTTACTTTATTGTACTTTACTTTCCTTGCCATTTACTTTCTTGCACTTTATTGCTTTTCATATTTTCTGTTGCTTATCATCCAATTATGCTTATCTAACTAGGCTAATTAATCAACTATTGCTTGCTTAATCCAATGAATCTCTGTGGATATGATCCCACTCTACTGTGGGTTATTACTTGACGACAATTTGGTGCTCTTGCCAAAGAACGGATTCATTATTTGTGGGTAGTGAATTCTGGGTCATCAAGTTTTATGGTGCTGTTGCCGGGGATTGGCTTAAATTTGACAGTGATTAAATTGATTGGAAAGCTAGATTACACAATTTAAATTCCTTATTATTTTAATTTCTTTTATTTAGCATTTTTTAATTATATTTTGAGCTCTATTTTGTTCTTCTTTGATTATCTTATTTAGTGTCTATATTTTCACTCTTCTAACTGTTTGATCAATTGCACCACTCACACTAACAACTACTCTAACAAAAGTAATTTCTTCATCCATTTTCTTTCTTGCTTTTTTTTTGCCTTGGTTGGTTGTATGACAGGTAGGAGAAGCGGGGCTTCAACTTCCTTTGATTCTGAACCTGAGAGGACCTTCCTTAGATTAAGGAGGGAAGCAAGATGGAAGAGAGTCGTTGGTGCTGAGGAAGAGGAAGAGTATTTTGAAACAAACATGGAGGATAATATGGAGAATCACCATGAGGAAGAAGTTCATAACCATGCCAGAGAAGGTCCAGTCAATCATGATGGGCAAGAAAGGAGAGTCTTAGGCTCCTACATCAACCCAAATCCAGGAAATTATGGTAGCAGCATCCTAAAGCCAACAATTCATGCCAATAATTTTGAGCTGAAGCCTAAGCTCATCACACTTATTCAGAATAATTGCTCATATAGAGGAAGTTCCCAAGAAGACCCTAATCAACATCTCAGCACATTCTTGAGGATATGCGATACTGTAAAGTCCAACGGGATACACCCTGACATCTACAAACTACTCTTGTTCCCTTTCTTACTCAGAGATAAGGCAACAAAGTGGTTGGAATCATTCCCCAAGGACAGCCTAACTACATGGGAGGAGGTCGTGAACAGATTCCTTGCAAGATTTTACCCTCCACAAAGAATCAACAGGCTGAGAGATGAGGTGCAAACTTTCAGACAACAAGATGGAGAAACACTCTATGAGGCCTGGGAGAGATTTAAAGATCTAACAAGAAGATGCCCACCGGAAATGTTCAATGAATGGGTATAACTTCATATCTTTTATGAGGGACTATCCTATGAAGCAAAGAAGGCAGTGGATCATTCTTCAGGAGGCTCACTCAACAAAAAGAAAACCATTGAAGAAGCCATAGATGTCATTGTGACTGTAGCTGAAAATGAGTATTTCTATGCCTCGGAAAGGACTCGGAAGAAGGGAATGCTAGAACTCAACTATGTAGATGCTTTGTTAGCTTAGAACAAGACAATTGTAGAACAAATAGCAGCCTTAATCAAGAGGATGGAGGCCAACCAAGCCTCAGTCATTCAAGACCAAACTCCTCAACAAGAAGGGAATGCATCAGAATCTGAAGGTGATTGGGAACAAGCTAATTATATGCACAATTCATCCAGAACACCATATGACCCACACTCTAAGACATACAACCAAGGTCGGAAGAACCACCCAAACTTTGGGTGGGGAAATCAACAAAACCACAACCAGGACCACAACAAGCCTTATTCATCAAATCAGCATCCCAAGCACAACCCCAACCATCAAACAGGGAACCATAGACCCTACCATAACAACCAACCCATACACAACAACCTCAATTAAGATGAACCATCCTTAATTATGCAACCATGCGAAATCAAGAGCAACTTCGAGAGGATGGAGGTTGCAATGGCACAACTGTCATCCCAGATCTCAGGAGCAGTCTTCACCCTCATGGACAGACAAGCACAAACTGACAAAAAGATAGATGCTTGATAAACCCATATTTTATGGTTTATCTTGTTCTTAATTGAGTGGATTTTATCAACTCTTCACCCACTTATTCATACTATTTGCATGGTTTTGTATTTGCCTTCCTAATTATGTGCTTTGATTGAAAACATGCTTCTTTGACCTTAATTTTATTAATATTAATTCTCCTCTTATAACATTAGATGCCTTGATATGTGTGTTAAGTGTTTTCAGAGATTACAAGGCAGGAATGGCTCAGAGGATGGAAAGGAAGCATGCAAAAGTGGAAGGAATACAAGAAGTTGGAGAAACTGCTAAGCTGTCCAGCCTGACCTCTTCGCACTCAAACAATGATAACTTTAGCTACAAAGGTCCAAACGACGCGGTTCTAGTTGCGTTGGAAAGCTAATGTTCGGGGCTTCGATTTGATATATAATATGCCATAGTGGCCCTGGCGCTAGACGACGCGACCGCGTGCTCCATGCGGCCGCGTCGCAAGTGACAAAAATCAGCGAAGTTAAATTCGCAACCAGCAAATTCTGGGCTGTTTCTGACCCAGTTCTCGGCCCAGAAAACACAGATTAGAGGCTATAAAGTGGGGGAATGCATCCATTCATTATCATTCACTCATAATTCACTTCTCATGATTTAGATTTGTTTTGAGAGAGGTTATCTCCTCTCTCTCTTAGGATTAGGACTTCTCTTAGTTTTAGGAGTAACTCTCAATCCCAGGTTCTTTATTTTATTATTTTATTTTAGTTTGTTAATGTTGGTTTACGAACTCCATGTTAGAATTTATTTCTTAATTAATGTTATTTGAGGTATTCCAATTCATGATTGCTTTCTTTTATTTACATGATTACTGCTCTCCATCTGAAGACATTTTTTATTCAGTAAATTTACTATTTTCTTCCTTTTGGCTTTGGTTAAGTAATTGGTAACGCTTGAGCTATCAATAAAGCAGTGATTGAAATTGGGAGTTGCTCCAATAACTCTAGTCTTTCCATCGGAATTGACTAGGACCTGAGGATTAAGCTAATTAATCCATTTGATCTACCTTCATAGTTAGAGGTTAACAAAGTGAGATTAAAATCCAAATTTCATCACTGTTGACAAGGATAGGACCTCCAGTTCTTATACCTTGCCAAGAGATTTTATTATTATTATTTTATGTTACTTGCCATTCAACATACTGCTCCCTTAATTTCTGAAAACCCTACCACTACTTTCTCAAA
>NC_029775.3:63589586-63590179 GCF_000817695.3 Arachis duranensis | reverse complement strand
CTGTAGCTACCAACAAGCCCCACCCTATGCTCAGAGATCATCCTTTCAACACAACCCCAACCCACCACACTCACAAGCCCCTTTCCGCCATTCACTTCCATATGACCCTAACCCTCAACCACCATACCAACCACCTTATGAGCCATATGACTCATATATAGAACCACCCCAATTCCAACCCAATTACTCACAAGAACCACCACTTCAATATTCACCATCTCCATATCCATCAATCCAAGAGCATTATGATCCTACTTATGAAAACCGAGTGCATCAAGAGGCAAAGGATCGTCTCAAGGAAACAATGGATCGATTTCAGGCAACTACTCAACAATTGAGGCAAGTATTAATTCAATGGGCTATTAGACGCTTAAATATACAAGGCTCAGCTAGTGAAGAGCGTAGCATGAAGGAGATACCAGAAATCCCAGTGAACAAGACAGAGAATGAATTCGTACTAGAACAAGTAGAAGAAGCTGTCATTGTTCAAGAAGAAGAAGAAGTGGTTGAAAACTTAGGAGATGCAGAACCTCCATGGGAAAGACAAGACATAGAGCCTCCTTCCAAGACGGTTGAAATTGATGCTGAAGAGG
>NC_029775.3:63584806-63587500 GCF_000817695.3 Arachis duranensis | reverse complement strand
TTTTGGATCTTGGGTGGAGAATTGAAGAACTTCTGTTTCAATTCCACCTTGAGATCTCTTGTTAATCTTTCTGCAAAATTCAAATTTCATTTGCTGTTTTAAATCTTCTTCTTCTGCAACTTTAGCTTTTCTGTTTTGGATCTTGAATTGAGGTTGAAGAGCTCCATTGATTCAAATTCTAAGAATCATCTTCCACTCTTCCTCTCAATTGATCTAAGGATTGGGTTTTAATCTTCTCTGCTATTTTTAAACCTCAGTTTCTTCTGCAATATATTTTCTGACTGAGCAAAGGAGAATTGAGATCCAGATTTGCTTCCTGAGTTCATTGCTCTTCTTGGATCCTCAAATCCTTTTTTAGATTTTACAATTGAGCTAAGTTTCTTTCTGTCTTGTTCTTCAAGCAATTTTTCATCTCTGTTTGAATCTGCTGCACTTACTTCATCTTTTACTTCTTTGCTTGATTGCATTTTACATTTTCTTATTGAAGTTTTAAATTTCCTGCACCCAATCCCCTTTACATTTCCTACAATTTACATTTCTTGTCATTTAAATTTCTGCAATTTACATTGCTTGTTCTTTAAGCTTCCTGCCTATTTACATTCTGTCATTTACAATTCTTGTCAATTTACTTTCTGTTGGCTACACTTCATCCAAATTTACTTCAATGTTAGCTTGACTAAACTAATCACCCACTAAAATTGCTTGATCCATCAATCCCTGTGGGATCGACCTCACTCTAAGTGAGTTATTAGTACTTGATGCGACCCGGTACACTTGCCGGTTGGATTTGTGTGTTGGAAATTCATTTTTCCACAAAAACACCATCAACCCACGCGGCCGCGTGCCCTGATTTTCGACGTCAAAAAGGTGCATGGCCGAAAGTTGTGCTGGAATTGGGCTGGACTCGTGCTAGAAGCCCAAGCCCTCCCACGCGACCGCGTGCCCCACGCGGCCGCGTCATTTTCCAAAAATGGCCATCCATGCGACTGCGTCACCCACGCGATCGCGTCACCCCAATTTTGGCAAATAAATTAATTTGAACAGAGAGTTGTGCAAGCGCGAGGCTGCACTCGCGCCAGAAGCATCACATGGGTCACGCGACCGCGTGACCGACGTGACCGCGTCCCCTTACTTAAAGCGCAATCACGCAAACGCGTGCCCCACGCGTCCGCATCGCCTGCGCCGCACAACATATCCCAATTTGCCAAATATCTTATCTCTTCTTCCCCAATCCTAATTTTTCCCTCCCTCCTTTCTTCCTTACTTCTTCTTCCATTCTTTCCCTTCTAATTCTTCTTATTTTTCTTTTTATTTTATTTTAATTCATTTGCATACTTTCATTCATTGCATTATTTTCGTTGGTGTTAGAAATTTATTTGGGTAATTATTTACCATATTTTGCTTGTGGATTATTAAGGGAATTGTTTGACAATTATATTAATTTTTAAAGGGTTGCTTGCATGTTCAATTTAATACTTTCAAATAGATTATTTTCCGTGCATGCTATGTGTTTGTGAAAACGTCCGTATGGCATTGTGCACTATTTTTAAGATTTCTTTTAATCTACTACTATAAATGCCTGCTTTTCACAAATTCCCTTTACTATTTTATTAATTAAATATAATTGTTAATACAAACGTTATTGTTAGTTTCTCACGACTAACAATACATTAAAAGCTTTTGATGCTTGATCTATGCTACTCATGCCCTTGCCGGCATGCTAATAAACATCTTGCATCCAATACTCCCCATGCCTTGCTATATTTCCATTGATGAACTGATCACATGGAATCGCAACCATGTCTTTCATTCACTATTTCTTTTGCTTGGCATGATTATCACTCGTACCGCCCTCCTCTTTGCTCCACCCCTTTGACTTCATGTGCCTTTCTCTTCTCTCTTTTTCAGGCTGGCCACCAAAATGGGTAAAGAGAAAACCTCTACAAGAAAGCACCAGCTGAGGAACCACAACCCCCATCCACCTGCACATCTCAGCATGCACCGAGGACGGTGCAATATTTAAGTGTGGGGAGGTCGATACCGATCTCCATGGGTTAGTACTTTCTTGTCTCAACACCAATGTTTAAACTTTCTTTGTAGATTAGTTGTTGCATTTGCATGTTTAATTATTTTTGTGCATATTTTACTACTTGGTTAAAGTAATATTCTTCTTTTTCAAAGAAATTATTATAGTATTTCACTAATTTTAATAAAACTTTTTGAAAAACTTGTTTGAAGAAATATTATTTTGGAACATAGTTTAGAGCTCGAACACAAAACCAGTGAGATTTTGAGCCTATTTGATTGGTTGCATTTTATCAACCAATATTTTATTTCTGGTGTGTGTTTTTCTCTCTAAAATTGTGATCTTTGTCTTGCTTAATTCTATATTTCCATTATTGGATGTATGCATGAACTTACATGATTGAGGCCTTTGTTTCACTAAGCTTACATACCCATATGGCCTTACCTTTCATTATCCCTTGCAAACCAATGTTGAGCCTATTTTACCCCTTTATTCTTTACTTTAGCACATCATTAACTCTAAGCGAAAAACAATAATGTCCTTAATTTGAATCCTTGGTTAGCTTAGATTAGTGAGAATGCTTATGAATTAAGTGTGGGGAAGAGTGGGTTTGGAAACATCTGGTTTGAGAATTGAGTATGTTAGAATTTTCTGAAAATGTGAAAAAA
>NC_029775.3:63576375-63584773 GCF_000817695.3 Arachis duranensis | reverse complement strand
GGGAAATTTTAAGTTAATTAAGGATTCAGATTTTAGTCCACTTGGCCAAATACAATCCTACCTTGACCCTAACCCCATTACAACCCTTAAAAGACCTCTTGATATGTGTATTTATGCATTAAATTTATGTTGATTGTTAGATGAAGAGCAAGCCTTAGAAAGCAAGGTTAGTAGAGAATTGAGAGAATCGAACCTAAAATACTTCAGTGATTAGAGTGATATACACTACTAAGTGAGGGTTCGATGCTCGATTCTTTGTTCCCGGCTTTCATGAGCTATTTTCTTCTACAAGTCTATTTGTACTTTATTTTTATGATTTGAATTAGTGAAATCCAGTTCATATTTATTCTTGGGGATTTATTTGCTTTTAACCAAGTAAGTAGAAACATTTTTTATTTAGTTGCATTCATAGGTTGCATCTCATGCATTCTACCATTCATCTTCATTTCTTTATAGTTTCTCTTGAGCTTAGCATGAGGACATGCTATTGTTTAAGTGTGGGGAGGTTGATAAACCCATATTTTACGGTTTATCTTGTGCTTAATTGAGTGGATTTTATCAACTCTTCACCCACTTATTCATACTATTTGCATGGTTTTGTATTTGCCTTCCTAATTATGTGCTTTGATTGAAAACATGCTTCTTTGACTTTAATTTTATTAATATTAATTCTCCCCTTATACCATTAGATGCCTTGATATGTGTGTTAAGTGTTTTCAGAGATTACAAGGCAGGAATGGCTCAGAGGATGGAAAGGAAGCATGCAAAAGTGGAAGGAATACAAGAAGTTGGAGAAACTGCTAAGCTGTCCAGCCTGACCTCTTCGCACTCAAACAGTGATAACTTTAGCTACAGAGGTCCAAACGACACGGTTCCAATTGCGTTGGAAAGCTAACGTCCGGGGCTTGGGCTTCGATTTGATATATAATATGCCATAGTGGCCCTGACGCTAGGCGACGCGACCGCGTGCTCCATGCGGCCGCGTCGCAAGTGACAAAAATCAGCGAAGTTAAATTCGCAACCAGCGAATTCTGGGCTGTTTCTGACCCAGTTCTCGGCCCAAAAAACACAGATTAGAGGCTATAAAGTGGGGGAATGCATCCATTCATTATCATTCACTCATAATTCACTTCTCATGATTTAGATTAGTTTTGAGAGAGGTTCTCTCCTATCTCTCTTAGGATTAGGACTTCTCTTAGTTTTAGGAGTAACTCTCAATCCCAGGTTCTTTATTTTATTATTTTATTTTAGTTTGTTAATGTTGGTTTACGAACTCCATGTTAGAATTTATTTCTTAATTAATGTTATTTGAGGTATTCCAATTCATGATTGCTTTCTTTTATTTACATGATTACTGCTCTCCATCTGGAGACATTTTTTATTCATTAAATTTACTATTTTCTTCCTTTTGGCTTTGGTTAAGTAATTGGTAACGCTTGAGCTGTCAATAAAGCAGTGATTGAAATTAGGAGTTGCTCCAATAACTCTAGTCTTTCCATCGGAATTGACTAGGACCTGAGGATTAAGCTAATTAATCCATTTGATCTACCTTCATAGTTAGAGGTTAACAAAGTGAGATTAAAATCCAAATTTCATCACTGTTGACAAGGATAGGACCTCCAATTCTTATACCTTGCCAAGAGATTTTATTATTATTATTTTATGTTACTTGCCATTCAACATACTGCTCCCTTAATTTCTGAAAACCTTACCACTACTTTCTCAAACCCCCAAATTTACAAACTCATAACCAATAATAAGAACATACCTCCCTGCAATTCCTTGAGAAGACGACCCGAGGTTTAATACTCGATTATCAATTTTAAAGGGGTTTGTTACTTGTGACAACCAAAACTTTGTACTAAGGGATTTTTGTCGGTTTAGAGACTATATCTGCAACGCGACTGTTTTTATGAAATTCTTTACTGGCAAAAATCCTAACGTCAATGCTAATCAAGAGAAATACAGGTCAAATCTGAAAAATCAAGGTGCAGCAATCTCAAATTTGGAGGCACAAGTGGGGATTTTGTCAAAGCAAATCCCACTTCCCACACACACATTTCCCAGCGATACCATGGCTAACCCAAGAGGGGAATGTAAAGCCATAACTCTAAGAAGTAGGAAGGTTGTAGAGGAAGGAACCCCAAGCAAAGATAATCATGAAGAGGTTGCATCAAAGCATGGGAACGAGGATGAAGGGGAGATCCCAACTTCACCCCAACCAAAACCAGTCTAGAAGCCCTATGTGCCAAAGGCACCATACCCACAAAGGCTAAGAAAAGATAGGAAGGATGGTCAGTTCTCTAAGTTCCTAGAGATCTTCAAGAAGCTCCAAATCAACATACCATTTACTGAGGCATTAGAACAAATGTCACTCTATGCCAAGTTCTTAAAGGAGCTTATAACCAAAAAGAGGAACTAGGAGGCAAAGGAAACCATAGTATTGATTGAAAAATACAGCTCCATCATACAAAAGAAGCTATTTCAAAAGCTGAAAGACCCAGGGAGTTTTCAAATTCTCTGTATCATAGGGGACATCACTATTGAGAAAGCTTTGTGTGATTTGGGAGCTAGCATAAATCTTATGTCCCTAACCATGATGAGAAGGATGAAGATTGAGGAAGCCAAGCCAACAAGAATGGCACTCCAATTGGCTGACAGAACATTTAAGTTTCCACATAGGGTGGTAGAAGACTTGCTAGTGAAAGTGGGAGAATTCATCTTCCCTGCTGATTTCGTTGTGTTGGACATGGAAGAAGAGGCCAACACGTCAATCATCCTAGGAAGACCATTGATGACATGTCATCGTATACCTATTTTTCTATGCTTTTTCATACAAGAAATTGATGATTTGTGCTTAAATATTGAATGCTTTTGTACTTAAATGATATATTTTCTTGATATTTTAATTTTATAAATCTTGTAGGAAATAAGAAGAAAAAGAAGCAAAGAAGCACAAAAAAGGAGAAAAAAAGAGCTTTGGGGTACACTTTGAAGTTGGGGTACACTTTGGAGCCTTAGGACATGCTTTTAAAAGCGTGGCCCATGACCAAAAGAAAGAAAGAAGCAGCCAGCACGCACACTGCCCTGCTCTTGCCAAGGGCAGGGCAGAATCGTGATGCAAAGTGAGGTTGGAAGCAAGAATTTTCGCTAAGTTAAAATCTGGCCGCACACAGCATGACCATGCCTACTTCAGAGGGCTATAACTTGAGCTACAGACGTCCAATTGATGTGCTTTCAGTTGCGTTGGAAAGCTGACATTCAGAGCTTTCCAACGATATATAGAAATCCATATTTGGCATAACATTGAGGCAGGAACGAAAGGCATCTTTAAGGGCCATGAGGAAGCAAGGAATTAAGCCTCACTTTGGTACCAAGAAAGCCAAGGAAAATGGGTAGCGTGTGTAGCATCCAAGTTTCGAACATGGGGCTTCAAGGTGGAAACACTGCCCTGCCCTCCGCGAGGGCAGGGCAGCATTTGGATTGGTGCACAAATCTGGCGCACCACACACAAATCTGGCGCACCAATTCTCTCCTGGCAGCACCAGCGTGCATCGCAACTCAATCCTGGCAGCACCACATTTTTCTGCCCTACCCTCCGCGAGGGCAGGGCAGCATCCTATGCACCAATTAAGCTCGCACGCCACGCCCGCACCATGGCCGCACGCACCAAATCCTGCCCTGCCCTCCACAAGGGCAGGGCAGCCTCCTGGGAGCAACATATGGGCCAACTTTCATATAAATTCAATTCCTCACCAAATTAAATCAAGGCCATCCAAGACCCATTTTCCCTCAAATCCAAAGCAATCAAAGCCCACTCAACATGACTCAAAGGCACACAGAGAAGCTAGATTAGGAATTTCATTTTGTGAATTTGTTTTTAATTTCAATTTCATTTTATTTTCATTTTGTAAAAAGCCTATCTAAAGGCATCACTCTCATTTCAAAAGGGGAGCTCCATTAGAAAAGGGGCTAGCACACTAGGGAGTATTAGGATTTGAGAGCTCTCTCTCTTAGTTTTGATTGCTGTTTTGGAATTTTGGATTGGGAAGGAAGGAATTCTGTTTCATTCCTGATTTGCGATTCATCTTGTTCTCTTACTGCATAACTCAATTTTCATTTGCTGTTTTAAATCTTCTTCTTCTGCAATCTGTTCTTTTAATTTTCTGCAACTTCTCTCTTGTTGGATCAAGGAATGACTTGAGATCTAGACTTGTTTTCTAGTCTTTTCCACTCCTGAGATCTTCAACATCCTTTTAATTGCTGCAAATTAAGCATTGCTTTTCTGTTTTTAAATTCTTCAAGGCATTTTACTCTTTTGCTTAAGATCTACTGCAATTCAATTCATCTTTAGTTCTTCTGTTTATTGCAATTTACTTTCTCTTGTTTAATTTCTGAAATTCCAGCACCCACTCTCCTTTATATTTGATGCAATTTATATTTCTTGTCATTTAAGTTTTTGGCGCCGTTGCCGGGGATTGATTAGATCAACAATAATTAAGTGGGTGAGAAGTCTAGATCAAGCATTTTCTTTATTTTTGTTCTTTGTTCTAAGTTGAAACCAAGGTGTTTGAGTTATTGCCTCACTAAGGAATTCATCTTTGAGATATGAATTTCAATTTCCCTTGGTGTTGTGTTTTACAAAATTTAAATGGAGTTCAACTCATCTTATGATCAAACAAATTTTATGGGATATTACCCACCATCACCAATCTCTAATGGTGGTTGGGAATATCACCAAGAAATCACAGATTCTGAGCACTCCAATCCATGGAGATTTGCTTCACAGACACAAGATGAGCAAGAAAATCATATGGTATATTTTCTTCCACCACAAAATGATGCTAGTCATGATTCTAATGGTGGCTGGGAAGGAAATTCTAATGCTCCATATGATATTCATCCAAAGATATCATCACTTGACCATGCTTCAACAGAAAGCCTCTATCAAAATTCACCACCCACACAAACTTCCATGAACCAAAGCCTCTCAAAGCTTGAGACCATGTTTGAAAAATATGAGAGGGAGGCACAAATATCCTGGAACGAGCAAGAGAATTCATTCAAAAACATGGAAATAATGTTAGCTCAATTGGTGAGTGCAACAAGGAAAGAGGAAAAACAAGAGGAAGAGGCTACTAAGTCAAGTGAATCTTTAGTGAAGAAGAAAGAGGTGGTGGAAATATTTGAACCTGAAACTGCCCTTGAGATGACAAGAGCACATGACAACTCACAACTCTCACAAACTTCCCTGGACTAAAACGCCTCAACACTTGAATCCATGATTGAAAGGTATGAAGAGGAGATGAAGAAAGCTTGGGAAGATCAACAAACCTCCTCCATGAAAGAGCTATTAAAGCAAATGTTGAGTGTAAAAGAGGAAGTGGAAGAACAAGCTAGTGAGGAAGATAATCAAGAACGTCCAAACTCAAGGGAAACAGAGAGGCACATGAAGGACAAGCTCATTAAACCACCAATTCAAAAAGCTCTGGATGAATACAAAACTCCAATAATCACACAGCAACCAAGTCTTGAATTCAAAGAAGTGAAGGCAACTAACAAGAGCACCAATCCTGTCCCTAATCCAACAAGCAAGATCAATCAAGCCATTTGCAAAAGGAAGCTTGCTGAGGAAAAGCCAAGGCAAGGGACAGTAGCTGAATCTTCTCCCCCTTTGAGGTCATTCCACTTAACAAATTGGAAGAAGAGGAAGAAAGTAAAGAACAGGTAGACAGTAGGTACATTTCTTCTCCATGCTTTGTTTAAATCTCAATAAATTGGCATATGATTACATTCTAAGTTTGGTGTTGCCTTGCAACAAATTATTTTCAATCTTTTTGGATGATTGCATCAAATCAAAAATGAAAGTGACACACCAAGATTCTAAGTTTGGTGTGCCACTTATTCTCTATGCAACTCATCTAGCAACATCACTTGTCTGCATAATCATAGTGCCTTTGCATTGTTATTTTTCTTTGTTTTGACAGTTCATTTGCATTCTCTTTGTTTTAGTCACCTCTTTATTTTTAAGTTTTCTTTTATCAACTGTTTTTGTTAATACAACATCAAGAGATCCTTATTCATGACAGATTTTTGGCTTGGTAATTGTATTCAACAAATAACAGTTTCTTTTGTTTAGCTTTAGTTCAAATAAGTGGACATAGGATTGCATTCTAAGTTTGGTGTTGCTATGCAACGCAATTTGCTTCAAATCTTTACTGGATACTTGCATCAATTCCAAGTGAAAGTGTCACACTAAGTTTGGTGTGCCACTTATTCTTTATGCAAAGTATTATGCACACCTTCTTATGCTTGCAATCAAAATGTCGCTGTCTCTTGTGCCTTGATTGTTATTTTTCATTTTTGCTTGCTTGCAACACATGTAATGCTAACATTTCATTGCATAAGACATTCATGATCCATCTTAGCCCCATAGCCATTGTTCTAATTGTTGCTTGAGGATGAGCAAGCACTCTAAGTTTGGCAAGGGAAATGGAAGAATTGGAGAAAAAGGACAACAATAATGAAGATGAACTACAAGGTTGTAGAGTTCCTTTTCTTCTAATTTGTTTCCAGCACTTAAATTGCATGATTGTCTTATTATCTTCTCTGTTTACATGTGTGTATGAATAAAGCATAGCTTGAATCTTGATTTGTAATTGATTTGTAACATGTTGCTGTGGCATTATGACTACCAACTTGAATCCTGTGGGTTCAAAAGCAATAAAACATCATGATCATAAACAAACAAGGAATTAAAGAAGAATTTAGCATGTGCATACAAGTATTGGAAAGCTAGTATGATTAATTGTTGCTCAATTGCATTGGATTTTATTTAATTGAAGTTTTTCATCTAGTACTTTTTGTGAAATCTTTTGAAATCATGAAAACCTTGAAAAAGCAAATATAATTAAAGCAAGAAAAGAAAAAGGGAAGGAATGAGAATGCTGAAGGCTCTGAGTACCAATGGCAATTTATTTGCTAAGTGCTTGTGGTGTTTATGTATCAAGCCAAATGCTTGATAACAAAACACTTAGAAGTCAAGGCTAGGCTCAAGTGCAAAAGCACTCCCTCAAAGCTCAAGGTTCTGAGCATCAATGATTAGAGAGTCAAAGATAAGAAAAAAAATGAGCTTAATGAAGTCCTCTAATTCAAATGCTTGTGGTGCTTATGTATCAAGTGGTAATACTTGAAAACAAAGCATTTAGAAGTCGTAGCTTTGTTATTTACTCATGGGGCAAAGCACCCAAAAGGAGAAGCTAACAAAAAAAAAAAATCAAATGCTTGTTTCAAGGAAAAATTATAAGGAAAAGATTTCATAAATTGAGCTAGATAGAAGCATCAATCATTTACATTTCTTTTGTGATTGTAGCATGCCTAGAAAACTAGCTTACCATGAACATTGAGTTGCTATTCTTCTTACCTTGGGTTGTCAATCTTTATTGCATGATTCTTTTCTTGCTTGGGGACAAGCAAGGTTTAAGTTTGGTGTTGTGATGACATGTCATCGTATACCTATTTTTCTATGCTTTTCATACAAGAAATTGATAATTTGTGCTTAAATATTGAATGCTTTTGTACTTAAATGATATATTTTCTTGATATTTTAATTTTATAAATCTTGTAGAAAATAAGAAGAAAAATGATCCTACGCACTTATTCATATGAAAATACATGATTTTGTGTTCCTTTCCCAATTTTGCCTCATGGATGAAAACAAGCTTCTTTTGCACTAAATTAGATATATTCTTAATCCTCCTCTAGTACCATTCGATACCGTGACCCGTGTGTTAAGTGGTTTCAGAGTTTATAGGGCACGGATGACTCGGAGGAGAGAAGGGGAGCATGCATAAAGGAAAGGAGCATGGAAAATAGAATCGTGATGCACATTGAGGTTGGAAGCAAGATTTTCGCTAAGTTAAAATCTGGCCGCACACAACATGACCATGCCTACTTCAAAGGGCTATAACTTGAGCTACAGACGTCCAATTGATGTGCTTTCAGTTGCGTTGGAAAGCTGACATTTAGAGCTTTCCAACGATATATAGCAATCTATATTTGGCGCACAATTGAGGCAGGAACGAAAGGCATCTTTAAGGGCCATGAGAAAGCAAGAAACTAGGCCTTACTTTGGTGCCAAGAAAGCCAAGGAAATTAAGTAGCGTGTGTTTCGGCCATGGTTCGAACTTGGGACATCAAAGTGAAAACACTACCCTGCCCTCCGCGAGGGCAGGGCAGCATTTTGTTGGTGCACAATTCTGGCGCACCAAGGCACCCTTCTGGCGCACCGCAGCATCATCTGGCAACACCAGCAGCGCACCGTGGCACATTTCTGGCGCACCAAATTTTTCTGCCCTGCCCTCCGCGAGGGCAGGGCAGCATCCTGCAGCACCAACTC
>NC_029775.3:63575701-63576229 GCF_000817695.3 Arachis duranensis | reverse complement strand
AATTCTCATCTTTAGTGGGCCCAACTTGCAGAGAAATATGAATTAGGCTTTGGGTATTTAGTAAGATTTAACGTTGATTGCCATTGTGGGTTTGAGAACGTTAGTGGCATTCACTTTTCCACTAACGTTCCAACCTTATATGCCCACGTTAAATCTAACGTTAGTGGTCTTAACGTGACCACTAACGTTGCCTTTTCAATGTTTGGCCAACATTATTGGGACTCACTGGTGGACGAAATTGTGATCACTATTCTTTAAGTTGTACTTTTATGAAATTTAAAATTGGCACGAGTGGACACAACTTCGTTCAACTAACCAGCAAGTGTATTGGGTCGTCCAAGTAATAAACCTTACGTGAGTAAGGGTCGATCCCACAGAGATTGTTGGTATGAATCAAGCTATGGTCACCTTGTAAATCTCAGTTAGGCAGATCAAATTGGTTTATGCGTTTTTGAAAATAGAAATAAGAAAATAGAAATAATAAAAGGGATAGAATACTTATGCAGATTCATTGGTGGGAATTTCAGA
>NC_029775.3:63571964-63574338 GCF_000817695.3 Arachis duranensis | reverse complement strand
ACAACACCAAACTTAAACTGTTGCTTGTCCCCAAGCAACTAAAAATCAATTAGGATAAAAAGAAGAGAATATACTATAAATTCCAGAATATCAATGAATATTAATTTAATTAGATGAGCGGGACTTATAGCTTTTTTGCTTCTGAACAGTTTTGGCATCTCACTTTTTCCTTTGAAGTTCAGAGTGATTGGCGTCTCTGGGAACTTAGAATTTCAGATAGTGTTATTGACTTTCCTAGTTAAGCATGTTGATTCTTGAACACAGCTACTTATGAGTCTTGGCTGTGGCCCTAAGCATTTTGTTTTCCAGTATTACCACCGGAAACACAAATGCCACAGACACATGACTGGGTGAACCTTTTCAGATTGTGACTCAGCTTTGCTAGAGTCCCCAGTTAGAGGTGTCCAGAGCTCTTAAGCACGCTCTTTTTGCTTTGGATCACGACTTTAACCACTCAGTCTCAAGCTTTTCACTTGGACCTTCATGACACAAGCANNNTCTCATGCTTTTCACTTGGACCTTCATGACACAAGCACATGGTTAGGGACAGCTTGATTTAGCCGCTTAGGCCTGGATTTTATTTCCTTGGGCCCTCCTATCCATTAATGCTCAAAGCCTTGGATCCTTTTACCCTTGCCTTTTGGTTTTAAGGGCTATTTGCTTTTTCTACTGCTTCTTCTTTTTCTTTCTTTTTTTTTCATCATTTCTCTTTTTTTTTTTTCACAAGCTTTTGCTTTTTCACTGCTTTTTCTTGCTTCAAGAATCAATTTCATGATTTTTTTCAGATCATCAATAACATTTTTCTTTGTTCATCATTCTTTCAAGAGCCAACAATTTTAACACTCATAAACAACAAGATCAAAAATATGCACTGTTCAATCATTCATTCAGAAAACAAAAATTATTGCCACCACATCAATATAATTAAATTAAATTCACTAATAATTTCGAAAATTATGTACTTCTTGTTCTTTTGAATTAAAACATTTTTCATTTAAGAGAAGTGAAGGACTAATGGATTTTATTCATAGCTTTAAGGCATGGTTACATACTAATGATCATGAAGTAGAGACACAAAACATAGATAAACACAACATTAAAAACCGAAAACAGAAAGAAATAAAGAACAAGGAATGAATCCACCTCTAGTGGCGTCTTCTTCTTGAAGGACCAATGATGTTCTTCAACTCTTCTATGTCCCTTCCTTGCCTTTGTTGCTCCTCCCTCATTGCTCTTTGATCTTCTCTTATTTCTTGAAGAGTGAGGGCGTGTTCATGATGTTCCACCCTTAGTTGTTCCACGTTTTGGCTCAAGTCTTCTAAGGAGGTACTGAGTTGCTCCCAATAGTTGTTGGGAGGGAAGTGCATTCCTTGAGGCATTTGTTGATGATGAACTTCCTCATGTTCTTCTTGAGGGCCGTGAGGAACTTCTCTTGTTTGCTCCATCCTTTTCTTGGTGATGGGCTTGTCTTCTTCAATGGAGACATCTCCATCTATGATAACTCCAGCTGAATAACATAGATGGCATATGAGGTGGGGGAAAGCTAGCCGTGCCATGTATGAAGGCTTGTCAGCTATTTTATAGAGTTCATTGGCTATGACTTCATGAACCTCATAGATGTAGGTGGTGAATGAAAAATAGAAGGAATGACCATGAATGGAAAGAGAGAGGGCGAGGTAGGTGGGGATCCTGTGAGGTCCACAGATCCTGAGGTGATCTTGTGGGGTCCACAGATCCTGAGGTGTCAAGAAATACCATTCCTGCACCAAATAGGCATGTAAAATGCCTTCGTGCATCATTCTGGCATTTAAACGCCCATTGGTGCACGTTCTGGGCGTTCAACACCCATGTAAAGCATGTTTCTGGCGTTGGACGCCAGTTTCATGCTTGTTACTGGCGTTCAGCGCCAGTTTTTCCTCTCTAGGCACATTCCTGGCGTTCAACGCCAGAATGTTGCTTGTTTCTGGCGTTCAGCGCCAGAATGGTGCTCTGTTCTGGCGTTGAACGCCGGCCAGATGCACCTTACTGGCGTTGAACGCCAACCTGTGCGTCCTCCAGTGTGAAAAATTTTTTTCTTCTGTTTTTGACTCTGTTTTAAATTTTTTTGATTTTTTCGTGACTCCTCATGATCATGTACCTAATAAAACACAAAATAACAATATAAAAATTAGATAAATAAAATTGGGTTGCCTCCCAACAAGCACTTCTTTAATGTCAATAGCTTGACAGTGGCTCTCATGGAGCCACAAGGTGATCAGTTCAATGTTGTATAGTCCTAACACTAAACTTAGAGTTTGAATATGGGATCTTAACACCAAACTTAGAGTTTGGTTGTGGCCTCACAACACCAAACTTAGAGTTTGACTGTGTGGGC
>NC_029775.3:63569718-63570140 GCF_000817695.3 Arachis duranensis | reverse complement strand
GATTGTTGTAACTTAGCTTCTCTTAATTTTCTCTTCAGAGTCCTTTCAGGTTCTGGATCAATTTCAACAAGAGTGCCTTTTTCCTTTTTCCTGCTCATATGAAAGAGAAGAAAACAAGAAAAGAAAGAGGAATCCTCTATGTCACAGTATAGAGATTCCTTTATGTTAGTAGAAGAAAGAAGAGGTAGAAGAATGAAGAGGGAGATTCGGATTTGTGGATGAAGAGAGGTGAAGAGAAGTGTTAGTAATTAATTAATTAAATAGAAGAAGAGAAGAGAAGGGAGAAATTCGAAAATAATTTTTTTTTTGAAAAAGGGTTAGTGATTTTCGAAAATCAAAGACAAAATATAATTAAAATTAAAATTTAAAACAAAAAGAATTTTTGAAAAAGAGAGGGAGAATTTTCGAAAATTAGAGAGGGA
>NC_029775.3:63567734-63568276 GCF_000817695.3 Arachis duranensis | reverse complement strand
TTGGTGGACGAAATTGTGATCACTATTCTTTGAGTTGCACTCATTGTAAAATTATGGAATTTGAAATTAGCAGAAGTGGACACAACTTCGTTCAACTAACCAGCAAGTGTACTGGGTCGTCCAAGTAATAAACCTTACGTGAGTAAGGGTCGATCCCACAGAGATTGTTGGTATGAATCAAGCTATGGTCACCTTGTAAATCTCAGTTAGGCAGATCAAATTGGTTTATGGGTTTTTGAAAATAGAAATAAGAAAATAGAAATAATAAAAGGGATAGAATACTTATGCAGATTCATTGGTGGGAATTTCAGATAAGCGAATGGAGATACTGTATGGCTCAAGGACGCCTGCTCTCTTACTGCTTCAACTCAATCCTTCTTACTCCTTTCCATGGCAAGCTGTGTATAGGGGTTCACCATCAGCGGTGGCTACTTTCAATTCTCTCGGGAAAATGATCCTATGCGGCTGTCACTCGCATGGCTAATCGTCTGGAGGCATCACCCATGGTTGATGGCTACATCCCATCCTCGCAGTGAAAACTA
>NC_029775.3:63548228-63566638 GCF_000817695.3 Arachis duranensis | reverse complement strand
TTAAGCATTGCTTTTCTGTTTTTAAATTCTTCAAGGCATTTTACTCTTTTGCTTAAGATCTACTGCAATTCAATTCATCTTTAGTTCTTCTGTTTATTGCAATTTATTTTCTCTTGTTTAATTTCTGAAATTCCAGCACCCACTCTCCTTTATATTTGATGTAATTTATATTTCTTGTCATTTAAGATTCTTGCAATTTACATTTCTTGCTCTTTAAGTTACTTGCCAATTTACATTCTGCAACTTTAAATTCATTGTCATTTACTTTCTGTTAGCTACAATTTCACACAATTCACTCAATGTTAGCTTGACTAAACTAATCACCCACTAAAATTGCTTGATCCATCAATCCATGTGGGATCGACCTCACTCTAAGTGAGTTATTACTACTTGATGCGACCCGGTACACTTGCCGGTTGGATATGTGTGTTGGAAATTCATTTTTCCACAAAAACACCATCAACCATTTCTAGCTACTGCTAGAGCCATCATTGATGTGCAAAAAGGGGAACTAGTCTTGAGATTGCATGAAGAGAAAATGGTCTTCAACGTCTTTAAAGCAATGAGTTACCCCAAAGAATCCATAGGAGAATGCATGCTGGTAGACACCACGGAACAGATAATTCAAGAAGTCATGGAAGAAGAACAATGTGGAGAAAGCATTGAGCTGTAACAAGCACCAGATGGAGAACTACCACAAGCAACCATGAGGAACTCAATCATGCTAACTACCACAGACAACTGATGAGCGGATAATTTATACGCTTTTTGGCATTGTTTTTAGATAGTTTTTAGTATAATCTAGCTATTTTTAGGGATGTTTTCATTAGTTTTTATGCTAAATTCACATTTCTGGACTTTACTATGAGTTTGTGTATTTTTTTGTGATTTCAGGTAATTTCTGGCTGAAATTGAGGGACCTGAGCAAAACTCTGATAAAAGGCTGACAAAGGACTGCTGATGCTGTTGGATTCTGACCTCCATGAACTCGAAATGAATTTTCTGGACCTATACAACTCCAAATGGCGCGATTTCAACGGCGTTCGAAAGTAGACATCCAGAGCTTTCTAGCAATATATAATAGTCTATACTTTATTCGTGATTAAACGACGTAAACTGGCGCTCAACGCCAGTTCCATGCTACATTCTGGAGTCAAACGCCAGAAACACGTCACGAACCAGAGTTGAACGCCAAAAACATGTTACAACTTGGCGTTCAACTCCAATAGAAGCCTCAGCTCATGTAAAGCTCAAGCTTAGCCCAAGCACGCACCAAGTGGGCCCCAGAAGTTGATTTCTGCATCAATTACTTATTTCTGTAAACCCTAGTAGTTAGTCTAGTATAAATAGGACCTTTTACTATTGTATTTTCATCTGGGATTGTATTTTTGATCCTGTGATCACGTTTTAGGGGCTGGCCATTCAGCCATGCCTGAACCTTCATTACTTATGTATTTTCAATGGTGGAGTCTCTACACACCATAGATTAAGGGTGTGGAGCTCTGTTGTACCTCAAGTTTTAATGCAATTACTACTATTTTCTATTCAATTTTATTTATTCTTGTTCTAAGATACCATTCGTACTTCAACCTGATGGATGTGATGATCCGTGACACTCATCATCATCCGTCCCTATGAACGCGTGCCTGACAACCACTTCCGTTCTACAAGCGAAAGCTAGAGTGTGTATCTCTTGTATTCCTGATGCACGATGCATGGTTGCCCTTGCCTGACAACCGAGCCTTCCATTCCGTGAGATCAGAGTCTTCGTGGTATAAGCTAGAATTGATGGTGGTATTCATGAGAATCAGGAAAGTCTAAACCTTGTCTGTGGTATTCCGAGTAAGATTCTGGGATTGAATGACTGTGATGAGCTTCAAACTCGCGATTGTTGGGCATGATGACAAACACAAAAGAATCAAGGGATTCTATTCCGACATGATCGAGAACCGACAGATGATTAGCCGTGCCGTGACAGAGCATTTGGACCTTTTTCACTGAGAGGATGGGATGTAGCCATTGACAACAGTGATGCCCTACATACAGCTTGCCATGGAAAGAAGTAAGAAGGATTGGATGAAGGCAATAGGAAAGTAGAGATTCAGAAGGAGCACAGCATCTTCATACGCTTATCTGAAATTTCCATCGATGATCTACATAAGTATTTCTATCTTTATTTTCAGTTTATTTATTATTATTATTCGAAAACTCCATAACCATTTATTATCCGCCTGACCGAGATTTACAAGATGACCATAGCTTGCTTCATACCAACAATCTCTGTGGGATCGACCCTTACTCACGTAAGGTTTATTACTTGTACACTTGCTGGTTAGTTGAGCGAAGTTGTGAAATTATGTTTAGACCATGGTATTGAGCACCAAGTTTTTGGGGCCATTACCTGGGAATCAATTTTGAACAACAATTTGAGTATGAATCACAATTTCGTCCACCAAGTTTTTGGCGTCGTTGCCGGGGATTGTTGAGTTTGGACAACTGACGGTTCATCTTGTTGCTCAGATTAGGTAATTTTCTTTTTGTTTTAATTTCAAATTTTTTTTCAAAAAAAAAAAGTATTTCTCATCTGTTTTCGAAAATTATTCTAAATTTTTAAGAATGAATTCTAGTGTTTCATGAAGCATGTTGAAGCCTGGCTGGCTGTAAAGCCATATCCAAATTCTTTTGGATTGAGGCTTCCAACCATCAGCATAGAGGCAAGTTAATTGAAATATCAGCTGTTGTATGACTGATTTATATCCTAAAGCTGGCTGGCTATTAAGCCATGTCCAACCCGTGAATTGGAGCTTTAGGCTAACATTGAAAGATTCCTGGAATCTTCTTAAAAATTTTGAATTTCTTATTTTCCTTTTCCTATATGTTTTTCGAAAAATATAAAATAAAATCCAAAAAAATAATAAAATTATAAAAATAAAAAATATTTTTGTGTTTCTTGTTTGAGTCTTGTATCATGTTTTAAGTTTGGTGTCAATTGCATATTCATATTGTTTTTGCATTTTTCGAAAAAAAATTCATGCATTTATAGTGTTCTTCATTATCTTCAAGTGGTTCTTGGTAAGTCTACTTATTTGATCTTGATGTTTTCTTGTTTTGTGTTCTTTGTTGTTTTTCATATGCATTTATGCATTCATATTGTCTAAGCATTAAAGATTTCTAAGTTTGGTGTCTTGCATGTTTTCTTTGCATCAAAATTTTTTTCAAAAATATGTTCTTGATGTTCATCATGATCTTCAAAGTGTTCTTGGTATTCATCTTGACATTCATAGTGTTCTTGCATGCATCATGTGTTTTGATTCATAATTTTCATGTTGTGAGTCATTTTTTTATGTTTTTCTCTCTCATAATTAAAAATTCAAAAATAAAAAAAATATATTTTCCTTTTTTCTCTCAAAATCTTGAAAATTTAGGTTGACTTAGTCAAAAAATTTTAAAATTAGTTGTTTCTTGTAAGTCAAGTCAAATTTTCAAATTTTAAAAATCTTATCTTTTTAAAACTTTTTCAAAAAATTATATCTTTTTTCTTTTTTCTTATTAATTTACGAAAATCCTTTAAAATATTTTTCAAAAATCTTTTTCTTAGTTTTATCTTTATTTTCGAAAATTATGCAAACAATTAATGTGATTGGTTCAAAAATTTGAAGTTGTTAATTTCTTGTTAAGAAAGGTTCAATCTTTAAATTCTAGTATCTTATCTTTTAGTTTCTTGTTAGTTAAGTAATTAATTTTAATTTTAAAAATTAAATCTTTTCTAACCATATCTTTTTAATCATATCTTTTTATCTTATCTTTTATGTCATATCTTTTTCAAAAATTTTATCTTTTGCAAAAAAATTTTATCTTTTTCAAAAATTTGATTTTAAAATATCTTTTCTAACTTCTTATCTTCTTATCTTTTCAAAATTAATTTTCAAATCTTTTTCAACTAACTATTTGACTTTTTGTTTATTTCTTATCTTTTTCAAAACCACCTAACAACTTTTCTCTCTAATGTTTTCGAAAACTTCTCTCTCATCTTATTTTATTTATTCATTCATTTACTAACACTTCTCTTCATCTCAAATCACTGCCCTTATCCTCACCCTTGTATTTGGATTCTCCTTTCTTTATCCCCTTTCTTCTTCTACTAATAATAAGGAACCTCTTTACTGTGACATAGAGGATTTCTCTTTCTTTTCTATTCTCTTCTTTCTCATATGAGCAGGAACAAGGAAAAAGGCATTCTTGTTGAAGTTGATCCAGAACCTGAAAGGACTCTGAAGAGAAAACTAAGAGAAGCTAAATTACAACAATCCAGAGACAACCTTGCTGAAATTTTCGAACAAGAAAAGGAGATGGCAGCCGAACCCAACAACAATAATGCAAGAAGGATGCTTGGTGATTATACTGCACCTACGTCCAAGTTTGATGGAAGAAGCATCTCAATTCCTGCCATTGGAGCAAACAATTTTAAGCTGAAACCTCAATTAGTTGCTCTAATACAACAGAACTGCAACTTTCATGGACTTCCATCAAAAGATCCCTATCAGTTCTTGATTGAGTTCTTGCAGATCTGTGAGACTGTTAAGACTAATGGAGTAGATCCTGAAGTCTACAGGCTCATGCTTTTCCCTTTTGCTATAAGAGACAGAGCTAGAGCATGGTTGGACTCTCAACCTAAAGATAGCCTGGACTCTTGGGATAAGCTGGTCACGACCTTCTTGGCTAAGTTCTTTCCTCTTTAAAAGCTGAGCAAGCTTAGAGTGGATGTTTAGACCTTCAAACAAAAAGATGGTGAATCCCTCTATGAAGCTTGGGACAGATACAAGCAGATCACCAAAAGATGTCCTTCTGACATATTTTTAGAATGGACCATGATAGATATATTCTATTATGGTCTATCTGAGTTCTCTAAGATGTCACTGGACCATTCTGCAGGTGGATCCATTCACCTAAAAAAAATGCCTTCAGAAGCTCAAGAACTTATTATAAAGAAAATGCCTGCAGAAGCTCAAGAACTTGTTGACATGGTTGCAAATAACCAGTTTATGTACACTTCTGAGAGGAATTCCGTGAATAATGGGACGCCTCAAAGGAAGGGAGTTCTTAAAATTGATGCTCTGAATGCCATATTGGCTCAGAACAAAATATTGACTCAGCAAGTCAACATGATTTCTCAAAGTCTGAATGGATGGTAAAATGCTTCCAACAGTACTAAAGAGGCATCTTCTGAAGAAGAAGCTTATGATCCTGAGAACCCTACAATATCAGAGGTAAATTATATGGGTGAACCTTATGGAAACACCTATAATTCATCATGGAGAAATCATCCAAATTTCTCATGGAAGGATCAACAAAAGCCTCAACAAGGCTTTAATAATGGTGGAAGAAATAGGCTCAGCAATATCAAGCCTTATCCATCATCTTCTTAGCAACAGATAGAGAATTCTGAACAAAGCACCTCTAACTTAGCAAACTTAGTCTCTGATCTGTCTAAGGCCACTTTAAGTTTCATGAGTGACATAAGGTCCTCCATTAGAAATCTGGAGGCACAAGTGGGCCAGCTGAGTAAGAAAATCACTGAAACTCCTCCTAGTACTCTCCCAAGCAATACTGAAGAGAATCCAAAAAGAGAGTGCATGGCCATTGATATAATCATTATGGCCGAACCTAGAGAGGAAGGAGAGGACGTGAATCCCAATGAGGAAGACCTCATAGGTCGTCTCTCAAGCAAGAAGGAGTTTCCTATTTAGGACCCAAGGGAATCTGAGGCTCATATAGAGACCATAGAGATCCCATTAAACCTCCTTCTGCCATTCATGAGCTCTGAAGACTATTCTTCCTCTGAAGAGGATGAAGATGTAACTGGAGAGCAAGTTGCTCAATATTTAGGAGCTATCATGAAGCTGAATACCAGGTTATTTGGTAATGAGACTTGGGAAGTTGAACCTCCCTTGCTCATTAGTGAACTAGATACATGGGTTCAGCAAACTTTACCTCAAAAGAGACAAGATCCTGGCAAATTCGTAATACCCTGCACCATAGGCACCATGATCTTTGAAAAAGCTCTGTGTGACCTGGGGTCATGTATAAATCTTATGCCACTCTCTGTAATGGAGAAGCTGGGAATCATTGAGGTATAACCTGCCATGTTCTCATTACAAATGGCAGACAAGTCAGTAAGACAAGCTTATGGATTAGTAGAGGACGTATTAGTGAAGGTTAAAGGCCTTTACATCCCTGCTGATTTTATAATCTTAGACACTAGGAAGGAGGAGGATGAATGCATCATCCTTGGAAGACCCTTTCTAGCCACAACAGGAGCTGTGATTGATGTTGACAAAGGAGAACTAGTCCTTCAATTAAATGAGGATTACCTTGTGTTTAAAGCTCAAGGATCTTCCTCTGCAACCATGGAGAGGAAGCATTAAAAGCTTCTCTCAGTACATAGTCAAACAAAGCCCCCACAATCAAACTCTAAGTTTGGTGTTGAGAGGCCACAGCCAAACTCTAAGTTTGGTGTTGAATCCCCACATCCAAACCTAAGTTTGGTGTTGGGAGTCTACAACATTGACCTGATCACCTATGAGGCTCCATGAGAGCCCACTGTCAAGCTATTGACATTAAAGAAGCGCTTATTGGGAGGCAACCCAATTTTTATTTATCTAATTTTATTTTTCTTTTTATTGTTCTTTTATGTTTTATTAGGTTCATGATCATGTGGAGTCACGAAAAAAATTACTAAAATTAAAAATAGAATCAAAAACAGTAGAAGAAAAATCACACCCTGGAGGAAGGACTTACTGGCGTTTAAACGCCAGTAAGGAGCATCTGGCTGGCGTTCAATGCCAGAACAGAGCATGGATCAGGTGTTGAACGCCAGAAACAAGCAGCATCCTGGTTTCTAAACGCTAGGAATATACCCTGAGGAGAGCTGGCACTGAACGCCAAAAACAAGTATAGAACTGGCGTTCAACGCCAAAAACATGCTGCAATTGGGCATTGAATGCCCAAAATAAGCATCACTTCGGCGTTTAAATGCCAGAATTGTATGCAAAGGCATTTTACATGCCTAATTGGTGCAGGGATGTAAATTCTTGACACCTCAGGATCTGTGGACCCCACAGGATCCCCACCTACCTCACCCTCTCTCCCCATTCACAGTCATCCCTTCTGTTTTCCATTCACCACTCACATCCATCCATCTTTCTTCTCTATATCTTCTTCTCCTTCTTCTATTCTTTCTTCTTTTGCTTAAGGGCGGGCAACATTCTAAGTTTGGTGTGGTAAAAGCATAGCTTTTTTGTTTTTCCATAACCATTGATGGCACCTAAGGCCAGAGAAACCTCAAAAAAAAAAAGAAGAGAAAAGGGAAGACAAAAGCTTCCACCTCTGAGTCATGGGAGATGGAGAGATTCATCTCAAGGGACCATAGCTCAGTAGTAGAGCATTTGACTACAAATCAAGAGATCCCTGAGATACCTCAAGGGATGCACTTTCCTCCCAACAACTATTGGGAACAACTCAACACTTCTCTAGAAGACTTGAGTTACAATATGGATCAATTAAGGGTGGAACATCAAGAGCACCCCATCATTCTCCATGAAATTAGAGAAGATTAAAGAGCAATGAGGGAGGAACAACAAAGGCAAGGAAGAGACATAGAAGAGCTCAAGGACATCATTGGTTCTTCAAGAAGAAACGCCACCATCACTAAGGTGGACTCATTCCTTGTTCTTATTTTTTCTGTTTTTCGTTTTCTATGCTATATGTGTGTTTATGTTTTGTGTCTCTACTTCATGATCATTAGTATGTAGTAACTATGTCTTAAGGCTATGAATAATTCCATAAATCCATCACCTCTCTTAAATGAAAAATGTTTCTAATTCACAAGAACAAGAAGTACATAAATTTCGAAATTATCCTTGAATTTAGTTTAATTATATTGATGTGGTGACAATACTTTTGTTTTATGAATGAATGCTTGAACAGTGCATAATTTTGATCTTGTTGTTTATGAATGTTAAAATTGTTGGCTCTTGAAAGAATGATGAACAAAGAGAATGTTATTGACAATTTGAAAAATCATGAAAATTGATTCTTGAAGCAAGAAAAAGCAGTGAAAAAGCAAAAGCTTGCGAAAAAAAGAAAAAAATGTGGCGAAAAAAAGAAGAAAAAGAAAAAGCAAAGCAGAAAAAGCCAATAGCCCTTAAAACCAAAAGGCAAGGGTAAAAAGGATCCAAGGCTTTGAGCATCAATGGATAGGAGGGCCCAAGGAAATAAAATCCAGGCCTAAGCGGCTAAATCAAGCTGTCCCTAACCATGTGCTTGTGGCATGCAGTTATGTGTCTGTGGCATTTATGTATCTGGTGGTAATACTGGAAAACAAAGTGCTTAGGGCCATGGCCAAGACTCATAAAAGTAGCTGTGTTCAAGAATCAACGTACTTAACTAGGAGAATCAATAACACTATATGAAATTCTAAGTTCCTATAGATACCAATCATTCTAAACTTCAAAGGAGAAAGTGAGATGCCAAAACTGTTCAGAAGCAAAAAGCAACAAGTCCCATTCATCTAATTAGAATTAATATTCATTGATATTTTGGGATTTATAGTATATTCTCTTCTTTTTATCCTAATTGATTTTCAGTTGCTTGGGGACAAGCAACAATTTAAGTTTGGTGTTGTGATGAGCGGATAATTTATACGCTTTTTGGCATTGTTTTTAGATAGTTTTTAGTATAATCTATCTATTTTTAGGGATGTTTTCATTAGTTTTATGCTAAATTCACATTTCTGGACTTTACTATGAGTTTGTGTATTTTTTTGTGATTTCAGGTAATTTCTGGCTGAAATTGAGGGACCTGAGCAAAACTCTGATAAAAGGCTGACAAAAGACTGCTGATGCTGTTGGATTCTGACCTCCCTGCACTCGAAATGGATTTTCTAGAGCTACAGAACTCCGAATGGCGCGCTCTTAACGGCGTTGGAAAGTTGATATCCAGAGCTTTCCAGAAATATATAATAGTCTATACTTTATTCGTGATTAGATGACGTAAACTGGCGCTCAATGCCAGTTTCATGCTGCATTCTGGAGTCAAACGCCAGAAACATGTCACGAACCAGAGTTGAATGCCAAAAACACGTTACAACTTGGCGTTCAACTCCAATAGAAGCCTCAGCTTGTGTAAAGCTCAAGCTCAGCCCAAGCACACACCAAGTAGGCACCAGAAGTGGATTTCTGCATCAATTACTTATTTCTGTAAACCCTAGTAGCTAGTCTAGTATAAATAGGACCTTTTACTATTGTATTTTCATCTGTGATTGTATTTTTGATCCTGTGATCACGTTTTGGGGGCTGGCCATTCAGCCATGCCTGAACCTTCATTACTTATGTATTTTCAACGGTGGAGTCTCTACACACCATAGATTAAGGGTGTGGAGCCCTGCTGTACCTCAAGTTTTAATGCAATTACTACTATTTTCTATTCAATTCGATTTACTCATGTTCTAAGATACCATTCGTACTTCAACCTGATGGATGTGATGATCCGTGACACTCATCATCATCTGTCCCTATGAACGCGTGCCTGACAACCACTTCCGTTCTACAAGCGAAAGCTAGAGTGTGTATCTCTTGGATTCCTGATGCACGACGCATGGTTGCCCTCACCTGACAACCGAGCCTTCCATTCTCTGAGATCAGAGTCTTCGTGGTATAAGCTAGAATTGATGGCAGCATTCAAGAGAATCCGAAAAGTCTAAACCTTGTCTGTGGTATTCCGAGTAGGATTCCGTGATTGAATGACTGTGACGAGCTTCAAACTCGCGATTGTTGGGCGTGTTGACAAACGCAAAAGAATCAAGGGATTCTATTCAGACATGATCAAAAACCAACAGATGATTAGCCGTGCCGTGACAGAGCATAGTGACCTTTTTCACTGAGAGGATGGGATGTAGCCATTGACAACGGTGATGCCCTACATACAGCTTGCCATGGAAAGAAGTAAGAAGGATTGGATGAAGGCAGTAGGAAAGTAGAGATTCAGAAGGAGCACAGCATCTTCATACGCCTATATGAAATTCCCATCAATGATCTACATAAGTATTTCTATCTTTATTTTCAGTTTATTTATTATTATTATTCAAAAACTCCATAACCATTTATTATCCGCCTGACTGAGATTTACAAGATGACCATAGCTTGCTTCATACCAACAATCTCTGTGGGATCGACCCTTACTCACGTAAGGTTTATTACTTGGACGACCCAGTACACTTGCTGGTTAGTTGAGTGAAGTTGTGAAATTATGTTTAGACCATGGTATTGAGCACCAAGTTTTTGGGGCCATTACATGGGAATCAATTTCGAACAACAATTTGAGTATGAATCATAATTTCGTCCACCAACAACAAAGATGCAGAGTCACCAAAACTAGAGCTGAAAGCCTTACCACCCAGCTTGAAATATGCATATCTGGGTGCTAACAACACTTACCCAGTAATCATAAATTCAAGTTTAAGTAAGGAACAAGAAGAGGAACTTATCCAAGTGCTGAGACAACATAAGGATGCCATAGGCTGGACACTTGCAGATTTAGAGGGGATCAGTCCTTCAATGTGTATGCATAAGATCTTACTTGAAGAGGATGCCAAACCCTCAAGACAACAACAAAGGAGGCTGAACCCAACTATGACTGAAGTAGTTCAGAAAGAAGTGGTAAAATTGTGGCAAGCAGGGGTGATCTACCCCATCTCAGACAGTCCTTGGGTAAGCCCAGTGCAAGTAGTCCATAAGAAGGGAGGGATCACTGTTGTGGCAAATGATAAGAATGAATTGATACCTACAAGGACAGTGACTGGATGGCGTATGTGCATTGATGATCGGAAACTTAATGAAGCCACCCGTAAGGATCACTTTCCCCTACCCTTCATGGACCAAATGCTTGAGAGATTGGCAGGACATGAGTATTATTGTTTTCTAGATGGATATTCGGGCTACAATCAAATTGTTGTAGACCCCAAGGATCAAGAAAAAACTTTATTTACATGTCCATATGGTGTTTTTGCTTATAGGAGAATGCCCTTTGGATTGTGCAATGCACATGCAACATTTTAAAGGTGCATGTTCTCCATTTTTTCAGATATGATTGAGAAGTTCATAGAAGTATTTATGGTCGACTTCTCTGTGTTTGGGAACTTATATTCTGATTGTCTGTACCATCTTGCTCTTGTGCTTAAAAGGTGTCAAGAGACCAACCTGATTTTAAACTGGGAGAAGTGCCATTTTATGGTGACTGAAAGGGTGGTTCTTGGTCATAAGATTTCAAAAGATGGTATTGTAGTAGACAAGGCAAAAGTGGAAGTAATTAAAAAATTACCTCCACCTTACAATGTCAAAGCAATCAGAAGCTTCTTGGGACACGCTGGGTTCTATAGGAGGTTTATTAAAGATTTTTCAAAGATTGCAAAACCCATTAGCAACCTACTTGTCTCAATACTCCATTTATTTTTGATAGAGAGTGCATGGTAGCCTTTGATGAACTCAAAAAGAAACTCTCCTCTGCACCTATTATAGCACAACCAAGCTGGGATCTTCCCTTTGAACTAATGTGTGATGCATCTGATTTTGCTGTTGGTGCTATTCTAGGATAGAGGAAAGACAAGCTAGTGCATGTCATTTACTACGCTAGCAAGGTCCTTAATGAGAATCAAAGGAACTATACCACCACGGAGAAAGAACTTTTAGCCATAGTTTTTGTTTTTGATAAATTTAGATCATATCTCATTGGCTCAAAAGTAATTGTGTTCACTGATCATGCAGCACTCAAATACTTGCTTACCAAACAAGAATCTAAGCCCAAACTAATAAGGTGGATCCTGCTGCTCCAAGAATTTGATATTGAGATTAAAGATAGGAGCGGAGTAGAGACCAAGGTAGTTGACCACCTCTCAAGGATCCCACAAGAAGAAAAAATGCAGCAAGTAGCAGTAAATGAAAGCTTTCCTGATGAACAATTGATGATGATTCGAGTAGCCCCTTGGTTTGCAGACATAGCTAACTTCAAGGCTATTGGGGAGCTACCAACTAACATCAATAAGCACATGAGGAGGAAGCTAATCAAGGATGCCAAACACTACATCTGGGATGACCTCTATTTGTTCAAAAAGTGCACTGATGGTGTCCTAAGAAGGTGTATATCCCACGAAGAAGGGCAGGAAGTGTTATGGCAGTTCCATGGATCAACATATAAAGGTCACTTTAGTGGAGAAATGACAGCAGAAAAAGTGCTTCAATCCAAATTTTAGTGGCCAACAGTGTTTAAGAATGCCAAGGAAATGGTGTCAATGTGTGATGAATGTCAAAGAGCTGGTAATCTAACCAAGAGGAATGAGATGCCATAGCAATACATACTAGAGCTGGAGCTATTTGATGTATGGGGGATAGATTTCATGGGACCATTCCCAACCTCCTACTCAAATAGCTACATATTAGCGGCTGTTGATTATGTTTCAAGATGGGTAGAAGTAATCGCCATTGCAACAAATGACAACAAGGTTGTGATAAGCTTCTTGAGAAGGAACATCTTCAGCAAATTTGGAGTTCTCAGAGCTCTCATTAGTGATGGAGGGACACACTTCTGCAATAAACAACTAGAAGCACTTCTTCTCAGATATGGAGTAAAGCACAAAGTGGCAACTCCATACCACCTATAGACCAATGGGCAAGCTGAGATCTCCAACAGAGAGCTAAAATGAATCCTTGAAAAAATTGTTGGAAGCTCAGTAAAGGGCTGGTTTAAGAAGCTAGACGATGCTCTATAGGCCTACAAGATAGCCTTCAAGACCCCCCATTGGGATGTCACCATACCAACTGGTATTTGGCAAGGCTTGCCACTTGCCAGTCGAGCTAGAGCATAGAGCCTTCTGGGCTCTAAAACTACTAAATTTTGATAAGCAAGCTACTGGAGAAAAGAGATTAATGCAACTCAATGAACTGGAAGAGTTTAGAAATCAAGCATATGAGAATGCAAAAATCTACAAAGAAAACACAAAAAAGTGGCATGACCAAAAGATAGCAAGAAGGGAGTTTACTAAAGGACAGAAGGTGTTACTCTACAACTCAAGACTCAAGTTCTTCCTTGGAAAACTCAAGTCTCGATGGTCAGGACCTTTCACCATACTCAAAGTGTTTCCCTATGGTCATGTGGAGCTCATGGAGGACAAGACTCAGAGAACTTTTTCTATTAATGGCCATAGACTCAAACACTACTTGGGAGGCTCCTTGGAGGAGCAGAGAGTGAGCTACAAGCTCAGCTAAAGATGAAGGAATGTCAAGCTAATGACAATAAAGAAGCACTCGTTGGGAGGCACCCCAACACTTTATCCTTTTTGATTTAATTGCTTTTCTTAGTAGTTTAAATTCTGTGCTTTAGATAGTTTAATTTCAGTAATTAGGATTAGTTTAAAATTGTAGATTAGGAAGTTTGATATTAGGTTTGATAGTTAGATTTTCTTTACACTCTCTTATTTCTTTCTATTTGGAAGTTGCAACTTGATGAATGCATAACTAATGATAAGTTAATGGGCTAAGAACTAGCTAAAGTGCTAAGTTTGGTGTGGCCTCTCACCCACTTAATCTAGGCTTACAAACAATTAACAGTTGATTTTGAAGAGTAAGTCCAGAGATTAAGTTTGGTGTGGCCACCACCAATGATCACATAGCAGCCCAAGTCACCCAATTTGAAAGCACTTAATGCTTTGGGTAAGAACATGAACGTGATTTAATGAGTTCAAGGGAGTTGAAATCAAAAGAAAATGAAAAGATTGTTGTTATTCCGCTCTTATGAACACATTAAATACACAATGATGAAACCAATTTATTAAGATGCCAAAAAATTAAGTTTAGTGTCCCAAGGGACACCCATCAGTTGCAATCCAATTTATTCTTGATGAGAAGGAATGTGAAAGGGTTCTTTTATCATTACTAATGGGTTCAGTTTCAATTTCAGGAGAGAAGATGGGGCCCACATAGTAAACAACTCACAAAATAAGAAAGTCAAAGTGTGCTTGCACTTTGGAACTTGACACACGCAGAAGACACTATGAGAAAAGAGTTGGCGCCTCTTCCCACGCTAGGCGCCACTTCCCAAAGTGGGAAAACATTTAACCCTTTTTATTTCCCACCCTTCGAACCACACCATTCACCCATTATAAAAGCTTCACCCCCTTCTCCTCTCCCATTTTAACAATTCCCACACCCCTCACCATCACTTCTCTTCTCATCTTCTACTATCTCTCATCCCTTACTTTCTTTTTTTCTTGATTGGGACAATCAAGTCCTAAGTTTGGTATTGGAGCAAAACTTTTTTTTGCCTTCTCTTTCTTTCAACCCCCATTTTTTTACAACCTCAAACACACTCTTCTAACCTAATGGCACCACCAAAAAGCTCAGCCTCAAAGAAAAGAAAAACAAAGGAACCAACCTTTGGATCCTTAAGCTCTTTTAATGACTACAAGTTCCTCTCTGCATTCAACCAAAAACAATTCTATGGTTGGGTAAGTGAGAGGGAAATCATTCCAGAAGTTGGGTTTCAACTAGGGAGGAATGAGCATATTGAAATCAACATTGAGATCGAACAGAGGGGTTGGTCTCTTCTATGAAACCCACCAAGGAAAGTTGTAGAGAGCTTGGTGAGAAAATTCTATGCCAAAGTAGTGCCTCAACCAGGGCAACAATATGGCTACATTAGCTATGTAAGGGGGAAGTCCATTGACTACAGCCCCTCTAGCATAGAAAGAACGCTAATGGTGAAGAGGACAAGCTCCACTCGGAGCTATGAAGAGAGAATGAAGCAGCAAGACCCTCCGTTTGAGGAGATTCTAAGTGAAATCTGTGTGATGAATGTGCGTTGGATAAATGACAAGGATAGGATACCCAACCAATTGAGGAGAAGAGATTTGAGCCTCCAAGCTAGAGGGTGGCTAGAATTTGTGAGGAGGTCCCTAATCCCCACATCCAACACTTCAGAGGTGACCAAGGAGAGAGCTGTGCTCATCTACAGCATCATGAAAGGAGAAAACATCAATGTGGGAGAGATGATCGCTAACAACATTAACAAAGTGCTAAAAAGCACCAATGACAACACAAGGTTGACATTTCCAAGCATTATACAGAGGCTATGTGATGAGGCTGGAGTTGAAAAGATAATTGATGAAGTGCTTGTGAAGCAAGACAAGTTCATAACCGCCAAAAAGATGACCAAAGTGGTGGCTGTCCACCCACTCAACAGGGCTAGAGAACGAAGATCCCATGCTCATGAACCACAACAACAATAAGAAAAGGAAGAGGCAGAAGAGCAACCTCACTTCCTGGCACTTCAACCACCACCACAATACCAATATCAACAATTTCCAGAGGGATTCAACTGGGGGCAATTGCAAGGAGATGTACACCAAATGAAGGGAGACCTACACCACTTGAGGGAGGATGTCAATCAATTCAAGGAGACTCAACAACAACAATGGAGCCAAGTCAACCAGAATATTCAGCAACTCCAAAGGAGCTTTGAGAACCTCAAAGAGCAGCAAGATCAGATTAACTGGAGAGAGATGTAAGGCAGCCTAGGAATGATTTTGGAACGACAACTACAACAAATGGGGAGCCTTGCCGGATTCAAACACCTTTATAAAGCAAGGACTGTAGCCAGAGGGGAATATGATGGCTATGCACAAACAAAGTTGAGCTACCTGTGTAATTGACAAACCCCATTTTGAGGGTTTATCTTGTGCTAATTTCAAAGGGGTTTATTAATGATTTCACACACTTTCTGCATGAAAATATAGGGATTTGCATTCCTTTCCTAGTTTTGCTTCATGAATGAAAACATGCTTATTCTGCACTAAAATAGATACATTTCTATTTTTCTCTTGATGCCATTCGATGCCGTGACTCGTGTGCTAAGTGGATTCAGGATACAGAGTAGGAATGGACAGGAAAAGAGAAGGAAGACGGGTGCAAAGGAAGGAAGCATGAGAATTGAGCTTTGGAGATTTCCGCATGGGCGCGTGCGCGCACCTGACGCGCCCGCGCGGATGAGAGCAACGTGAAGCCGAGACTGAGAGCCAAGCCACGAGCCGGCTTGAGCAGCGGCTAAACCAGGACCCTCATGGACGCGCACGCGTACGTTCCGCCTCCGCGCACACTCCAAAACCGCATCCATGGCGCGCACGCGTACCTTGCGCGTACGCGCCGATGTTCGAATATGATTTTTTTAGAAGTCACGTGACTCAGGCGTGGAGTTGGTTAGGGATCCTAACTTTTGAGGAGTGCTTTGGCGGGAAAAGGCTTAAGAGGACCAAGGGGGCAAGGGTAGAAGACACTTAGTTCATTTTTCTAGTTTTTGAGATATTTTGGGGGAGAGAGGAGAGAGGACTCAAGTTCTTACTAGGGTTCTTCTTCATCAAAATTCTGGATTTTTACCCATTCCTTGGTGAGATCCATTGCAACTTTCATTTCACTTTGTTCATGTAATAGGTTTTCTTTTCCAATCTCAAGTTGTAGTTGTAATTGCAAAAATTCCTTGGATCTAGGATTCAACTTTATGATTTTTGGATTCCATTGATGTTTTGAGATTTTGATTTTCATTATTGCTCTTTGATAATTGTTTGTTGTTAATTCCTTGTATTGCAATAGCTTTAATTCTACTTTTCTCTTCATTTTACTATGACCTTCCTTCTTGCTCGTTACATGTTTGATAAAATGTCAACACTAGCTATGGAGTAGAATTTTTACACTTGGCATAGGGTTTGGTCATTGGAATAAATTGAATAGTTGTGTCAATGGTTGATTTGGAGTTAGAGATTGCCAATTGACTTGGAGTGCACTAAAGCTAGATTCCCATGAGGTGAAGCTAGAACATGTGACTCAAGTTGATTGTTTTCCTTTGATTTTCCTCTATACTTAGGGGATAACTAAATGGAGCAAGACCTAATTGCTGTCAACCTTGATTAGACTATAATGATAAGATTTCCAATGCCAACCCTAAGTCAAGTCCTTTTGATAATTGATTGTTTGTTTCTCATTACTTTGCTAAGACCTTCAAAGAACTCAAACAAAGCTTACTAAATCAATAAGATGTACACTTTAACAATTCCAAGGTAGAACGACTCGGGAGACTAGTACTCTCGGATATAGATTGTAGATTTGTTTGATGATGGATTTTGCGTTGGTTTAGACTATACTACGATTGATCACTTGATAAATTCTATACCGGCGAAAAATTCATTTATCAGTAATGCAGTGGCTAACATTAACCCCAATTACCCCACTTATATGCAGAAATTGGAGGAACTCAGCTCAAGGCAAGAAGAAATAGCATACCAACATAAGGAGAATGTGAAATCCTACATGAGAAGGTTAGGATTTTGGAAGCCCAAGCCCAAGGATACCAAAGCAAAAGAAGGTTCCTCCAAGCCAAATGAAGGTGGCTCATCCCTTCAAAGAAAAAGGACAAAGGGAAGGGGCCAATGAACTAAAGATGAAGCTGCTCAAGGTTGTTGAGTCCCATGGTTGATACTTTCCAATTTCTGAATTCTGTTTAAGTCTTTGCTTTATTTACTTCTTAAATAATCATGCTAGGATAGTTTATATTTTATGCTTAGTTTTCAATTCCTGTTTGAAGTCTTTATGAGTTTTTTTTAAAGAAAGAAAATGCCATGTATTTCAAGTCTTTATTTCAACTTAAATAAAAGTAGAGCTTGTCTCCATAAGAGTTACTGTGAGTTATGCAAAAACAATAAGAGAGACCAAGGCCAAGAGGAATCATCGAACAAACTAAGAAACAAGAAACTGAGTGTAGAACCTTGGATGAACTAAATAGGAAATGAGTCATGGAGAGTGGTGCACGAAATTGCAATCACACTTTTGCAATCCCGCACAACTAACCAGCAAGTGTACTGGGTCGTCCAAGTAATACCTTGCGTGAGCAAGGGTCGATCCCACAGAGATTGTCGGCTTGAAGCAAGCTATGGTTATCTTGTAAATCTTAGTCAGGATATCAGAAATTATCAGGATTGATTGTGAAAAGCAAAAGAACATGAAATGATTACTTGTTTTGCAGTAATGGAGAATAGGTTGAGGTTTGGAGATGCTCCATCTTCCGAATCTCTGCTTTCCTACTGTCTTCTTCTTCAAACATGCAAGTCTCCTTCCATGGCAAGCTGTATGTAGGGTTTCACCGTTGTCAATGGCTACCTCCCATCCTCTCAGTGAAAGCGATTGCATATGCTCTGTCACAGCATAGCGGAATTCATCTGTCGATTCTCAATCAGGCCGGAATAGAATCCAATGATTCTTTTGCGTCTGTCACTAACGCCCCGCCTTCAGGAGATTGAAGCACGTCACAGTCATTCA
>NC_029775.3:63544195-63548091 GCF_000817695.3 Arachis duranensis | reverse complement strand
CGTTCATAGTTGAGAATGATGATGATTGTCACGGATCATCACATCCATCCGGGTTAAGAACAAGTATTATCTTAGAATGGAAGCAAGCATGATTGAATGAGAAACAGTAGTAATTGCATTAATCCATCAAGACACAGCAGAGCTCCTCACCCCCAACCATGGGGTTTAGAGACTCATGCTGTGGAAGATACAATGAGAAAGGTGTAAAGTGTCATGAGGTCATAAGGTACAGATACAATGTCAAAAGATCCTATTAATAGTAAACTAGTAGCCTAGGGTGTACAGAAATGAGTAAATGACGTAAAAATCCACTTCTGGGTCCACTTGGTGCGTGCTTGGGCTGAGCAATGAAGCATTTTCGTGTAGAGACCTTTTCTGGAGTTAAACGCCAGAGTATGGACTATCATATATTGCTGGAAAGCCCAGGATGTCTACTTTCCAATGCCGTTGAGAGCTTGCCAATTGGGCTTCTGTAGCTCCAGAAAATCCGCTTCGAGTGCAGGGAGGTCAGAATCCAACAGCATCTGCAGTCCTTTTTGGTCTCGGAATCAGATTTTTGCTCAGGACCCTCAATTTCAGCCAGAAAATACCTGAAATCACAGAAAAACACACAAACTCATAGTAAAGTCCAGAAAAGTGAATTTTAGCTAAAAACTAATAAAAATATACTAAAAACTAACTAGATTATACTAAAAACATACTAAAAACAATGCCAAAAAGCATACAAATTATCCGCTCATCAGAGAGCAACTAATCCTAGAAGGTATAACAAAGGAAGACTAAGGGGTGTTCCTTGAATATCCATAGAACCAAGAGGTAGTAAGCAATAAAGGCCCAAGGCTCTGAGCATCAATTACTGGGATAGAGAAAGAAACATTAAAAAGCTAAAAAAGGGAATTAATGATCCTAGTAGATGCTTGTGGTGAAGATGTGTCAAGAAGAGACCTGGGCAAGTAAATTCTTAGGGGTGTTTCAACACCCAGTACCCTAAAACCAAATGGTTTGGGAGTGCTAATTGAAAGCCTAATTAAAGGGTTGTCTTGAGACAAAACACTTAGAGTCGTGGTCAAGAAAGCAAAATAACCCTTACTACTTCAAGGTGACAATCAATCGAAAGGACACCTGAAGCCTATACCTGAAGGAACCCTCAAGGATCCAAGAGCTTTCCATGACAATTAAAACATTCATACATGTGTTGGACACTTAGTTTCACTCTTAGTTGTATTACAATCATTCGAAGCCAAGGCCTCAAGATATAAAGTTTTACTCACACTGATTTGCTTGGGACAAGCAAAGCTTAAATTTGGTGTTGTGATGACTTGCATCATCTACCTTTCTTTCTTGCATAAAAAAGACCATAAAAGAGCATAAATCTCATTTAATCAGTATAATTCATGCATTATTTGATGAATATTATAGTACACTACTTTTAGATGAGTTGTGCTGAATTTCAGGTGAAAAAGGGCATCAAAAATGGGAAGAAGACAAACAAGAAGCTGGGCATGTAAAACTGGCATGCCACTTGGGAGCAAACGACACAAAAATGCACTGGCGTGGCACGCCAGTACTAAAGTCCAAAGAAGAAGTCCAAGCACAAATGTATGGGCGTGGCACGCCAGGGACTGGACGTGGCACGCCAGGGACTGGGCGTGGCACGCTAGTACAAAATTCCAGAGAGCAAAATGGAGGACACAAAAGGGGTGTGGCACGCCAGGTTGGGCATGGCACGCCTGACTCGTCAACTACTATGGGCGTGCCACTTGAGCAAAGGGGCGTGGCACGCCAACTCACAATCTCAAAAAGAACGTCCACTATGGCGTGAAACTTGGTGTCGAAGGCGTGGCACACCAGCTCTAAGAAGTCACTTGGGCGTGCCACTTGATAACCCAGGCGTGGCACGTAAAGCTTGAAGAGTGCACAAATGCATGGGTGTGCCACTTGAGCAGCATGGCGTGGCACGCTGGTACATTAATCCAGAGAAGGGCTGAAGGCAATTGAAGACTGGGCATGCCACTTGAAGTCGAAGGCGTGGCACGCCAACCTCTCAATCTTACTTAGGCGTGCCACTTGAGCAACCAGGCATGGCACGCCAATGCACAAAGAGACCAAAGCAAGGGCTGGGCGTGCCACTTGGTATCGAAGGCGTGGCACGCCAACCCGAGCATGTCACTATGGCGTGCCACTTGAAGGCCGAGGCATGGCACGCCAACTACTGGAACAAGGCAAGATCATTGGCGTGGCACGCCAACCTTCAATCGTGGCACGCTGGTATAAGTTTCCAGAGAGGATGAAAGAGGCCAATTACATGAAGCGTATCACTTGGTATCGAAGGCGTGGCACGCCACTCACTATTCTTCACTTAGGCATGCCACTTGAGCAACCAAGCATGGAACGCCAAGTCATTCAGAGGGTAAAGAAGCATTAAGGCATGCCACTTGAGTTCGTGGCGTGGCACGCCAAACAGAGGAACCACTCACTCACAAAGGGGCGTGGCCCGCCAGACCCTGGGCGTGCCACGCTAGTGCAATTTTCTAGAGAAGCTTAGCCAAGCACACAGCAAGGGCGTGGCATGCCAGATCTTGGGCGTGCCACGCTAGTTCAAGTTTCCAGAGGCAAAGGAAAGTGGAAAAAACAAAAGGCGTGCCACTTGAGCTCCAAGGCGTAGCACGCCAACACAAGAATTCCACTATGGCGTGCCACTTGAGTTCAAAGGCGTGGCACGCCAAGGTTGACAAAGGGATGAGCGTGCCACTTGAGGGATTGAGCGTGGCACGCCAAGCTAGTTTGAAGAGCATGTGACACGCCAGCAAAGCGCCAGCCACACGCCAGCTGGGAAGTCACACTTATTGAGTTTTTTCCCTCTAAAATGTAATTTTCCCTTTTCACTTTTGTAATTCTTTTATTTTTCTAGGAGTATTATAAATACCCCAAAAGAGTACTGAAGAAGGGGTTAAGCAGTTAGTCTTAAATCCAATTTTATACTCTATTTTTGAGTACTTTTCAAGCTATGAGTAGCTAACTTCCCTCTCATTTGAGAGAGGGAGCTCTGTTGTACTTGATGGATTGATAATAGTGAAATTCTTCTTCTCTTCATCTTCTCTTTGATTTGCTAGAAGGAATGGTGTCGAAGGCGTGGCACGCTAGCTCCAAGAAGTTACTTGGGCATGCCATTTGAGAACCCAAGTGTGGCATGCCAAGCTTGAAGTGTGCCCAAATGCATGGGCGTGCCACTTGAGTAGCATGGCGTGGCATGCTGGTACATTAATCCAGGGAAGGGTTGAAGGCAATTGAAGACTGGGCCTGCCACTTGAAGTCGAAGGCATGGCACGCCAACCTCTCAATCTCACTTAGGCGTGCCACTTGAGCAACCAGGCGTGGCACGCTAATGCACAAAGAGACTAAAGAAAGGGCTGGGTATGCCACTTGGTATCGAAGGCGTGGCACGCCAACCCGAGCATGTCACTATGGCGTGCCACTTGAAGGCCGAGGCGTGGCGCGCCAACTACTGGAACAAGGCAAGATCATTGGCGTGGCACGCTGGTACAAGTTTCCATAGAGGATGATAGAGGCCAACTACATGGGACGTGCCACTTGGTATCGGAGGCGTGGCACGCCACTCACTATTCTTCACTTAGGCGTGCCACGACTATTCTTCACTTAGGCGTGCCACTTAAGCAATCAGGCGTGGCACGCTAAGTCATTCTGAGGGTAAAGAAGCATTGAGGCGTGCCACTTGAGTTCGTGGCGTGGCACGCCAGACCCTGGGCGTGCCACGCTAGTGCAATTTTCCAGAGGAGCTTAGCCAAGCACATAGCAAGGGCGTGGCATGCTAGATCCTGGGCGTGCCACGCTAGTTCAAGTTTCTAGAGGCAAAGGAAAGTGGAAAAAGCAAAGGG
>NC_029775.3:63522353-63543600 GCF_000817695.3 Arachis duranensis | reverse complement strand
TGGCACGCCAACCTCTCAATCTCACTTAGGCGTGCCACTTGAGCAACCAGGCGTGGCACGCTAATGCACAAAGAGACTAAAGAAAGGGCTGGGTATGCCACTTGGTATCGAAGGCGTGGCACGCCAACCCGAGCATGTCACTATGGCGTGCCACTTGAAGGCCGAGGCGTGGCGCGCCAACTACTGGAACAAGGCAAGATCATTGGCGTGGCACGCTGGTACAAGTTTCCATAGAGGATGATAGAGGCCAACTACATGGGACGTGCCACTTGGTATCGGAGGCGTGGCACGCCACTCACTATTCTTCACTTAGGCGTGCCACGACTATTCTTCACTTAGGCGTGCCACTTAAGCAATCAGGCGTGGCACGCTAAGTCATTCTGAGGGTAAAGAAGCATTGAGGCGTGCCACTTGAGTTCGTGGCGTGGCACGCCAGACCCTGGGCGTGCCACGCTAGTGCAATTTTCCAGAGGAGCTTAGCCAAGCACATAGCAAGGGCGTGGCATGCTAGATCCTGGGCGTGCCACGCTAGTTCAAGTTTCTAGAGGCAAAGGAAAGTGGAAAAAGCAAAGGGTGTGCCACTTGAGCTCGAAGGCGTGACACGCCAACGCAAGAATTCCATTATGGCATGCCACTTGAGTTCGATGGCATGGCACGCAAAGGTTAACAAAGGGACGAGCGTGCCACTTGAAGGATTTAGCGTTGCACGCCAAGCTAGTTTGAAGGGTACGTGACACGCCAGCAAAGCACCAGCCACACACCAGCTCGGAAGTCACGCTTATTGAGTTTTTTTTTCTTCCGAAATGTAATTTTCTCTTTTCACTTTTGTAATTCTTTTATTTTTCTAGGAGTAGTATAAATACTCCAAAAGAGTATTGAAGAAGGGGTTAAGCAGTTAGTCTTAGATCCACTTTTACACTCTACTATTGAGTACTTTTCAAGCTATGAGTAGCTAACTTCCCTCTCATTGAAAGAGGGAGCTCTGTTGTACTTGATGGATTGATAATATTGAAATTCTTCTTCTCTTCATCTTTTCTTTGATTTGCTAGAAGGAATGGTGTCGAAGGCGTGGCACGCCAGCTCCAAGAAGTCACTTGGGCGTGCCAATTGAGAACCCGGGCGTGGCACGCCAAGCTTGAAGGGTGCACAAATGCATGGGCGTGCCACTTGAGCAGCATGGTGTTGCACGCTGGTACATTAATCCAGAAAAGGGCTGAAGGCAATTGAAGACTGGGCGTGCCACTTGAAGTCGAAGGCGTGGCACGCCAACCTCTCAATCTCACTTAGGCGTGCCACTTGACAACCAGGCGTGGCACGCCAATGCACAAAGAGACCAAAGCAAGGGGTGGGCGTGCCACTTGGTATCGAAGGCATAGCACGCCAACCCGAGCATGTCACTATGGCGTGCCACTTGATGGCCGAGGCATGGCACGCAAACTACTCGAACAAGGCAAGATCATTGGCGTGGCACGCCAACCTTCAGGCGTGGGATGCTGGTACAAGTTTCCAGAGAGGATTAAAGAGGACAATTACATGGGGCGTGCCACTTGGTATCGAAGGCGTGGCATGCCACTCACTATTCTTCATTTAGGCATGCCACTTGAGCAACCAAGTGTGGCACGCTAAGTCATTCAGAGGGTAAAGAAGCATTGAGGCGTGCCACTTGAGTTCGTGGTGTGGCACGCCAAACAGAGAAACCACTCACTCGCAAAGGGCATGGCACGCCAGACCCTGGGTGTGCCACGCTAGTGCAATTTTCCAAAGAAGCTTAGCCAAGCACACAGCAAGGGCGTGGCACATCAGATCCTGGGTGTGCCACGCTAGTTCAAGTTTCCAGAGGCAAAGGAAAGTGGAAAAAGCAAAGGGCATGCCACTTAAGCTCGAAGGCGTGGCACGCCAACACAAGAATTCCACTATGGCGTGCCACTTGAGTGCGAAGGCGTGGCACGCCAAGGTTGACAAAGGGACGAGCGTGCCACTTGAAGGATTGAGCGTGGCACGCCATGCTAGTTTGAAGGGAACGTGACACGCCAGCAAAGCGCCAGCCACACGCCAGCTGGGAACTCACGCTTATTGAGTTTTCTTTTCCCTCGAAAATGTAATTTTCCCTTTTCACTTTTGTAATTATTTTATTTTTCTAGGAGTAGTATAAATACCCCAAAAGAGTACTGAAGAAGGGCTTAAGCAGTTAGTCTTAGATCCACTTTTACACTCTACTTTTGAGTACTTTTCATGCTATGAGTAGCTAACTTTCCTCTCCTTGAGAGAGGGAGCTCTGTTGTACTTGATGGATTGATAATAGTGAAATTCTTCTTCTCTTCATCTTCCCTTTGATTTGCTAAAAGGAATTTCGTTCTTAATGCTTAGTGTTCAATTATCTTGGGAAAGAGATTGAATGCAATTGGGTTTCATGGGAACCTTGGGAAAGGAAACATGAAAGCATGCTTGAAATCCCTTCTCACACCTGAGTAGATTCTGGGTTTTGGTGATGGGATACGTGACATATAATCCCCCCTCTACCTGGACCTATGAGGGTGTGTGGTATAATCAGGGATCAAGCAAATCTCTCTTCATGAGCAATTAGACCAAAGAATTGGCTATTGATCAAGATCTGAGAGATTGAGTCACCAAGGGATTGGGGCTCAGTCAATCATGATTGCCAAGAGGTCAATGAGTTGCATGATTGAAGAGGATATAAGCTAGATTTGATCCAAAGAGACAATATCTCCCAATCTCAATGAACTTCCCAATTCTTATCTATCCATTTCTTTACTGCTTAATTTTTACATTCAGCAATTCCCCACTCCCATTTACATTCAAGTCATTTATGATTCAGCACTTTACATTCTGCAATTTCCATTTTTGCACTTTATTGCTTTTCTTTATATTCTAGTCATTTACATTTATGTCATTTACAATTTGGCACTTCACAATCTTATTTGATCCGCTTGACTAATTCATCAATCAATTAAAACTGCTTGAATTTTCCAATCTCTGTGGATACGATCCCACTCCTAGTGGGTTATTACTTGGCGATAAGTTTTGGTATGCTTGCCAAAAGAACTAATTCACTAATTTTTGAAATGGGTAGTGAATTCCGGCTCATCAAGTTTTATGGCACCGTTGCCAGGGATTAATTGTGATTAACAAACTACTGGTTGGTTGATTACCTAGATTAGACATTTTTTCCTTTCTCTTTTGTTTTGTCATTTAATTTCTTTTTATTTTTCTCTTGCTACGAAGGTGTTTGTGTTATTGCCTCACCAAGAATCCCTCATCTGTGACAATGGGGATTCCAATTTCTTTTGGTGACTATTGTTTGAGACAAATCATTTTGCAAGTAAGAATGGAGTTTACCTCACATTTTGATCAATCATGTCATATGGGATATTGCCCACCACCACAAAATGATTCTAGTCATTTTTCTAATGGTGGATGGGAATATCACCAAAGATTGATAAAGTATGAGCAATCAAATAAAATAGAACACATCCTAGAGCCACAAAACAGTTCATATTGTTATGATAACTATAGAAATTTTGGCTTTGGAAGGAATTTTAATGCTGCATACCCCATTCTTCAAGGACTATCATCCCATAATTGTCCAACCTATGCACCTCCACAAAATCTTCTAGAATTTGCAATGGAAGAACTCTCCAAGAGATATCTCTTCATTGGCCAACTCACTGAGTTTTTAAGGCAAAATGTAAGAGAGGTGATTGAAGATATGAAAATCTCAAGGAGAAATCAAGAAGAGCAAATGAGACAATTGGCATAACATTTTGTTGATGAACCAACCAATGACATCCCTTGGCCAGGGGAAGAATATTATGCCATCAGTCTAAGGAGTGGAGAAGTGCCTAATATGGGTGAAAATAAGGAATTGGTAGAGCAAGAAGAAGAGATCTTTGTACCAAGAGAGCCACCATTCCAAGAAGTTCTTGATAAAGAGGATACTCTAACCATCTCACAACACCCAAGTTCTAAAAACAAAGAAGTGAAGGCAATCAACCAAAGCACTGGAATAAGGATTGTGACCAAGATAAGAAGGACAACATTCATGAAAAAGAGAAGGTCAACTACAACAAAAGAAAGCTTGCTGGGAGGCACTCAAAACAGGGGGCATCAAGCTTCTCCTCTACTCCTCTGAGGTCATTTCTATTAATCAACTAGAAGAATAGAAAGAAAGTTGATAACAACATGTCAAGCTAATGTCATTAAAAGAGCGCTTGTTGGGAGGCAACCCAACCGTAGGTAATATTTCCTTTCTTTGTTTTGTTTATTTTCAATAATTTGGCATATGATTGCATTCTAAGTTTGGTGTTGCCATGCAACAAATTTGATTTTCAATCTTCACTAGGTACTTGCATCATGCTAAAATGAAAGTGTCACAGTAAGTTTGGTATTGCCACTTATCTTTCATGCTATGTACCATGCACACCCCTTATTAATGCAACCATATTGCCTCTGTTTACTTCTTGTGCCTTTTATCATTAATTTTTCTTTCTTAACCGCATGTATTACTCACATTTTATTGTTCTAAGACATTCATGAACTATCATAGACCCCATCACCACTGTTTTATTTGTTGCTTGAGGACAAGCAATCATTCTAAGTTTGGTGTGGGAAGGGGAAGAATAGGAGAAAAGTGACAACAACAATGAAAGATGAACTACAAGGTGGTAAAGTTCCTTTTCCTCTTACTTATTTCCAAAACATTTAGATTGCATGATTGTTTTCTATTTCCTTTCTATACATGTGTGTTATGAATAAGCATAGCTTGATTGCTGAAATTGTAACATGTGCTATGACATTATGACTACCATCTTGAGTTTTGTGAGTTCAAAAGTAATTTAGTTTCATGATCATAAACAAACAAGGTCATTAAAGAAGAACTTAGCATGGGCATATAAGTATTGGAAGGCGAGCATGATTATTGTTGCTCAATTGCATTTGAATTTGTTTAATTGAAGTTTTCATCTAGGACATTTTATGAAATTTTTGAAATCATGAAAACCTTGAAGAAGCAAATGTAACTAAGGCAAGAAAAAGAAAAGGGAAAGAATGAGAAAGTTGAAGGCTCTGAGTACCAATGACAATTCATTTGTTAAGTACTTGTGGTGTTTATGTATCAAGCAAAAAGCTTGAAAACAAAACACTTAGAGTCAAGGCTAGGATCAAGTGCAAAAGCACTCCCTCAAAGCTCAAGGCTCTAAGCATCAATGATTAGAGAATAAAGAAAAGAAACAAATAAGCATAAAGAGTCCTCTAATTAAATGCTTGTGGTGCTTATGTATCAAGTGGTAATACTTGAAAACAAAGCATTTAGAGTCGTAGCTTTCAGCACATGGTGCAAAGCACCCAAAAAGTTAAGCTAAGAAAAGAATGAAAAGCTTGTTACAAGGAAAGAACATAAAGAAAAAGATTTCATAAACTGAGCTAGATAGAAGCAACAATCATTTGAATGTCTTTTGTGATTGTAGCATGCATAAGAAACTAGCCAACCATGAACATAAAAATTGCTACTCTTCTCACCTTGGTTTGTCAAACTCTATTGCATGATTCTTTATTTGCTTGGGGACAAGCAAAGTTTAAGTTTGGTGTGGTAATGACTGCGCATCATGTACCCTTTTTCTTATCTAAAAGGACTATAAAAAGAGCATAATCTCATTTATCAATGCAATTTCAAGAACTAAATGATATATATTATGGTACATTGCTTTGAAATGGGTTTGTGTTGAATTTCAGGTGAAAAGAGCAACAAAAAAGGGAAGAAAATAACATATGAAGCTGGGCGTGCCACTTGAAGCTATGGGCGTGGCACGCCAAGCTAAGATTCCAATAAAGAAGGTTGAAGAATTTCACATGGGCGTGACACTTGGAGCTCTGGGCGTGGCACACCAAGTTGTGAAGCCAAGTCTCAAAGAGGGCGTGCCACTTGGTGCTATGGGCGTGGCACGCCAAGTTTGTGAAGCCAAGTTGTCAAAGAGGATGTTCCACTTGGTATTTTGGGCATGGCACGCCAGGCTTAAGTTCCAGAGGAGTGATTTTGAGCCCCACTATGGGCGTGGCACGCCAAGAAGTGGGCGTGGCATGCCGGGGCATATGCTAGCCTGACCACCTCTCATTCAAATAAAGATATATTGAGTTACACAACTCTAAATGGGATGATTTTAGTGCCATTAGAAAGTAGACGTCCAGGGCTTTCCAACCATATATAACATATTATGATGGACACTAGAATTGATAAAGATGTTGACCCTGAAAACACAGGGAGCAAAAGACGTCACTGCAGAGTTACCAGTCTAACCTCTTCTTCTTCAAAGGGACATAACTTGAGTTATAGAGGTCCAAATGATGTGATCTTGATGGCGTTGGAAAGCTGACATCAAGAGCTTTCCAATGATATATAATAATCTAGGGTGGACGTTAAAACTTAAGGTGCAAAAGGCCATTAATTGAGCATTACAAAACCTGGGCGTGCCACTTGATATCGAAGGTGTGGCACGCCAGCTTTATTTTCATAATGGGCGTGCCACTTGGGGTTCTGGGCATGGCACACCAGTTCTAATGGCCAGAGAGCATCATTTAAGGCGTGGCATGCCAGTTTCATAATATATGGGCGTGGCACGCCAGAGAGTGGGCGTGGCACGCCGGGCTACCTGACAGACTGACATATCCACCATCAAATGGGGATAACTTGAACTGCGGAAGTCCAAATGAGTTTAATCCAAAGATGTTGGAAAGCTAACATCTAGAGCTTTCCGAAAATATATAATACTTAATAGTGGACATTTATTTTGAGGCCCAAACAACTCAATACTTTCAACTTTGCAGAGTGGGTCATACTCCAAAGGGCAAAATCAAGTGGGAGTGGCACTTGGAACCACACGCCAACTTCTCCCTGCAGCCCTCAACCTTCAATAGAGCCCACTCCAACTCTCATTCAATCCACACTTATCAATCAATCAAGGCCACAAGAAGAGTCTAGAATAGTTTATTATCATTTCATTGTAATTTGCTTTTAATTTCATTTAAGTTTGTAATTTAGGAGAGCCTATATAAGGGCCTTAGTTTCATAGAATTACTCATGTCAGATTGGGAGAAGTCTTAGGACCCTCTCTGTTCACAATCAATTTCTTCTCTTTTCTTTCTTACCTTGTAAATATTTTAGCTATGAATCACTAACTCTTTCCATTGGGAAAGAGAGCTCTATTATTTTTCAATGGATTGATTGTTTTTATTCTTCTTCTTCTCTTCATCTCTCTTTGATTTACTTGAAAGAATTGCGTTCTTCATTCTAGCATTCAATTATCTTGGAAAAGAGATCAATGCAATTGGGTTTTATGGGAACCTTGGAAGAGGAAACATAAAACCATGCTTGAAATTCTTTCTCACGCTTGAATAGATTTGGGTTTTGGTGTTTGGATATGGTGACATATAATCCTCCCTCTACTTGGATCTAGGAAAGTGTGTGGTATAATCAGGGACCATTCTTCATCTCTTCTCATGAGCAATTAGACCAAGGAATTGGCTATTGATCAAGATTTGAGAGATTGAATCAACAAGGGATTAGGGTTCAATAAATCATGATTGCCAAGAGGTCAATGAGTTGCATGATTGAAGATGAGATGAAGTCAATTAATCTAGAGAATGCAATATCTCTTTATCCCAATGTTTATTTTATCTTTCTTTCTTTTATTTACTTTGTGGTTATTTACATTTTCTGCACTTTACATTTCCAGCACTTTACTTTCTTGTACTTTACTTTCCTTGCCATTTATTTTCTTGCACTTTATTGCTTTCCTTTATTTTCATATTTTCTGTTGCTTATCATCCAATTATGCTTTTCTAACTAGGCTAATTAATCAAATATTGCTTGCTTAATCCAATTAATCTCTATGGATACAATCCCACTCCACTGTGGGTTATTACTTGACAACAATTTGGTGCGCTTGCCAAAGAACGGATTCATTATTTGTGGGTAGTGAATTCCGGGTTATCACCGACCTTACAAAAAAAGGCAGTCGAGTTCTTCAAAACGTGCCCATCTTTCCAAAAACACGCCATTTTCCATGTAGCGCCCTTGGAAGAGCTTATCAGCGTCACCTCACCATGGCCATTTGCTAAATGGGGACTGGACCTACTCGAATCATTTTCCCAAGCACCAGGCCATGTATAGTACCTCATGGTAGGGGTCGATTATTTTACTAAATGGATCGAGGTAGAGCCCTTAATAACCATCACCACTTAAATAGAACACAATTTACCAACTCCACCTTCAAAAGTCTGGTATTCGACTTGAAAGTTAAACACCAGTTCACATCCGTAGAGCACCCCTAGGCTAATGGACAAGCTGACGCTGCCAAAAAAATCATATTGGCCGGGTTAAAGCACCAATTGCAAGATGCAATAGGAGCTTGGGTTGACGAGCTTCCTCAAGTAATGTTGGCCTATCGGACCACCCCACATTCCACGATGGGAGAGTCACCCTTCCGAGTTTCATATGGAATGAAAGTAGTAATCCCCATAAAAGTAGCTGAAGAATCACCTAGAGTCTTGTTTTTTGATGAAAAGACCAACACCCAGGTTCAACGAGAAGAGCTCAACCTCTTACATGAAGTCCGGGAAAGAAGCTCTGAAGATACAATAAAAAGGTGATTGGGAGAAGATTCATCACCGACGATCTCGTCCTGATCCGAAATGACATCAACATGCAGAAGTCAGGTGAAGGAAAGCTTGCTACAAACTGGAAAGGGCCTTACAAGATAATAGAGGTCTTAGGTAAAGGTTCCTATAAGGTGTCTGACCTCCAAGGGCGGGAGCTCCCAAGGTCTTGGCACGCTTACGACCTGAAAAGATACTATAGCTAAAAACGTTGTACCTGGGTGCACTCTTTTTCCCAAATAAAAAATGTTTTTTAATGAGGCATGATGACATGTCATCATGTCATGTTTTTCTATACTTTTTCATACAAGAAATTGATGATTAGTGCTTAAATATTGAATGCTTTTGTGCTTAAATGGTATATTTCTTTGATTTTTTGATTTTATAAACTTTGTAGAAAATAATAGAAGAAGAAGCAATAAAATCACTAAAAAGAAGAATCATACTCCCATGGTGGCAAAAGAGTTGGAAATAAACTCAAAGAGGCTTTTGAGTTAAGCAAAGACGATTTGCAACCGTGACCTCTTCACATTCCAACAAAATTAACTTGAGCTACAAAACTCCAAATGAGGTGATTTTAGTGGCATTAGAAAGTAGACATCTAGAGCTTTCCAAGCATATATGGCACTGCATGGTGGACAGTAAATCTGAGGGAGAGAACTTGCCCCGAAAGTGCATAGATGAACATGGTATCAACCTGCAACAAGGCCAGCTGACCTCTTCACCTTCCATGGAGGATAACTTGAGATGTAGTACTTGGAATGATTCGCTCTTAATTGCATTGGAAAATAGACATCGAGAACTTTCCAACAATATATAATAGTATGGGGTGAATTGATAAACCACTGTTTCATGATTTATCTTGTGCTCAATTGAGTGGTTTTCATCAAGTCTTCACCCACTTATTCATATGATTTGCATGTATTTACAATTCATTCCTAAAAATATTCTATGATTGATAACTTGCTTCCTAAAGACCTTTTAGTTGTATATTTTTATCTTCCTTCGTATCATTCGATGCCGTGATCTGTGTGTTAAGTGTTACAGGCTTCATAGGGCAGAAATGGCGTAAAGAATAAAGAGGAAGCATGCAAAAGTGGAAGGAATACAAGGAATTAAGGAGCTGACCAGCGAGAAGTCACGTGGTCGCATGGCTCACGCGACCGCGTGAAATGGAAGAAATCACAGTGATGCGCTCGTGTGCCTGACGCGACCGCGCAGATTTGGAAGCTGTGTGAACGATGAGAATGCGTAAACGACGCAAACGCGTGGTACAAGAAACGCTGAGTGACGCGAACGCGTGGACGACGCGGCCGCATGACGTGCGTGATCTGCAGAATTACAAAAGTCGCTGATAGAGATTTTGGGCCGCATTTCAACCCAGTTCTCGGCCCAGAAAACACAGATTAGAGGTTGGGAGTGGAGCAGAATCAAATCATACATTCATAATACACACTTTTCATAGTTTAGATGTAGTTTTTAGAGAGAGAGGTTCTCTCCTCTCTCTTAGGTTTTAGGATTAGGATCTCCTTTAGTCATTAGGATTGTTTCTTCGTACCAGGTTCAATAATTTATGTTTCTCTTCTATTTTTGTTCACTCTGAAGCTTTTATTTGTACTTGATTTATGTTGCCCAATTGGCTTATGAACTTTTCCATGTTAGAATTGACATCTCCATTCAATTTAATTTGAGGTATTCTAGTTATTTATGATTTTAATTTAGCTTTCTATATTCTTGGATTTGGTTGATTAATTGGTAACTCTTGAGTTGTCAAGCTCAGCAGTGGTTGAAATTGGCAGATTCTAATTGATCTAGATCACTCTAAATTTAGTCCTCCCACAGGGATTGACTAGGACTTGAGGATCAAACTGATTAGTCCACTTGACCTTCCTTTATTTAGTAAAGGTTAACTAAGTGGGATTAAAATCCAATTTTCATCACACCTGATAAGGATAACTGGGATAGGACTTCTAATTTTCATACCTTGCCAAGAGTTTTATTAGTTATTAATTTATTAATTATTGTAATCTAATTCTTCTGCTCAAAAACCCTTTTCAAAACCCAAAACACTATTTTTCATAACCAATAAAACATACCTCCCTGCAATTCCTTGAGAAGACGACCCAAGGTTTAAATACTTCGGTTATCAATTCAATCAGGGGTTTGTTACTTGTGACAACCAAATTTTTGTACGAAGGGATTTTCTGTTGGTTTAGAATCTATACTTACGACGCGACTATATTTTTATAAAATTCTTTACTAGCAAAAATCCTAACGTCAAAATGGCGCCGTTGCCGGGGAATTGCAAACGTGTGCCTTATTATTGGTTATTGTAAATATTTTTCTTTTACTTGTTTCTTTGTTTTTGTTTTCCCTTCTTATTTCTGATAGCTACTATGAATTCTTACCCCTCTCGCTTTGAGTTTGGTTCTAATTTTGTTGAAAGGAATGGAAGCTATAACAGGACTATGCATTTGGTCTAAGCAATCAAAGATGGATGGAGCCAAGAGGATCTGATCAATCCTTTAGGCAATAACACCCTCCTAGATATAATGGACAAAGACCATTCTACAATGCATACTCAACTGAGAGATTTGGTGGACCCCCTTGTAGCTACCAACAAGCCCCACCCTACGCTCAGAGACCATCCTCTCAACATAACTTTGAACCACCACACTCACAAGCTTCTTTTCACCATTCGCCACCATATGATCCTTATCTGCCCCAACGCCAATCCAATTACTCCCAAGAACCACCACTCCCCTTTGCACCATGTCCATATCCATCAAGCCAAGAATCACAGGTTCGCTTTGAAGAATCAGTAAACCAATTTAATGCAACCCTTTATCAACTAGAGCAAGCAATAAATCAATTATCTTCCAGACGTTCGGATACTCAACAAACTCCCATGGCTCCATATGGAGAATCTAATGAGGAAGGCAACATGAAGAAGATACTAGAAACTCCAGTGGACAGCATAGAGCATAACTTCGTACTAGAACAAGTAGAGGACGCTGTCATTGTAGAAGAAGAAGAGTTGGTTGAAGATTTAGGAGATGCTGAACCTCCGCATGAATCCAGAGTTGTAGAGAATTCCGTTGAAGACGCTACAATTGACGCTAAAGAGGATTTTGCACAGCTTCCAATGCAGATATCTTATGATGAAATGGACGGAATAACCCAAGACTCAAGTTTTCTTGATGATGATAGTCACCAGTCAAGCTCTCTTAGTAATGAATTTGCATCCGCAAGTGAATTCTTTGAGATAGAAGAATCTTCCCCAAGTGAATACGAAAATGATGCAGAGGACGACTTTTCTCAACCTCCAAATTATGATTCAAGTGATGAGGAAGATATCGAAGACTTTGATCAAGACATGGTTGAAATGGAAGAAATTTGCAAGGAAGTGGAGGAATTCACTGAAGACCACAAGGGAGTAGAGCTTGCAGAACCACTAGAAACACCGATCCCAAGGCCATTACCACCCAACACAAACTTTAAGTGGGTAAAATCCTTGACCTTTCTCTTCAATTTTCCACTTGAATATGGTTTGCTTGAAACAGATGGCCAGCTTAGAGCTCTTTGCGGCTTTAAGAGCAAAAGGGAAATGACTTGCACTCAGAGCTGGTATGCAAGATTCAATGAGGCTTCACACTTCAATTTGAGGTGCAAAGATTGGTGTCAAGCTCAATCAAAAAGATCTCAAAAGCTATTTGGTCATTGCAATGAGAATTCAGATTACTTATCACCCAACTGGAAAAATGTAGATCAAGACAAACACGGGTGTAAAAGCAAAGTTTGGTGATCTTGGAATCTATTCTGACATTCAACACCCCGGGAGCCTGGAAACCTGTTTGAAACTGCTCAAGGGCTTTACGTACCTTGTTTGGAACCCCGGAGGATGCTGGCATTCCAAACACGAGTGGAGATTTCTGGACGAATTCAAGCACAAGCCACCATAACAGGAAGCTCATCAAATGTCCAACTTAAGGACTTTAACTAAAAATGATAGGTGGGAGACAACCCACCATGGTATGATCGTTCTTTTTCCATTTTAGTCTATTTTTGAATTCTAATTGAACCTGGAATTATGCACAACATTCATTGCATTCTACATTCTGTATACTGCATAAAAAAAATAAGAGAGCACGTGACGCGTCCGCGTTGTAGGTGCCTTATAAACGAGAAGAAAGGAATAGAAAGTCACACAAAAGTGTGGCTGGAGGCATGCCTTTAGCACATATTAATCCACAAAACCGCGTGGATGACACGATCGCGTCATTAACGAAATAGCCTCCCCACGCGTTCGCGTAACCCACGCGACCGCGTGGCCCTGTAAATCGACGTACAAAGGGTGTATGGCCGAAAGTTGAGCTGTATCATGGCTGGACTCGTGCTAGAAGAACAAGCCCTACCACGCGAATGCGTGCCCCATGATGACATGTCATCATGTCATATTTTTCTATGCTTTTTCATACAACAAATTGATTATTTGTGCTTAAATATTGATTGCTTTTGTGCTTAATTAGTACATTTCCTTGATCTTTTAATTTTATAAACTTTGTAGGAAATAAGAAGAAGAAGAAACAAAAAAGGCACAAAATAAGCTAAGAAAAGGGCAATAAGAAGGCCATGAAAGGAGGCAAAGAGAAGCAACGTTGGAGCCAAAGTTGGTGCTCCAACGTTGTTGGAAACGTTGCTCCTCACAGCCTGAAGAGGTATACTTCCATCAAAAATAACTTGAGCTACAGAGCTCCAAATGAGGTGATTCCAAAATCACTCGAAAGTGGGAATTGAGAGCTTTCCATGCATATATGGCACTACATGGTGGACACTAAATCTGAGGGAGAAAACGGCCCCGAAAGTGCATAGATGAACATGGTGTCAACCTGTAGTAAGGCCAGCTGACCTCTGCACCTTCGATGGAGTATAACTCGAGCTGTGAAGCTCCAAACTATGCGCTCCCAATGGCATTGAAAAGTAGACATTCTGGGATTTCCAACAATATATAATAGTATGGGGTGGACAATGCGTTTGAGCCTCCAAAATCTGGCGTTTTCAACCACGTTTGAGTGCTAACATCGCCTCAAACGTTGCACACCGACGCCAGCGACCCTGTCCTCTTCAAAGGGGCATAACTTGAGTTGTAGATGTCTAATTGAGATGATTTTAGTTGGGTTAGAAAGATGACATTCAGATCTTTCCACCATATATAACAGTCTATAGTGGGCAAGAAATTGGCATCGATGACAAGAGGACAAAGTAGCGTCCCACGACTTGATGTGCAACAAGGGTGTCAACATTTGCTTCCACGTTTGCCTCAAACGTGAGGTCAAACGTTACTTGCTGGCCACCCTGGAGGAGCCTCACGTTTGTGCCAATGTTTGACCTCAAATGTGAGGTCAAACGCCAATGACAGTAGCTGGCCGTTCTGCATAATGTCCTCACACGAAGACGTTTGAGTCAATGTTCGACCCAAATGTTGACTCAAACGTGAATGCTCCAGAGTTCAATTCGCATGCAGATTTCTTCTCAAAACTAAAAGGCCAAACCCAAAGCAAGCTAAGCCCATTATCATCACTCAAAGGCACAAGGATCAATTAGCTTAGGAATTTGTTTTAATTGTAATTTGTTTAGTTTTCATTTTCATTTTTGTAAAAGCCTATATAAAGGCGTTAGTTTCATTTCATAGAGGAGGTTGGCTCCACTAGGAGCATTAGGAGTAGGATAGAGATCTCTCTCTTTAGTTTTCTTTTCCGTTTTAAATTTTGGATCAAGAATTGAAGGAATTCTGTTTCACTTGGTCTGAAATCTCTTTGTTCTTCTGCATAATCTTAGTGAATTAAGAATTGAATTTGAGATTTCATTTACTGCCTTCATCTTTCTTTCATCTGGAATTTGTTCTCTATTGGATCAAGGAAGGAATTGAGATCTAGACTTGTTTTCTAGTCTCATTGAACTCCTGAGATCTTCACTTGTCTTTTTAGATTTTATAATTGAATTGAGCTTTCTTGCTGATTTACTTTTCTGCTACAATTTTATTCTCTACAATTTTTACTTTCTGTTGCACTGCCTCCAATTTATTTTTCCTGCAAGTTTAATTTTCTGTAATTGATCTGAGTTCTAATTTACTACTTCCTTTAATTTCCAGCACCCACTCCCCTTTACATTCACTGCAATTTACATTTCGTGTCATTTATGTTTTCGCCTATTTAAGTTTCTGTCCAATTTAGCTTCTGCACTTTTAATTCTTACAATTTACTTTCTGTCGGCCACTCTTCACACAATTCATTCAATGTTAGCTTGACTAAACTAATCACCTACTAAAGTTGCTTGATCCATCAATCCCTGTGGGATCGACCTCACTCTAAGTTAGTTATTACTACTTGATCCGACTCGGTATACTTGCCGGTGAGCTTTGTGTTGGATCGCTTTCCACACATCAAGTTTTTGGCGCCGTTGCCGAGGATTGATTTTGATCAACAATGATTAAGTGGGTGAGAAGTCTAGATCAAGCATTTTTTTTGTTTTTGTTCTCTGTTCTAAGCTGAAACCAAGGTGTTTGAGTTATTGCCTCACTAAGAAATTCTTCTTTATGAGATGAATTTCAAATTTCATTGGTGTTGTGTTTTACAAAATTCAAATGGAGTTCAACTCATCTTATGATCAAACAAATTTTATGGGATACTACCCACCATCACCAATTCCTAATGATGGCTGGGAATATCACCAAGAAAATACAAATTCTAAGCACTCCAATCCATGGAGAAATGCTTCAGAACCACAAGATTAGCAAGAAAATCAGATGGGATATCTCTCACCACCACAAAATGATTCAAGTCATTATTCTCATGGTGGCTGGGAGTATAACCAAGAAACTGCAAATTCTGAGCAGTCAAGTCCAATGAGAAATTGACCAACCTCACCTTCCAGTTATACATTTGAAAATTCTTCATCAATTAACTATGCCTCAACACAAAATCCATCCCAAGACTCATAACCAACACAAACTTCAACAAGCCAAGGACTCTCAAGGATTGAGTCCATGCTCAAAAGATGTTGGGAGGAGGAAAAGAAATTCTGGAAAAAAAAAGAGAAATCCTTCACAAAATTGGAAGTGATGTTAGATCAATTGTTGAGTGCAATGAAGAAAGTGGAAGGGCAATATGAGGAAGCCTCTGTGTCAAGCAAAATCTCAATGAAGAATGAGGTGGCTGAAAATGAAACTGCACTTGAGATGACAAAGGAACATGAACATTCACAACCCTCACAAACTTCCCTTGAGTCTGTGATCCTGAAGAAATCTTGGAAAGAACAATAAACCTCCTCCATGAAAGTACTATTAAGTCAAATGTTGAATGTGAAGGAGAAAGTGAAAGAGCAAGAATGTGAGGAGGACAATCAAGAGAATCCACACTCAAGTGAAGCAGAGAAGCACATGAAGGAAGAGCTCATGGAACCACCAATTCAAGAGGCTCTTATTGAAGAAATCACTCCAATAATCACACAGCAACTATGTCTTGACATCGAAGAAGTGAAGGCAATTAACAAAAGCACTAAGAAGAGGATTGTGACCAAGATACCAAGGACAACATTCAAGAGAAGGTCAACTGCAAACAATCCTTCCCCTGATCCAGCAAGCAAGATCAGTCAAGCCAATTTCACAAGGAATTTTGCTGAAAGGAGACCAAGACAGAGGACAATAGCTGAAACTTCTCCCCTCTTGGAGTCATTCCTCTTAACAATCTGGAAGAAGAGGAAGAAAGTAAAGAATAGGTAAACAATAGGTAACATTCCTTCTCCTTGCTTTGTTTAATTTTCAATAAATTGACATATGGTTGCATTCTAAGTTTGGTGTTGCTATGCAACAAAACTTGGTTCCAATGTTTATTAGATACTTGCATCAATTCCAAGTGAAAGTGTCACACTAAGTTTGGTGTGCCACTTATCTTTTATGCCATGTATCATGCACACCCTCTTATGTTTGCAATCACAATGTCTCTGTCTCTTGCCTTGATTTTTATCTTAAAGTTTACTTGCTTGCAACACATGTACTGCTAACATTTCATTGTGCAAGACATTCATGATCCATCTTAGCCCCATAGCCATTGTTCTAATTGTTGCTTGAGTATGAGCAAGCATTCTGAGTTTGGCAAGGGAAAAAGGAAGAATAGAGGAAAAAGGACAACAATAATGAAGATGAACTACAAGGTTGTAGAGCTCCTTTTCTTCTCATTTGTTTCTAGCACTTAAATTTTATGATTGTCTTTATCTTCTCTGTTACATGTGTGTATGAATAAAGCATAGCTTGAATCTTGATTTGTAACATGTTGCTGTGGCATTATAATTACCAACTTGAATTCTGTGAGTTCAAAAGCAGTAAAGCATCATGATAAACAAACAAGGAATTAAAGAAGAGTTTAGCATGTACATACAAGTATTGGAAAGCTAGTATGATTAATTGTTGCTCAATTGCATTGGATTTTATTTAATTGAAGTTTTCATCTAGTGCATTTTTGTGAAATCTTTTGAAATCATGAAAACCTTGAAGAAGCAAATGCAAAATAAGGCAAGAAAAGAAAAAGGGAAAAAATGAGAAAGTTGAAGGCTCTGAGTACCAATGACAATATGTTAAGTACTTGTGGTGTTTATGTATCAAGCCAAATGCTTGAAAACAAAACACTTAGAAGTCAAGGCTAGGCTCAAAGTGCAAAAGCACTCCCTCAAAACTCAAGGTTCTGAGCATCAATGATTAGAGAGTCAAGAAAAGAAAAAAAAATGAGCTTAATAAAGTCCTCTAATTCAAATGCTTGTGGTGCTTATGTATCAAGTGGTAATACTTGAAAACAAAGCATTTAGAATCGTAGCTTTGTTATTAACTCATGGGGCAAAGCACCCAAAAGGAGAAGCTAATAACAAAATCAAAAGCTTGTCTCAAGGAAGAAGTATAAGAAAAAGATTTCATAAAATGAGCTAGATAGAAGCATCAACCATTTAAATTGCTTTTGTGATTATAGCATGCATAGAAAACTAGCTTGCCATGAACATTAACTTGCTATTCTTCTAACCTTGGATTGTCAATCTTTATTGCATGATTCTTTTTTTGCTTGGGGACAAGCAAGGTTTAAGTTTGGTGTTGTGATGACATGTCATCATGTCATGTTTTTCTATACTTTTTCATACAAGAAATTGATTATTTGTGCTTAAATATTGATTGCTTTTGTGCTTAATTGGTACATTTCCTTGATCTTTTAATTTTATAAACTTTGTAGGAAATAAGAAGAAGAAGAAGCAAAAAATGCACAAAATAAGCTAAGAAAAGGGCAACAAGAAGGCCATGAAAGGAGTCAAAGAGAAGCAACGTTGGAGCCAAAATTGGCGCTCCAACGTTGCTGGAAACGTTGCTCCTCACAGCCTGAAGGGGTATATTTCCAACAAGAATAACTTGAGCTACAGAGCTCCAAATAAGGTGATTTCAAAAGCACTAGAAAGTAGGAATCGTGAGATTTCCATGCATATATGGCACTACATGGTGGACACTAAATCTGAGGGAGAAAACGGCCCCGAAAGTGCATAGATGAACATGGTGTCAACCTGTAGTAAGGCCAGCTGACCTCTGCACCTTCGATGGAGTATAACTCGAGCTGTGAAGCTCCAAACTACGCGCACTCAATGGCATTGAAAAGTAGACATTCTGGGCTTTCCAACAATATATAATAGTATGGGGTGGACAATGCGTTTGAGCCTCCAAAATCTGGCATTTTCAACCACGTTTGAGTGCTAACGTCGCCTCAAACGTTGCACACCGACGCCAGCGACCCTGTCCTCTTCAAAGGGGCATAACATGAGTTGTGGATGTCCAATTGAGGTGATTTCAGTTGGGTTAGAAAGATGACATTCAGAGCTTTCCAACCATATATATTAGTCTATAGTGAGCATGAAATTGGCATCGATGAAAAGAGGACAAAGTAGCGTCACACGACTTGATGTGCAACAAGGGTGACAACGTTTGCTTCCACGTTTGCCTCAAACGTGAGGTTAAACGTTACTTGCTGGCCACCCTGGAGGAGCCTCACGTTTGCGCTAACATTTGACCTCAAACATGAGGCCAAACGCCAATGACAACAGCTGGCCGTTTTGCATAATGTCCTCACACGAAGACGTTTGAGTCAATGTTTGACCCAAACGTTGACTCAAACGTGAATGCTCCAGAGTCCAATTCGCATGCAGATTTCTTCTCAAAACTAAAAGGCCAAACCCAAAGCAAGCTAAGCCTATTATCTTCACTCAAAGACACAAGGATCAATTAGCTTAGGAATTTATTTTAATTGTAATTTGTTTAGTTTTCATTTTCATTTTTGTAAAAGCAGGCGTTCGTTTCATTTCATAGAGGGGGTTGGCTCCACTAGGGAGCATTAGGAGTAGGATAGAGATCTCTCTCTTTAGTTTTCTTTTCCGTTTTAATTTTTGGATCAAGAATTGAAGGAATTCTGTTTCACTTGGTCTGAAATCTCTTTGTTCTTCTGCATAATCTTACTGAATTGAGAATTGAATTTGAGCTTTCATTTACTGCCTTCATCTTTCTTTCATCTGCAATTTGTTCTCTGTTGGATCAAGGAAGGAATTGAGATATAGACTTGTTTTCTAGTCTCATTGAACTCCTGGGATCTTCACTTGTCTTTTTAGATTTGATAATTGAATTGAGCTTTCTTGCTGATTTCCTTTTCTGCTACAATTTTATTCTCTGCAATTTTTACTTTCTGTTGCACTGCCTCCAATTTATTTTTCCTGCAAGTTAAATTTTCTGTAATTGATCTGAGTTCTAATTTACTGCTTCCTTTAATTTCCAGCACCCACTCCCCTTTACATTCACTGCAATTTACATTTCGTGTCATTTAAGCTTCCGCCCATTTAAGTTTCTGTCCAATTTAGCTTCTGCACTTTTAATTCTTACAATTTACTTTCTGTCGATCACTCTTCACACAATTCACTAAATGTTAGCTTGACTAAACTAATCACCCACTAAAGTTGCTTGATCCATCAATCCCTGTGGGATCGACCTCACTCTAAGTGAGTTATTACTACTTGATGCGACCCGGTATACTTGCCGGTGAGCTTTGTGTTGGATCGCTTTCCACACATCACCCTACGCATCCGCATCGTTTTTCAGAAAAAGGCCAACCACGCGATTGCGTCGCCTACGTGATGACAAGTCATCATATACCCATTTTTCAAGCTAATTTCACTTGTTTTATTAGTCTTTATACACTTTCTTGCTTCTTAAGTAAGTGATTTGGAGTGAAAATGCACAACTTCTTTAAATCAAGCAACCACCATGAAATTGATGTTAACTCATGAGGTTTAAGCTAATTTTAATTGAATTTTAATTGATTTATAAGCCTTATGAATTTAGTGATACTTGGAGTGGTTGTTTTGGTTTATTTTAGGTGAAGAAAAGAATAAAAGAGAAAAGCGTGGCCTAAAGAAAGCGTGACCCAAGGAGAAGGAAGCATGGTCAAAGGAAGGAAAAGTGTGCCGCATACAATGGGGGAGGCAAGCATTGCCCTCCACAAGGGCACACTGCCCTCTAGGAGGGCAACATAAGAGAACAAGGCAAAGAAGGCAACTCTGCCCTGCCCACTACAAGGGCAGAGCACAAATTTGTGCCTTGGAATCAAGAAGAAGAAAATGTTGCCCTGCCCTCCACAAGGGCAGTATCGGGCTCACCAAGGAAGAAAATCAAAGGAAAAATGCCTATGATGCTTGCCACAAGAGTTGAACACGGGACCATGAGGAAGCAAGGAACTAAGGGGCATTACCGTGCCAAGAAACCAAGGAAAATGACTTAGCGTGTGTCTCTGCCCGGATTCGAACTCGGGACTGCATTTTGGAAACACTGCCTTGCCCTCCGCGAGGGCAGGGCAGCATTTTGTTGGTGCACAACTCTGGCGCACCAAGAAGTGAATCTGGCGCACCAAATCACTACCCTGGCAGCATCAGCGCGCACTACACTCGATCCTGGCAGCACCATATTTTTCTGCCCTGCCCTCCGCGAGGGCAGGGCAGCATCTTGTGCACCAAGACTCAATTCTGGCGCATCAGAGCTTGAATCTGGCAGCACCAAGCACGCACCGTGGCACATTTCTAGCGCACCAATTTTTCCTGCCCTGCCCTCTGCGAGGGCAGGGCAGCGTTTTGCGCACCAAGACTGCACCAAGCCGCACCAAGCCGCACCAAGCAAGCACCAATATGCACCAAATCCTGCCCTGCCCTCCACAAGGGAGGGCAGCCTCCTGGAAGCTATTATTTTGGGCCGAAAAATTCAATTAAAATGCCAATTTAATTCATTTCTTCACCAAATCAAAAGCCCATCCAAATCCCAAAATCCAAGAATAGAAAGTGTATAAATAGGAGCTAGTTTGATGTAATTAGGACCTTTTGCTTTGCTTTTGAATTTTTCACTTTCTTTTGAGCTTTGAATTTTACTTTTGCACTTTGGAACTTCTCTTGGTGTCTTCACCGAGATTTCAGAGAATTGGGGAGGAGAATTGATCTCTCTTCTTCCTCATTCTTGCTTGGG
>NC_029775.3:63520414-63521900 GCF_000817695.3 Arachis duranensis | reverse complement strand
CACATCAAGTTTTTGGCGCCGTTGCCGGGGATTGAAATAGATTGACAATGATTAAGTGAAGTGGAGGTCTAGATCAAGCACTTTTTCTTTTCTTGTATTCTAATTCCTACTAACACACTAACTGTTTGAATTTTTGCTTAAACTAACTTAAACTTCATTCCAACTATAGAGTGAAGTTTCATTGGTTTTCTAGTTCTGTGTGTTTATTGTTGCGTGTTTGTATGTCAGGTACAGGAAGATCTTCCCCTGTCCTCTCTGAAATTGACCAAAGAACTCTTCGGAGAATAAGAAGAGCTGAAAGAGGGAAGAACGTTATTGGAGAGGAAGAATCTGAGGAGGAGTTCCAAGAAATGGAAGGAGATCTCAATCAACCAGGAGAAGGAGCTAACAATAACCAACAACAACAAAGAGTCTTGGTTTCATACACATTTGCAAATGCTAGACATTGTGGAAGTAGCATTCTTCCTCCTAATGTCAATGCAAACAATTTTGAACTAAAGCCACAACTCATCACTTTGGTTCAAAACAATTGTTCTTTTGGAGGAGGACCTTTGGAGGATCCAAATCAACATTTGTCTACCTTCTTGAGAATCCGTGACACGGTGAAAACCAATGGTGTGCCTCCTGATAGCTACAAGTTGTTGCTCTTTCCATTTTCTCTCAGAGATAAAGCCACTCAATGGCTAGAGACCTTTCCAAAAGAAAGCATCAACACTTAGGATGACTTGGTAAGCAAGTTCCTTGCCAAATTTTATCCCCCTCAAAGAATCCTAAGATTGAAGACAGAGGTGCAGACATTCACTCAAATGGAGGCTGAAAACTTATATGAAGCATGGGAAAGATATAAGGCACTATTGAGGAAATGTCCACCAGAGATGTTCACTGAGTGGGACAAGTTGCAGAACTTCTATGAAGGACTCACTCTTAAAGCTCAAGAAGCACTTGATCATTCAGCTGGAGGCTCTTTACAACTCATGAAAACTACAGAGGAAGCTCAAAACCTCATTGACATGGTGGCCAATAACCAATATTTCTTTGCTCATCAAAGACAATGCCAACCGTCACAAAGGAGGGGAGTAATGGAGTTGGAAGGAGTGGACTCAATTCTAGCTCAAAACAAGATAATGCAGCAGTAGATTCAACAACAGTTTGAACAAATGGCCAAAAGAATTGATGGCTTGCAAGTTGCATCAGTGAGCACCACAAGCCAACCACCAACTACTTGGGTACAAAGTGAAGAAACTCAAGAGGAGCAACAGCAAGAGCAAGTCCAATACATGCACAACCAAAATCCTGGAACAAATGAAGTCTATGGTGATACCTACAATCCATCTTGAAAGAACCATCCCAACCTCAGATGGGGAGACAACCATAATCAAAACCAACAACCATGGCAAAGAAACACAAGTCAGAACAATTGGAAAAGCACAAACCACAACCCCCAGCCAAACACTAACCAAAATACATACAGAAAACCACAAAATAA
>NC_029775.3:63512716-63520192 GCF_000817695.3 Arachis duranensis | reverse complement strand
CAACAAGGACATGTTAAGCAAGAATGTCCCAGAAAAACTCACAGAGGAAGACAACGAACCACAGACTTTGAAGAAAGGAAAGCAAATCATGGAAGAACCAATTCCAAGACAACATCAGGTGGAGAATAGCTCAACACCACCACTACCATATCCACAAAGATTTCACAAAGAGACAAAGGATCAGCATTTTCACAAATTTCTTGAGACTTTCAAGAAGCTGGAAATCAACATACCTTTGGCCGAGGCTTTGGAGCAAACGGCTCTGTATGCCAAGTTCTTGAAAGAACTCATCAACAAGAAAAGAAGTTGGAATGAAAAGGAAACGGTAATGCTTAGTGAAGAATGCAGTGCACTCATTAAAAAGGGACTCCCTCCCAAGCTTGAAGATCCTGGAGGTTTCTTCCTACCATGCACTATTGGAAATCTATTCATCAACAAGGGAATGTGTGATTTAGGAGCAAGCATAAATCTAATCCCGTCTTCTTTAGTGAAGAAGCTTGGCATAGAGGAGGTTAAACCAATACAGATGTCCTTGGAGTTGGTAGACCAATCAGTGGTATATCCTAAAGGGCTGATTGAGAACCTTTTAGTTAAGGTTGACAAGTTCATCTATCCTGTAGATTTTGTGGTCCTGGATTCTTCAGAAAATGGAAATGACTCCATAATACTTGGTCGACCATTTTTGGCCACTGCTAGAGCCATTGTGGATATAGAGCAGGGAGAGTTAACCCTCAGGATGCATGAGGAGAGCATCACTCTGAAAGTCTTTCCAGAATTACACAGGAATGAAGAAATAAGCAAAACAAGTGGTAACTCCCTTCCAAAGCAAGCAACCAACAAGGCAGTAGAACAGAAAAACAAGCTTATACAAGGAGAAAAAGGAATTCAAAAGGAAGCAGGGGTGATAAACAAGAAGGAAGGTATCACAACTCAAGTCAATGTCAAGAAAGAAAGATCAACAAGAAAGAAAAAGATGAAGAGCAAGAACAAGGGTCACAAAGGGTGGAAGAACAAGAAAATTCCAACTGAAGGATTTTCTAAAGGTGATAAGGTACAACTAGTATATCAACAGCCGGGAACAGAAGATTATTACACTGTCAACCAAGTACTGTCTCTTGAGCATATGGAAATTGAGCATCAAGGCACACAAAGAGAGCTGACAGTGAGAGGTGACAAGTTGAGACATCACCAACATCAACCACCCTAAAGGGAGTTCAATGTCAAGCTAGTGACAATAAAAGAGCGCTTGTTGGGAGGCAACCCAATCGGAGGTAGTTTTCTTTCATAGCTTTTTCAATAAAAATGTTGAATAATTGGTATGGATTGCAAGGAGCTAAGTTTGGTGTTCCATACCAAAACAATTTAAGGGAGAATGAAAGATACTAAGTTTGGTATTCCACCAAAAATATCATTTAAAAACACATTCTCACCTCTTGCATGACGCTAGCTCCAAGCAACCAAACACATTATTCAACTGTTTAATTGCTTTTTAGTTTTAAATTTCATTAACCTTTAGCAAGGACACAAGGTTTCACATATGGTTAAAATGGTTGCATAAGAGGCAGTGGCAAACAATTAAGTTTGGTGTTCCCACACCAAAATCAATCCAGGAGCCACACTATGCATACTGACCAAGTAATTAAGGGCTTGAGAAGCAAGCAACTTTGAGAATTATGCAGGACATGAGTCAACACTTGAAGACATTATGCATCTTAACTCAAAGAGAACACAACAGAAGGAAGAATCAAAGGGCTGCAATTTCAAAGGTTGTATCTAAACTTAATCCTTGCTGCTGTGAAATGTTTAAATCTGGAAACCATTGTATATCTTGCTAAAGTGCTTATCTAGTTACAAGTGAAATGGTTTGTTAAAAATGCTAAATCTGCATAATGCTTGTTATCCATCACTTAGATTTAAATTCTATTTTGTTGCCCACATGCTTAAATAAAAGAGATTTGTTTGAATTGAAAAGTGAAATATCCAATGTTGCATAAGTAAGAATGGAAGTTAGTGGTGGTATATGTGTTTGATTAAATGCATAACTCATGAAATAATTGTTGCATAATATCATTCTCATTCAAGTGTAAGTTAGCTTGCTGTTACAAAGACTCTTATCAACAATGAAAAAGCCCTTGGTAACGAAAACAGAAAGAAAAGGAAGAAGAAAAAGCCAAAATGGCAAGAAAAACAAAGAATAAAGGTTGGACACCAATAGCTTGGACCCTAGGACATATGCCTGTGGTGTTCTTGTACTAAGATATGCTTGGATGAGTAAATTCTAATGGGTATTTTAAAACCCGGTCACTTAGATCAACTGATTTGGGATGGCCAATTGAAAGTCCACAATAAATAGCAACTTAGATACAGAACATTTAGTTATCCAAAGAGATGCTGGGCATCAATGATCCTAGGAAGAATTAGTGAGCCATGTGTCTGTGGTGGAAAGATGTTGAGTAAAAGAAAAAGAAAATAAAGCCAAAGGCTAATACTACAACATTTGACACCAAACCTCCAAAAGAATAATAAGCTTGTTAAGCATTGTAAGCCAAGAAAAGTTAGCAAGGGAGTTCTTTTGCGTCTGTCACTAACGCCCCGCCCTCAGGAGTTTGAAGCACATCACAGTCATTCAATCATTGAATCCTACTCAGAATACTGATGACAATTCATCATATACCCATTTTTCAAGCTAATTTCACTTGTTTTATTAGTCTTTATACACTTTCTTGCTTCTTAAGTAAGTGATTTGGAGTGAAAATGCATAACTTCTTTAAATCAAATAACCACCATGAAATTAATGTTAATTTATGAGGTTTAAGCTAATTTTAATTGAATTTTAATTGATTTTTAAGCCTTATGAATTTAGTGATACTTGGAGTGGTTGTTTTGGTTTATTTTAGGTGAAGAAAATAATAAAAGAGAAATGCGTGGCCTAAAGAAAGCGTGACCCAAGGAGAAGGAAGCGTGGTCAAAGGAAGGAAAAGTGTGCCGCATACAATGGGGGAGGCAAGCATTGCCCTCCACAAGGGCACACTGCCCTCTAGGAGGCCAACATAAGAGAACAAGGCAAAGAAGGCAACTCTGCCCTGCCCACTACAAGGGCAGAGCACAAATTTGTGCCTTGGAATCAAGAAGAAGAAAATGTTGCCCTGCCCTCCACAAGGGCAGTATCGGGCTCACCAAGAAAGAAAATCAAAGGAAAAATGCCTATGATGCTTGTCACAAGAGTTGAACACGGGACCATGAGGAAGCAAGGAACTAAAGTCCATTACCGTGCCAAGAAACCAAGGAAAATGAATGAGCGTGTGTTTCTGCCCGGATTCGAACTCGGGACTGCATTTTGGAAACACTGCCCTGCCCTCCGCGAGGGCAGGGCAGCATTTTGTTGGTGCACAACTCTGGCGCACCAAGAAGTGAATCTGGCGCACCAAATCACTACCCTGGCAGCATCAGCGCGCACCACACTCAATCCTGGCAGCACCATATTTTTCTGCCCTGCCCTCCGCGAGGGCAGGGCAGCATCTTGTGCACCAAGACTCAATTCTGGCACATCACAGCTTGAATCTGGCAGCACCAAGCACGCACCGTGGCACATTTCTGGCGCACCAATTTTTTCTGCCCTGCCCTCCGCGAGGGCAGGGCAGCGTTTTGCGCACCAAGACTGCACCAAGCCACACCAAGCCGCACCAAGCAAGCACCAACACGCATCAAATCCTGCCCTGCCCTCCACAAGGGCAGGGCAGCCTCCTGGAAGCATTATTTTGGGCCGAAAAATTCAATTAAAATGCCAATTTAATTCATTTCTTCACCAAATCAAAAGCCCATCCAAATCCCAAAATCCAAGAATAGAAAGTGTATAAATAGGAGCTAGTTTGATGTAATTAGGACCTTTTTCGAGAACCTTTTGCTTAGCTTTTGAATTTGGCACTTTCTTTTGAGCTTTGAATTTTAGCTTTGTGAACTTGGATCTGGGAAGGCAAATTGAGATCTAGACTTTGCTTTCTAGTCTCTTGAGACTTGAGATCCCATTTTACTTTTGGTTCTTCTGTGAACCCTGCTGCACTTTAATTTCATTTTCTGTTTGAATTTCAGTTTATTCCAATTCATCTTCTATTTTATTAATTGTTGCAATTTACTTTCTCTTTGTTTAGATTCTGCAATCCCAGTCCTCAAATCCCTTTTACATTCAAGCAATTTACATTCCTTGCCATTTAAGTTACTGCAATTTACATTTCTTGCACTTTAAGTTTCAGTCATTTAATTTCTTGTTCTTTAAGATTCAGCAAGTTTACTTTCCTGTTCTTTAATTTACTGCAATTTCCCCTTCTCTCTTTACATTCCAAGCAATTTATATTCTGTTGAATACAACCCACTAAACCAAAACTTGATTCGCTTGACTAAATCAACCACTAAACTAAAATTGCTCAATCCTTCAATCCCTGTGGGATCGACCTCACTCATGTGAGTTATTATTACTTGATGCGACCCGGTACACTTGCCGGTGAGTTTTGTGTTGGATCGTTTTTCACACATCACTACGTGACTGCATCACCCAGATTTTTGGCAAAATGCATTTAAACAGAAAGTTGTGCGAACACGAGGCTGCACTCGCGCCACTAGCACAAATCGAGTCACGCGTCCGCGTGCCACACACATTCGCGTCACTTCCTCGAAGCGCTATCCACGCAACAGCGTTCCCCACGTATCTGCGTCCCCTATGCCGCACAACCTATCCATCCCAGCGCCAACTATCTTATCTTTTCTTAATCTTTTTCTTTCCCCTTTCTTAATTCTTTCTTCTTCCTTCTTTACTTTCTTCTATTATCTCTATTCTTCATCTTATTCATTCTTTTCTTCTTCTCTCTTTACTCTCTTCTTTCTCTTCTTCTCCCTTTCTTTTCTATATTTGCTGTTTTACATTGGTGTTACAATCTTTTTACTCATCTGTTGCATATCTCCTGCATTATTTTAGGTGCTTCTTAACTTGTTTGCTATTTAGTTGACATGCCATGTGCTTCTATTATTTTCTCACTTGCATGTTATAGCTACCATGTAATTGAGACCCTCATTATTTGGCATTAACCCACCCAGACTTTATTTATATTCTTATTTTTATTTCTGGGTTTTCTTCTTTTTCCTCTTCTTTCAGGCTGGCCACCAAGAGGGAAAAAGACGAGTTTCTAACTGGAACTGTGAACAAGTTTACCGCACAATCTTTGGAGAAAAGCATCAGTTGGAGAAATCCGTCTACCTGTACATCTCAGCATGCACCGAGGACGGTGCAATCTTTAATACATCTTTGCATGCACCGAGGACGGTGCAACCTTTAAGTGTGGGGAGGTTAATACCGACTTCCGCGGGTTAGTTATTTTCTGACTCAACACCAATGTTTAAACTTCTCTGTAGTTAGTTCTTGCATTTGCATGTTTGATTGCATTATAGTTAGATTTTGTGCATATTTTACCATCACTTGGTTGAAATAATAAATTTTTTTTTCAAGACTTTATTTTATAATATTTCACTAATTTAAATTAAAAATTAAAATTTTCTATGTGTTAAATTTGTTTGAAGTTGTATTTGGAACATGGTTTTTGAGCTAAAGAACACACAACCTGTGAGATTTAAGCTTATTTACATGGTTACATTATTTAACCATAAATTTTTATTCTTGTGTGTTTTCTTCTCTATGATTGCAATCGTTGCTTTGTTCCATTCTATATGTCCATTATTTAGTGTATGTACATACTTGCATATGATTGAGGCCATATTTGATTATTAACTCACTTATCCCAAATAAAGCCTACCCTTTTATGTCACCCTTGTTAGCCACCTTGAGCTTTTTACTCCCCTCTTGTTTTATAATCACATTACTAGCCTTAAGCAGAAAAACAAAATAAAAATTCCTAAGTTGAATTCTTGGTTAGCTTAAGATAGATATTGTGTATAATTTAAGTGTGGGGAATTTTATGGGAACATGGGATGATAGAAAAAAAGTAGGGAATTGAATTGAATAAGTTATTTGAAAATTTAGGAAGCATGCTCATGTGAAATCAAAATAATTAAATTACCATGTGCATTGATAAGAAAAAAATAATAAAAAAATTATTAAGTAATTAAATAAGGGGATACAAAAAAAAAATTACCCCAAATGTAAAATAAAAAGAATCAATGCACATGGGACAAAACTCAAAAACAAGTTTGATACATGAGCGTGTAATACAAAAGTGGGAAAAATTTGGGTAGCTAGGTAAAGCATTTTAAATTATATAAAGTGTGTATGTTAGGTGAGATCTTAGATGAATCAAGGATTCACTTTGTTAGCTCACTTAGCCTTATACATATTTTCTCACCTTTACATTAGCCCCATTACAACCTTGGAAAGACCTCATGATGTTTGCATTGGTACATTAAATATTTGTTGATTGGTTAGATGAAGAACAAAGTTTTAGAAAGCATGATTAGAGAAGAATAGAGTGATTGACCCTAGACACTTGAGATATTAGAGTGCATATACACTACCAGTGAGGGTTCAATGCTTGATTCTATGTTCCTTGCTTTCATTAGCTATCTTCTTATAAGTTTACTTACTTTTTATTGTATAATTTGAATTAGTGGAATTTGATTCATATTTGTCTTGAAGAACTTATTTACTTTTAACCAAGTAGGCAGAAACATTTTGCATTTAGTTGCATTCATATAGATAGGTTGCATTTCATACATCCTACCATTCTGTCTTCACTCCTTTATAGCTTCTCCTGAGCTTAGCATGAGGACATGCTAATGTTTAAGTGTGGGGAGATTGATAAACCACTATTTCATGATTTATCTTGTGCTCAATTGAGTGGTTTTCATCAAGTCTTCACCCACTTATTCATATGATTTGCTTGTATTTATAATTCATTCCTAAAAATATTCTATGATTGATAACTTGCTTCCTAAAGACCTTTTAGTTGTATATTTTTATCTTCCTTCGTACCATTCGATGCCGTGATCTGTGTGTTAAGTGTTTCAGGCTTCATAGGGCAGGAATGGTGTAACAACCCTGATTTTCGAGTACGCGAGATCTTTTCTGAAAGTACGAATTTCTCCGGAAGATCAGTAAAGGGAACACCTCTGTTATATCATCAAGCATCTCAATCCTCATTATCATTATGTCATCCTTAAGATAGAACCTCCTCTGAGGCAATCTCGATAATGCAATCGCGAAGAACCTAGTTTTTGAACTGTATCGGTTGGCAGCTTTGATTCTGACTTTCGTAAATAGTCTCTGTTTGACGAACCGGACTCAATTCATGAGAGGAGAGAGATAATAGTATAATATTATCATTATACTATTATTAAAAAATGCTTGAATGATATTATAAGGTTACCTGGTCTGTTTTAGTTAAAAACAGAAAATCGGTTTAACCGGGTTTACGGTTTACTGGTGCAGCTTAGCACCAGCACTCTCTAATGACTTTAGCAATGCTAAGGCCTCAT
>NC_029775.3:63457891-63512541 GCF_000817695.3 Arachis duranensis | reverse complement strand
GATATTTTAATATTATTTTAATCCACCTTCAAGCCAACCAATCACAACTCTCCTTACACCCCCTAAACCCCCAAGGCTGCCTCATTTGCTCATTGTGGCCGAAAATCACCAAGAGAAAAAGGAGAGAAAGTTCTTGGTTCATAAATCTTGAAAGCTTGATTTCTTCTGAACTAAAACTCAAATCAAAACTCCGATTTCACCAAAATGATCCTCTCTTCTTCCTCTACATCACCATGTGACTTATCAAGGCTGGAAATATGGTGAGATGGCTGTCTCCCTCCCTCTTCAATTCGGTTTTCAAGGAAAACCATGTAAACATGTGTTTTCTTGATGTTTTTCCTTAGGAATCATGCTTAACTTGACTTGAGGGCCAAGAAACGTGAATTTCCAGCAAGTCTAAGGTGAGATATCTCTTCCTAACATTCTGAGTGAGATTTGGTCAGTTGAGAGTTTTTGGATTTAAAGTTGTTCTTGATGTGATTTAGGAGGAAAAAGTGCTTAAGGACCACCTGAAAAAGTAACCGGATTTGAAGCAGCAAATCAAGGTAGGGTGTCACGAAATTAATCTTGAATATTTGTGTTTGAGTTGTGTGAATGTTGTATGATTTGGCTGTGCTAAAAAGTGGTTGCATATATGATTGATTCTTGGTGAAAATTTGGTGAAATTCTGATGAAATTTGATGAAATTTAAGCTTTAAAGTTCATGTTCTTGGGCAGCTGGGAAAAACAAAACCCTAAGCTTAAATTGAGGTTCAATTTGTGTTGAAATCATGTGGAAAAGATGGGGTTTTAGTGGCTGGGAATTTATTTTGAATTTTGGTAAAAATCGGTTGCTGAAAAGACTGAAAAACGGGTAAAAACGGAGAAAGAATCTGAAGAATATATGAAGAACACGAAGAACACTTTGAGTGTGGTGAAGGACAATGAAGAACACCTTTTAGATCTTAGAAAGGGCAAGGAAGTAATTATTTTGGTGTTTGAGGGGTTATTTGGTAATTTCTGAAAGTTAGGGTGGTTAAAGTAGAAATATTAAAAGTTACCGGGGTAAAAAGTTAATTTTAAAGGTTAAAAGGTAAAGGCAAGGTAATTTTTGAAAAATTAATAATAAAATAATAAATAATAATAAAATATTAAATAATAATATTTAATTAAAAATAATATTTTAATAAAAATAAAAAAATAATACGAAAAGGCAGTTTTTTGTAAAAGCTTTAGAAAGACAACTTTAAGCGCAGAATCTCATAATTACCTTCATAATAACACTTAGTGATGGGAAGTGCATATTAGTAAGGCAAAGATAAAGGAAAGATAAGAAGTTAAAGAAAAGATAAAACCCAAAGAAAATTCTATAAAGTTTTAATGACAGAAAAACAAACAGATATTAGTGAACGAACTAGGGCAACATAGTTAGTTCTTGAGTTGCGCCCAGGGTTAGGTATAATATGAAAAGTTAAACTGTTTCAGTATAGACTTAATGAACCTATACTTGGGGACTATTTATACCGAAATTTACATTAGCTCTAAAACATATATTAAGCAGAGAAATCAGAGCAGAGTAAAGAAACACAGAGAATAGAGTAACCATAGTACAGTAAAGAGTTACAAAGAAAAGAGAAACCAGAACAGAGTAAAGAGATATAAGGAGATAAAGAGTAATATGATAAAGAGAATAGAGAACAAGCAGAGGGCCTGTTGAAAGGTCATTTGTTGCATTAAGGCAACTCCAGAGTTATTTGTATGATCATCTGCTGCATTGAGGCAGTCAGATAGATGGTGGTACAGCCACTGAGAGTGCTTTTCTGAGATACCTTGCTATAATGCTTTGTTGTAAGACAGAGGTTGCTAGTTGTTGCTCCTGTAAGACAAAGGTTGCTTACAGTGAGTATGTTGTTGCTCCTGTAAGACAGAGGTTGCTTACAGTGAGTCTGTTGGGCGTATATCGGCTAATAAGTTTCATCCTGCAAGACAAAGGTTGCTTGTAGTGGATACCCTGCAAGACAAAGGTTGCTTGCAGTGGATATTGCCAACAGGAAAGCCTTATCCAGACAGAGGTTGCTGGGTAACGTCGGGAGCGGGTTAGTAACCGACAGATGAGCTCATTACCTGCACTAGGGCTAGACATGCATCATACTTGGTTGTGCATTTTCTCTATTATGATTGTTGCATGAATGTATGCTTTCTTTGTTTGTATTCTATTCTCTGTGTTTGTGTCTGTGTTTTACTTTCTTGTATTTTTCTGTTTGTGATCTTTTTTTGTTTTCTTTATTCTCTCTATTTATCTGTCTTCTGTTTACTACTTCTCTATATTCTGCTATTAGTCTGCTAAACAACACAAAAATTAATGAACGTAACTAATAACCCCGACCCTACTAAGAACTCCCCAGTTCTTACCCCTTCTCTCTCTCTTCCCCTTCAGATGGAAGTAAGAGTACCTTACCGTAGTTCGTTGATGATGGTTCTGCAACGAGGATCCTGCTCTAGGTAGTCTTCTGAGTCTAGGGTGGATATCGTTCTCTAATTATACGTATGTACTGTGAGACCAGCCAAAGTCTGCACCCCGTTCGTATGCGCACTTTAACCTAAAACCCGTGTACAAGACTCCTGTTGTGTGGCTACTTGATGTGGTACCAAAGAGACGTTCTATGGCAATGTCTGATCGTGCAGAGGAGCAGCAGACGATGTTCTACCTTTTGAATAGGTCAGGACCTGGGATGTTGTATGTATATATATGTATATAGTTATTATCTAGCTATATCTAGGGGTGTTCTAACTAAAGGTCTATACTCTAACAAAGGCTGGATAAATGAATGTTGCTAGCTACTCGTGATGTATTTATGTGTGGTTGTTTATAACTGTTTTATCTATTATTACTTGTGAATTGATTATGAGTGATTCCGTCTATTAATTCAAACATTTCAAAAAAAAAATACTTCGCAAATTAACTACGTTTTTAACAACGAATCAGGCTCATATGATAAATAATAGATAATAATTAAGAGGACAAATTGGTAGCGCTCAGTTTTCGGTATGATCTAGACATATTGAAAATTGGGTCGTTACAAATGGCATAAAGAATGAAGAGGAAGCGTGCAAAAGTGGAAGGAATACAAGGAATTGAGGAGATGACCAGCGAGAAGTCACGCGGTCATATGGCTCACGCGACTGCGCGAAATGGAAGAAATCACAGTGACACGCTCGCGTGCTTGACGCGACCGCGCGGATTGGAAGCTGCGCGAACGATGTGAATGCGTGGACGACGCGAACACGTGGTACGAGAAATGCTGAGTGACGTGAACACGTGGACGACACGGCCGCGTGACGTGTGCGATCTGCAGAATTACAAAAGTCACTGACAAAGATCCTGGGTCGCATTTCAACCCAGTTCTCGGCGTGGAACACACAGATTAGAGGTTGGAAGTGGAGCAGAATCAAATCATACATTCATAATACACACTTTTCATAGTTTAGATGTAGTTTTTAGAGAGAGAGGTTCTCTCCTCTCTCTTAGGTTTTAGGATTAGGATCTTCTTTAGTCATTAGGATTGTTTCTTCGTACCAGGTTCAATAATTTATGTTTCTCTTCTATTTTGTTCACTCTGAAACTTTTATTTGTACTTGATTTATGTTGCCCAATTGACTTATGAACTTTTCCATGTTAGAATTGACATCTCCATTCAATTTAATTTGAGGTATTCTAGTTATTTATGATTTAAATTTAGCTTTCTATATTCTTGATTTTGGTTGATTAATTGGTAACTCTTGAGTTGTCATACTCAACAGTAGTTAAAATTGGCAGATTCTAATTGATCTAGATCGCTCTAAAGCTAGTCCTCCCACAGGGATTGACTAGGACTTGAGAATCAAACTAATTAGTCCACTTGACGTTCCTTTATTTAGTAAAGGATAACTAAGTGGGATTAAAATCCAATTTTCATCACACCTGATAAGGATAACTGGGATAGGACTTCTAATTTTCATACCTTGCCAAGAGTTTTATTAGTTATTAATTTATTAATTCTTGCAATCTAATTCTTCTGCTCAAAAACCCTTTTCAAAACCCAAAACACTATTTTCCATAACCAATAATAAAACATACCTCCATGCAATTCCTTCAGAAGACGACCTGAGGTTTAAATACTTCGGTTATCAATTTTATCAGGGGTTTGTTACTTGTGACAACCAAATGTTTGTACGAAGGGATTTTCTGTTGGTTTAGAATCTATACTTACAACGCGACTATATTTTTATAAAATTCTTTACTAGCGAAAATTCTAACGTCATGAATCTCAAGGACGGGCCTCAAAAGCTGGTGTTAACTTCGACCTCCGATGCAGCGTTCACTATGTGAATGCCACATTCACTAATTGAACATTTTTGGCCTCCAAAATAGCACGACCATGCCTTCTTCAAAGGACTATAACTTGGGCTACATATGTCTAATTGATGCGCTTTTAGTTGCATTAGAAAGCTGACATTCAGAGCTTTTTAGCGATATATAACAATCTATATTTGGCACAAAATTGAAGCACAAGTGATATGCATCTTTAAGGCCCCAAAATAACTCACCAAGGCAGCAAACATGCGCTGGCCAAGGTTCGAAGAGAGAGCTCGCATCAAAGGCACAAGACCCAGTGCTCAAAAGTTTGAGCGCTACGTTTGCTCCTTTCACTTCATCATGATTTCCAAGCTTGGAAGCAGGGGACTTCTGCTGTCCACACACAAGGAGTAGCGTTCAATGAGTGAACTGAGCGCTCAATAAGTGAGCGCTAGGCAAGGAAATTGAACGCACCAAAATTGGCACGCCTAGACTAGAAAGCGCAGTGCTTAAATTGTGAATGGAGCGCTCCACTGGAGCATGCCTCCAACCAAAATTCAACCAAATGCGCCCTGACCCATGCCACTTAAACCAAGCCATCCGGATCCACTATTCTTCAAATCCAAAGCAAGCAAAGCCCATTATCATCACTCAAAGGCACAAGAGATAGTTAGAATAGAAATTTCATTTAATTATAATTTGTTTTTCATTTCAATTTTGTAAAAGCCTATATAAAGGCATCAGTTTCATTTCATTAAAGAGGTTGACTCTGCTAGGGAGCAATAGGAGTAGGAGTAGAATAGAGAGCTCTTTGTTTAAATTTTCCTTTGTGAACTAGAGAATTGGAAATCACATTTGGATTTTCTTTTGTCTTCTGTTTCATTTTCCTTCCTCTGAAATTTCCTTTTTGTTTTGATCGAGAGAGCAATTGAGCTCTTGGCTTTCTTTCTGTTTTTGCTATTTCATTGAAATTATTAATTTCTCTTTGAGATTTCAGAATTGATCTAAGTCTTCTTGTTGATTTACTCTTTTGCACATTTACATTCAGCAACTTTACAATCGAGCTTGCTACAAATTTGAATTTACTTTCATGCAATTTAATTTTTCTACAATTGTTTTGCATTTTACAATTCTTGTTGTGATATAAATTTACTCTTCCTGCAATTTAAATTTCCAGTCACTTATTCTCAATATCTCTTCAATTGCTTGCTTTACTGCTTTCTTTAATTTCCAGCACCCAGCCCCCTTTACATTTTATGCAATTTACTTTTCTTTCTCTTTAAGCTTCTGCCAATTTAAGCTTCTTCCACTTTACTTTCTGCAATTTACAATTCATTGCAATTTACTTTTTGCCAGTTCAATTTCATCCAATTCACCAATGTTAGCTTGACTAAACTAATCACCCACTAAAGTTGCTTGATCCATCAATCCCTATGGGATCGACCTCACTCTAAGTGAGTTATTACTACTTGATGCGACCCGGTATACTTGTCGGTGAGTTTGTGTGGAAATCTAATTTTTATCCATCAAGTTTTTGGCGCCATTGCCAGGGATTGATTTAGATCGACAATGATTAAGTGGGTGAGAAGTCTAGATCAAGCATTTTCTTTGTTTTTGTTCTCTGTTTTAAACTGACACCAAGGTGTTTAAGTTATTGTGTCACTAAGAAATTCTTCTCTGAGATATGAATTTCAATTTTCATTGGTGTTTTGTTTTACAAAATTCAAATGGAGTTCAACTCATCTTATGATCAAACAAATTTCATGGGATACTATCCACCATCACCAATCTCTAATGGTGGCTGGGAGTATCACCAAGAAATGATATATGATGAAGCAATTCACATGAGATATGATCCAGAACCACAAGATGATTTATGTCATCATCCTCATGGTAGCTGGGCATATCAACAAGAGTATGAACAATCAAGTGAAATGAACTATTTCTCAGAGCCACAAAGTGACTCATATTGCTATGATACTGGCATAAATTGTGGCTGGGAAGGGAATTTCAATGTTTCATCTTCTGTTCATCAAGGAACATCATCATTTGATTGTGCTGTCAATACATACATGGAGAATTGTTCCCTAATGCCACAAGATGATTCATACTGTGATGAATTCAACAATTCTTCAAGTTGTGCTTGGGAGAATCAAAACCAGAAAGCATTTGACAATTCATACTCCACTTATCAAGAGCTATCATCACTTGAGCAAACCTTCAATTTATTCATGAAAAGCTGTCAAACCTCACCTCCCAGTTTTTCATCTAAAAATTATTCATCACTTAACTATCCCTTGACACAAAATCTCTTCCAAAACTCACAGTCCACACAAACTTCCATGAACCAAAGCCTCTCAAGGTTTGAAACCATGCTTGAAAGATATGAAAGGGAAGCACAGAGATCCTGGAATGACTAAGAGAACTCCCTCAAAAACATGAAAGTGTTGGTAAACCAAATGTTAAGTGTGAAGGAGGAAGTGGAAGAGCAAGAAGAAGAGGCCCCTGTGTCAAGCAAATTTTTAGTGAAGAATGAGGTTGTGGAGATAGTCGAACCTGAGATTACATATCTACAGAAGCCACTTGAGATTACAAAGGAACATGAACATTCGCAACCCTCATAAACTTCCCTGAACCAAAACGTCTCAACACTTGAATCTGTGATTGATAGATATGAAGAGGAGATGAAGAAATCTTGGGAAGAACAATAAACTTCCTCCATGAAAGTACTATTAAATCAAATGTTGGGTGTAAAAGAGGAAGTGGAAGAACAAGAAAGTGAGGAAGTCAATCAAGAGAATTCACACTCAAGTAAAGTAGAGAAGTACATAGAGGAAGAGCTCATGGAACCACCAATTTAAAAGGCTCTTGATGAAGAAAACACTCCAACAATCACACAACTACCAAGTCTTGATATCCAAGAAGTGAAGGCAACTAACAAAAGCACCAATCCTACCCCTGATCCAGCAAAAAAGCTCAATCAAGCCATTAATAAAAGAAAGCTTGCTGAGGAGAGACCAAGACAGGGGACACTAGCTAGTTCATATCCCCCCCTTGAGGTCATTCCTCTTAACAAACTGGAAGAAGAAGAAAAAAGTGAAGAACAACATGTCAAGCTAATGACACTAAAAGAGCACTTGTTGGGAGGCAACCCAACCTTAGGTAACATTTTATTCCTTTGCTTTGTTCATTTTCTCTGTCTGCTTTGTTTAAATTTCAAATAAATTGGCATATGATTACATTCAAAGTTTGGTGTGCCACTTATTTTTCTATGCAATTTATTCAGCAACACCACTTGTCTGCATAATCATAATGCCCTTTGCAGTGTTATTTTTCTTCTTGGTTGGACAATTTTAGTTTTCTCTTTGTTTTAGTCATTCCCTTATTTTTAATGCTTTCTGTTATTAACTATTTTTGTTAATACATCACCAAGAGATCCTTATTCATGACAGATTCTTGGCTTGGTGATTGTACTTAACATATAACAGTTCCCTTTGTTTAGTTTTAGTTCAAATAAATTGATATAGGATTGCATTCTAAGTTTGGTGTTGCTATGCAACAAAATTTGCTTCCAATCTGTACTGGATACTTGAATCAATTTCAAGAGTAAGTGTCACACTAAGTTTGGTGTGCCACTTACTTTCTTTATGCAATGTATCATGCACACCCTCTATGTTTGCAATCACAATGTCTCTGTTTCCTATGCCTTGATTGTTATCTTTAATTTTGATTGCTTAAAATACATGTGTTACTTACATTTCATTGTGTAAGGCATTCATGATCCATGTTAGCTCCATAGCCATTGTTCTAATTGTTGCTTGAGGATGAGCAAGCATTCTGAGTTTGGCAAGGGAAAGGAAAGAATAGAAGGAAAATGATAACAGTAGAGAAGGTGAATTACAAGGTTGTAAAGTTCCTTTTCCTCTTATTTGTCTCTATCACTTTAAATTACATGATTGTCTTTATCTTCTCTGTATGCATGTGTGGTATGAATAAGCATAGCCTGAATTTTGATTCGCAACATGTTGCTGTGACATTATGACTACCAACTTGAGTTTTGTGAATTCAAAAGCAATAAAGCGTCATGATCATAAACAAACACGGAATTAAAGAAGAACTTAGCATGCGCATACAAGTATTGGAAGACTAGAATGATTAATTGTTGCTCAATTGCATTAGATTTTATTTAATTGAAGTTTTCATCTGGGACATTTTGTGAAATCTTTTAAAATCATGAAAACATTGAAAAAGCAAATACAGTTACTTCAAGAAAAGCAAAAGGGAAAGAATGAGAAAGCTGAAGGCTCTGAGTACCAATGACAATTCAATTGTTAAGTACTTGTGGTGTCTATGTATCAGGCAAAAAGCTTGAAAACAAAACACTTAGAGTCAAGGTTAGGCTCAAGTATAAATGCACTCCCTCAAAGCTCAAGGCTCTGAGGATCAATAATTAGAGAGTAAAGAAAAGAAACAAATGAGCATGAAGAAGTCCTCTAATTAAATGCTTGTGGTGCTTATGTATCAAGTGGTAATACTTGAAAATAAAGCATTTAGAGTCGTAGCTTTGTTATAAACTCATGGGGCAAAGCACCCAAAAGGAGAAGCTAATAAGAAAATCAAAAGCTTGTTTCAAAAAAGAAATATAAGGAAAAGATTTCATAAATTAAGCTAGATAGAGGCATCAATCATTTACATTTCTTTTGTGATTGTGGCATGCATAGAAAACTAGCCAACCATGAATATTGAGTTGCTATTCTTCTTACCTTGGATTGTCAATCTCTATTGCATGATTCTTTTCTTGCTTGGGGACAAGCAAGGTTTAAGTTTCGTGTTGTGATGACATGTCATCATGTCATGTTTTTCTATATTTTTTCACACAAGAAATTGATGATTAGTGCTTAAATATTGAATGCTTTTGTGCTTAAATGGTATATTTCTTTAATCTTTTGATTTTATAAACTTTGTAGAAAATAATAGAAGAAGTAATAAAAGCACTAAATAGAAGAATCATACTCCCATGGTGGCAAAAGAGTTGGAAACAAACTCAAAGAGACTTTTGAGTTAAGCAAAGAGGATTTGCAACCCTGACGTCTTCACATTCCAACAAGAAAAACTTGAGCTAAAAAACTCCAAATGAGATGATTTTAGTGGAATAGGAAAGTAGACATCTAGAGCTTTCCAAGAATATATGGAACTGCATGGTGGACACTAAATCTGAGGGAGAGAACTTGCCCCGAATGTGCATAGATGAACATGGTATCAACCTGCAGCAAGGCCAGCTGACCTCTTCACCTTCCAAGAAGGATAATTTGAGCTGTAGTGCTTGGAATGATTCTCTCTTAATTGCATTGAAAAGTAGACATCTAGAGATTTCCAATGATATATAATAGTATAGGGTGAATCTCAAGGATGGGCCTCAAAAGCTGGTGTTAACTTCGGCCTCCAATGCAGCGTTCACTAAGTGAACGCCACGTTCACTAATTGAACGTTTTCGGCCTCCAAAACAGCACGACCATGCCTTCTTCAAAGGACCATAACATGGGCTAAAGATGTCCAATTGATTCGCTTTTAGTTGCATTAGAAAGCTGACATTCAGAGCTTTCCAACAATATATAACGATCTATATTTGGCACAAAATTGAAGAACAAGTGATAGGCATCTTTAAGGCCCCAAAAGCACTCACCAAGGCACCAAACATGCGCTGGCCAAGGTTCGAAGAGAGAGCTCACATCAAAGGCACAAGACCTAGCACTCAAAAGTTTGAATGCTACGTTCACTCTTTTCACTTTATTGTGATTTCCAAGCTTGGGAGCAAGGGACTTGTGCTGTCCACACACAAGGAGTAGCGCTCAATGAGTGAACTGAGCGCTCAATAAGTGAGCGCTAGGCAAGGAAATTGAACGCACCAAAATTGGCACGCCTAGGCTAGCAAGCGCAATGCTCAAATTGTGAACGGAGCGCTCCACTGGAGCATGCCTCCAACCAAAATTCAACCAAATGCACCCTAACCCATGCCACTTAAACCAAGCCATTCAGATCCACTCTTCTTCAAATCCAAAGCAAGCAAAGCCCATTATCATCACTCAAAGGCACAAGAGATAGTTAGAATAGGAATTTCATTTAATTATAATTTGTTTTTCATTTCAATTTTGTAAAAGCCTATATAAAGGCATCAGTTTCATTTCACTAAAGAGGCTGGCTCTGCTAGAGAGCAATAGGAGTAGGAGTAGAATAGAGAGCTCTTTGTTTAAATCTTCCTTTGTGAACTTGAGAATTGGAAATCAGATTTAGGTTTTCGTTTCTTTTCTGTTTCATTTTCCTTCCTCTAAAATTTCCTTTCTGTTTTGATCGAGAGAGCAATTGAGCTCTTGGCTTTCTTTTTGTTTTTGCTATTTCATTGAAATTGTTAATTTCTCTTTGATATTTCAGAATTGATCTAAGTCTTCTTGTTGATTTACTCTTCTACATATTTACATTCTGCAACTTTACAATTGAGCTTGCTGCAAATCTGAATTTACTTTCATGCAATTTAATTCTTCTACAATTGTTTTGCATTTTACAATTCTTGCTGTGATCTGAATTTACTCTTCCTGTAATTTAAATTTCCAGTCACTTATTCTCAAGATCTCTTCAATTGCTTGCTTTGTTGCTTTCTTTAATTTCCAACACCCAGCCCCCTTTACATTTGATGCAATTTACTTTTCTTGCTCTTTAAGCTTCTGCCAATTTAAGCTTTTGTCCACTTTACTTTCTGCAATTTACAATTCATTGCAATTTACTTTCTACCAGTTCAATTTCATCCAATTCACCAATGTTAGCTTGACTAAACTAATCACCCACTAAAGTTGCTTGATCCATCAATCCCTGTGGGATCGACCTCAGTCTAAGCGAGTTATTACTACTTGATGCGACACGGTACACTTACCGGTGAGTTTGTGTGGAAATCTAATTTTCATCCATCAAGGCACCAGTACAAGGAATAGGGGAACTCCATCCCTTAGTAATGCCCTGTAAAGGAATTTCTTAGATATCAATAAAAGATTCTTGGTTTCTTTTTTTTAGGTTTCCTATCTCAAATGCATTAAACTTAAGCTCAACAAACCGCAAAAATTATTGTCCAACCTAACATAGTCGACAAGATAAAGCAACGAGATACAAGTTAATGTAAGAAGTTATATAAGTAACTTGTATGAAGTGACCTCAAAACAGGTCAGAACAAAAATAGAGTTGCAAAAGTAACTTAACAAAGACCGACTACTTGAAGTTGGACCTCCTAAAGAAAACTAACAAACAAAAACTAAAAAAATTAAAATAGGCATTACCACCGAAAAAGGTACTATACTAAAGACTGCTAAGCATTACTTAATAAAGGTTGTGAGACAAACTAAACAATAAGAGTAAAGTGTTCATGAAACTATTACAAAGTAAGATTGTTATAACTCAAGCTACCACAAAATAACAAAAGAGATTTGAAGAGAACTCAAGACTCCTTGCCAAAAAGGGGATCAAGTTTCTCACCAGTAACTTGGTGTACGAATCCCCACACTTCGTACAGTTGAACCAGCAAGTGCACTGGGTCGTCCAAGTAATACTTGAGCGAGTCAGAGTTGATCCATTGTGGTTTGAAGTAAGCTATGGTTATCTTGTAGATCTTAGTCAGGCGAATAGAGGAGTTATTGGATTAACAGTGATATAAACATAATATTACTCAGAAGTCGTGTAAACCATGATAAGAAGGTGGTTAAGGCTTGGAGATGCTTTGTCCTTCTGGATTAACTCTGTTATTACTGTCTTCTTCAATTGTGAATGATTTCTTCTATGGCAGGCTGTATATGATCAACATCGTACAGCCACGGTCATTAATCTCCTCTGCTTTAGACCAAATGCCGGTCAATGGTCATTCAATTTGAATGGGGGTGATGCTCTAGCAGTCTATTCCCTTGGTGATCCTATTCAAAACGCCACAGACAAGGTCAAATCTTCCGAATCAGAGAATAATGCGCCTTTAGGTTCTAGCCTCTACCACAGAGACCCTAATCTCCCCATACCTCGGCTGAACTGGTGTCTCAAGAAGTCCCCAACCAAGTCGTGGATTAGCCGTCTAAGAGATGTATAATCAAGTTGGTGGCTCGATGCTTTCCAATCACGTATTCACACGAACCCAAGAAAAACACGGGTAGTTGTCAGGCATGTAGTCTTAGTATGAAGAATGGAGTTGATTGTCATGGATCATCCCATTCATCATGTTGAAGAACAAATATACATCTTAGAATTGAATCAAACATATATTGAAGGGAAACAGTAATACTTTTATTAATTCATAGAACTCAGCACGGCTCCTCCCCTCAACTTAGGAGGTTTAGAAACTCATACTGATATGAAACACAATGATAAATGAAATATGGCATAAAGGTCTGTATGATTATGTAAAATATCCCTTAAATACTAAACTAATGACTAAGGATTACATAAGAAAGGGTAAAATAGTCTTTTAGTACTAAAATCCACTTCTAGGGCCCACTTGGTGAGTGTTTGGGCTGAGCTTTGATGAGAATCACATGCTAGGAGGCCTCTAGGGCGTTGAACGCTGGCTAAGGGGTCCTCTTTAGGTGTTTGGATGCTGGTCTTCTCCTTTGGGCACTGGACGCCTGGAATGGGGCAGGAGGCTGGCATTGGATACCAGTTTTGGGCCTTCTATTCTGAAGTAAAGTATGAACTATTATATATTGTTTGAAAGATCTAGAAGTCATATTTCCATATTTATTGAGAATGCTCCATTTCAACTTTTGTAGCCCCAGAAAAGCTCTTTCGAGCTCAAGGAGGTCAGATCCGGACAACATCTGCAGTGTTTTCTCTGTCTCTAAATCAGACTTTTGCTCCAGCTCCTCAATTTCAGCCAGAAAATTCCTGAAATTGCACAAAAACACACAAACTCAAAGTAGAATCCAAAAATGTGAATTTTACACTAAAACCTATGAAAATATAATAAAAACTAAACAAAACATGCTAAAAACTATATGAAAATGATGCCAAAAAGCGTATAAAATATCCGCTCATCGCAACACCAAACTTAAACTATTTCTTATCCACAAGCAACTAAAAACAATGTAGGATAAAAAGAAGAGTAAGATACAATAAATCTCAGAGTTTTCAATGGAGCTCAGTTTCAATTAGATGAGCGGGACTTCGTAGCTTTTTGCTTTTGAATCGTTTTGGCATCTCACTATCCATTGAAACTCAGAAATGTTGATCTCTTTAGGAACTTATAATCCAGATGATATTATTGACTCTCCTAGTTCAGTTCTTTTTTATTCTTGAACACAGCTTTTAGAGTCATGGACGTGACCATAAGCACTTTGTTTTCCAGTATTACCACCGATACATAAATGCGACCGACACTTTAACTGGGTGAACCCTTTCGGATTGTGATTCAGCTTTGCTAGAATCCCCAGATAAAGGTGTCCATAGTTCTTAAGCACACTCTTTTTCCTTTGGATCACGACTTTAACTGCTCAGTCTCAAGCTTTTCATTTAACACTTTCACACCACAAGCACATGGTCACGACTTTCACACCACAAGCACATAGTTCTTAAGCACACTCTCTCTTTCATCATCATGCTTTCAAGAGCCAACATTATAAAATTTCAACTTCAAATATGCACTGTTTATTAATACATTCAGAAAACAAAAACAATACAACCATATCAAAATAATTGAACTATTCTTATTATAAACTTGAAATTCATGTACCTCTCAACTCTTTTCAAATAAAATTGTCTTTTTAAGTACGGTGAGAGATATATGGAACATTTTACAGCCTTAAGACATAAATGCAAATGATCATGCAACAAGAACAAGAGAACAGACAACACAACATAACAGAAAATAGAAAATACAAAAGAAAAGGAGATAAAGAGAACAAATCCACCATTAATGGTGGTGGCTAGTACTCCTCCTTGAGGATCCAATGTGGTGCTTGATCTCTTCAATGTCACTCCTTTGTCTCTGTTGTTCTTCGATCATAGCCCTTTGGTCTTCTCTAATTTCAATGAGGATGGTGGAATGCTTTTGATGCTCCATCCTTAACTGATTCATGTTAGAGCTCAATTCTCCCATGGAAGTATGCCATTGAGCCCAATCGCTTTGAAAAGGAAAATACATCCCTTGAAGCATCTCAGAGATCTCATGCTAAGGCAGCTGCACAAGCTCTTATGCATGCTCTCTAGTTTGCTCCATCCTCTTCTTAGTGATGGGCTTGTCCTCCCCAGTGGAGATATCTCCTTCTATGACAATTCCAGCTGGATTTCATAGATGACAGATCAGATGTGGGAATGCCAACCTTGCATTGGTGGAAGGCTTCTGAGCTATCTTGTACAATTCTTGAGGGATCACCTCATGTACTTCTACCTCACTTCTAATCATGATGCAATGGATCATGATGGCTCTTTCAATAATCACTTCTGACCGGTTGCTAGTAAGGATGATAGAACATTGGATGAATTCCAACCATCCTCTAGCTATGGGCTTGAGGTCAAGCCTTCTTAGTTGAATGGGTTTGCCTTTGAAATACCTTTTCCACTATGCTCCCTCCACATAGATTTCTGAGAGTACTTGGTCCAGTCTGTGATCAAAGTTGACTCTCCTAGTGTAAGGATGTGGGTCTCCTTACATCAGAGGCAAGTTGAATGCCAACCTCACACCTTCTGAGCTGAAATCTAAGATTATCCCTCAAACCATGGTGCTCTAATTCATTGTATTTGGGTTGACACTCGTGTCATGGTTTTTATTAACCCATGCATTACCATAGAACTCTTGCACCATTAAAATCCAACCATCTTAAACAAGATTGGTTAGGACTTTCTAACCTCTTCTCCGGATCTCTCTTCGGATTTCCGGATATTCATTCTTCTTGAGCATGAAAGGGACATCAGGAATCACTTTCTTCTCTACCACTACTTCATAGAAGTGGTCTTGGTGGACTTTGGTAATGAATCTCTCCATCTCTAAAGATTCAGAGGTGGCAGCTACTGCCTTTCCTTTCTTCTTTCTAAAGGATTTTCCAACCCTGGGTGCCACAAGTGGTAATGGAAAGTAAAGAGTAATGCTTTGCCCAACACCAAACTTAAAATTGATGTTTGGGGGCTTAGTAATGCTCTGCACTGAAAGAGATAGTTGGAACACTAGGTGTTACACCATGATCTCTTTCTTTTCAGAGAGAGAATGGGAATTGGACATCTTGAACAAGATGTAGTCCTCTCCTAGTTGTAGGATCAGTTTTCCCTTAGCTACATCAATGATAGCTTTGGCAGTGGCTAGGAAAGGTCTTCTAAGGATGATGGATTCATCTTCATCTTCCCCAGTATCCAAGACTATGAAGTTTGCAGAGATGTAATGGTCTTCAACCTTCACCAAGACATCCTCTACTAAGCCATATGGCTACTTCATTGACTTATTTGCCATCTCTAGTGAGATGTTTGCAGCTTGCACCTCAAAGATTCCCAGCTTCTCCATTACAGAGAGTGGCATGAGGTTTATGCTTGACCCTAGGTCACACAGAGCCTTCTCAAAGGTCATAGTGCGTATGGTGCAAGGAACCAGAAAATGTCCAGGATCTAGAAGCTTCTGAGGTAGCTTCTGCTAAACCAAAGCATTTAGCTCTTTGGTAATCAGTGGAGGTTCTTCCTCCAAAGACGTTGTACCAAATAACTTGGCATTTAGCTTCATAAGAGCTCCTAGGTACCGAGCAACTTGCTCTTCCCTAGTGTCTTCATCCTCATCAGAGGATGAGTATTCATCAGAACTCATGCACCGGAGAAGTGCATGCAATGGAACCTCTATGGGCTCTATATAAGCCTTGGCTTCCTTTAGTTCTTGGATAGGGATTTCTGGAGTGGGTATTGAGCACTCATAGGGTGTGCATTTGCTGGCGTTCGACACCAGCTCTGATGGCTCTTTGTGCGTTGAACGCTTATGCTGTGCACCCTTACTGGCATTAAACGCCAGCTCCTTTACCATTATGGGCGTTGAATGCCTAGCAGGGATGTCTTGACTGGCGTTCAACACCATCTTCCCTATCTGTTTGGGTGTTGAGCACCCAGTGAAGGCTTCCTTACTGGTGTTCAGCAGCAGAGTTACTGCCAGGTTGGGCATTGAACGCCCAGTCAGTGTTCCCTGGCTGGCGTTCAACGTCAGCTCTGCTACCAGAATAGGCGTTGAACATCCAATAAGGGCTTTCTCACTAGCGTTCAGTGCCAGGCTTGCTGCCAGGTTGGGCATTGAACGCCTAGTGAGATCTTCCTTATTGACGTTCAATGCCTTCCCAGTCTCTAGTTTGCCATGAATCGAATCTTGCATGATTAAAATAGTAAGTAAGAAAAGTCAATCCGAAAAATAAATATCTCTGAAACCTTAACTATTTTCTCCATATATATTTCACCTCAATTTACTACTTGTTTTCTAGTTCTCTGAATTACTGTTTGATGCAATTAAACTCTCAACACTTTTTTCTATTTGTCTAACTAAGTAATTCACTTAGCTATTGTTGCTTAACCCATCAATTCTCGTGGGATCGACCCTCATTCACCTGAGGTATTACTTGGTATGACCTGGTGCACTTGCCGGTAAGTTGTGGATTTTAAATTCTGCACCAAGGAGGTGGTGGAAGAGAGAGTTCATTGTTTGGGGGTGATAGAGAGGATTTACGACAGTTCAGAAATTTACCAAAACAATTTCTTCATTGATAGTATTGATAAACCCCACTTTTAGGGTTTATCTTGTGTTGAATTTAGAGGATTTTATCAACTTTTCCCACATTTATTTACTAAAATCGCATGGTTTTGTAAATTCTCCTTTAATCATGCTTAAGAGTGATGACAAGTCATCTTATGCTAGCTTCTCAAGCATTTTTCACTTGTTTCATTAGGTTTTATGCACTTTCTTGCATTGTAAATAAGTGGTTCGGAGTGGAATTGCATGGTTTTGTTGAATCAATCAACCATCCTTTATTTGACACTAAATCATGAGGTTTAAGCTAAAATTAATTGGGTTTTGAATGATTTACAAACCGTGTGAATTTGGTGATACTTTGATTGGTTATTTTGATTACTTGTAGGTGAAGAAGAGAAAGAAACAAGGAAAGCATGGCCTAAGGAAGAAGAAAAGCGTGGCCTATGGAAGAAGGAAAGCATGGCTCATCAAAGGAGAAGCTATAGCACTCTCTCAAAGAGCTCAGCGCTCTCTATGAGAGCCCTACTCAAGGACAAGGAAGCAAAGCAAGGAATGATATGCTTTCCTTGTTAACCGAGCACCAAAGAAGCAAGGCAAAAATCACAATGCTCGGTTAACACAGTTAACTTTTTCGGGCTCCATCCAAATTAAATCCAAGGTGCAATGTTTACTAGTGAAGGCCACAAGGTTCGAACCCATGAGCCAAGGGCCAAGAGAAGCGCTCCTTGCAAGGAAAATAAGCAAAAAATGGCTGAAATGCATTCACAGTGGTTCAAACCAAGGAGCTGAGGAGCGCTACCTTGGGTTATTCTCCAAAATTGGAGCTGAAGTGCTCCCAGCAAGCCTTGAAGGGAGGCTCCCATCTCAAGCAAAAAGCGCTCAGCTCTCCCCACTCACCGAGCACTGTTGACACGGACAAGGGGCTGGGAGCGCAACAAACTTAGCAATTTGACATAGCCAAAGGAGCTTGGTGCGCAAGACTTGGCAAGGCTTGGATGCTGCGCTCTTGCCATTAACCGAGCACTACCCTGATGCATGTCCAAGGAGCTTGTCACATAAAATTTGAAGGCCAAGGCAAGGGGGATGCTACGCTCACTCCACCAACCGAGCATTGCCCTGAGAGTATAACCCATGATCCAAATTCAACTAAAAATTCAATTTAATTCAATTTTTCACCAAATTAAAAATCCCACTCCAAATTCTAAAATCCAAAAATAGGAAGTGTATAAATAGAAGTTAGTTTTAGAAAAAAAACTTTTCTTTACCTTTTCTTACCTTTTAGGATTTTTAGACACTTTTAATTTTTATTGGAGAGCTGAATTTTAGATTTGAGCTTTGGGTTTGGGAATTGGAAGAGAAAGTTGAGTTCTCATCTTTCTTTGTTCTTACTTCTACACTCTTCATTCTTTGTTTTGAATCTTGGATTGAGAATTGAAGGATTCTGTTACATTCTTGATCTGAGATCTTTCTGTGTTTACTTTCTGCATCATTTCAATGAATTGTGATTTGGATCTAACTTTCCTTTACTCTTTTCATATCTACTTCTTCTGCAATTGTTCTCTGTTGGATCAAGGAAGGAATTGATATCTAGACTTGTTCTCTAGTCTCATTCAACCTCTGAGATCTTCAACTTCTCTCTTAATTATTGCAATTGAACTGAATTTGCCTTCTGTTTTGTTTCTTCAAGCAATTCTTATTTTCTATTTAGATCTGCTGTGTTTTAATTCACTCTTCACTTCTCTGTTGATTGTCATTTACTTTCTCTTGTTTAATTTCTGAAATCCCAGCTCTCAAAGCCCTTTATGATTCAAGTAATTTACATTTCTTGCACTCTAAGCTTCAGCTATTTACATTTCTTGCAATCTAAACATCTGTCATTTATATTACTTGCACTTTAAGATTCAGCTTCTTTACTTCCTTTGCCCTTTAATTTACAGTCAATTATCCCTCTCCCTTTAAATTTCATGCAATTTAGCTTCTGTTGGATACAAATCACTCAAATCAACACTTGTTTGCTTGACTAAATCAACCACCTAACTAAAATTGCTCAATCCTTTAATCCCTGTGGGATCAACCTCACTCATGTGAGTAATTACTACTTGATGCGACCCGGTACACTTGTCGGTGTGTTTTGTGTTGGATCACTTTCCACACATCAAGTTTTTGGCGCCATTGCTGGGGATTGATTAGATTGACAATGATTAAGTAAGGTGGTGGTCTAGATTGAGCATTTTTTTAACTTTTATTCATTTTTTTACTAACACACTAATTGTTTGAATATTTGCTTAAGCTAAACATAACCTCACTCTAGCAATAGAGTGCATTGTTATTGGTTTTCTTGTTTTGTGTGTTTCTTGTGTTTTGTTTGTATGACAGAGGCAAGAAGAGAGGTTCCCAACTCTAGTGATCCTGACGAAAGAACTTTGAGAAGAATAAGAAGAGAAGCCAGAGGGAAGGGAGTCATTGGTGAAGAAGTTTCTAAGGAAGAATATCAAGAAATGGAAGGGAATCCTTCTCATTCTAACCCACCAGAAGGAGTGGCCAATAACAATTCACTTCAGAGAAGAGTTTTGGCTTCCTACAAGTTTACAAATCCAAGGCATTATGGGAGTAGCATCCTTACTCCCAATGTCAATGCATATAACTTTGAATTGAAGCCACAACTCATCACTTCGGTACAAAACAATTGCTCCTATGGAGGATGCCCACTTGAAGATCCAAACCAACACTTATCCACTTTTTAAGGATTTGTGACACTGTCGAAACCAATGGTGTGCATCTTGATATTTACAAGCTGTTACTATTCCCATTTTCCCTCAGAGACAAAGCTACTCAATGGTTGGAGTCATTTCCAAGAGATAGCATCAACACTTGGGAAGATCTACTGAACAAGTTTTTAGCCAAATTTTATCCTCCCTAAAGAATCATTAGGCTCAAAACAGAGGTCCAAATATTCACTCAAATGGATGGAGAGTCATTCTATGAGGCTGGGGAGAGATACAAGACCCTGATCAGAAAGTGCCCTCCTGAAATGTTCAATGAATGGGACATACTTCAGAATTTTTATGAAGGACTAACTCTGAAGGCTCAAGAAGCACTAGATCACTCAGTAGTAGGCTCCTTACAATTGATGAAGACTGCATAGGAGGCCCAAAATCTCATTGATATGGTGGCTAACAACCAATATTTCTTTACTCATCAAAGGCAGCACTAACCATCACAAAGGAAAGGAGTGCTAGAATTTGAAGGAGTGGATACAATCCTAGCTCAACACAAAGTGATGCAGCAGTAAATTTAGCAACAATTTGAGCAAATGGCCAAAAGAATTAATAGCCTCCAAGTTGCAGCAGTGAATACAAGCCATCCATCAACCACATGGGGGCAAAGTGAAGAAGCTTGTGAAGATCAACAACAAGAACAAGTGAACTACATGCACAACCAAGGTTCTGGATCAAATGAAGTTATGGTGACACTTATAACCCATCTTGGAAGAACCACCCAAACCTTAGATAGAGAGATAGCCACAACCAGAACCATCACCCATGGCAAAGGAATTCAAATCAAAACAACTCAAGAAACAACCAGAACTACAACCAGCAGAACAATAACCAAAATTCATATAAAAAACCCCAAAACAACTACCCCAATTCCAACCGTTTTCCATCTAATAACCAAACCACCAACCAAAACAACTATCATCCACCCTCAATAGCTCACAACCAACCAACCATAAGAAACATAGAAAGGCAGATTGGACAGCTTTCCAAGCAAGCTGTGATTGAAAGGCCATCAAGCTCATTTCCAAGTGACACCATTCCAAATCCTAAAGAAGAATGCAAAGCTATACAGCTAAGGAGTGGGAAAACCTTTGTGAATGACAAAGAGGCAACTAAGAAGCCTATGGAAAGCAACAAAAAGCCAACAGAAAAAGAGGAAGCCAGCAACAGAGAAGTGATAACAAGCAAGCAAACCTCAGAGAAGCTCAAAGAGAAGGATAATCAAGAGAAGCCTGAAGAGGGAGAGAAGCAGCCACAATTCTCAAGAAAAGGGAAGGAAACAATAGAAGGACCGTCTCAAGGACAGAAGCAAGTGGAGAAGACTTTCACACCTCCTTTGCCGTATCCTCAAAGGTTCAACAAAGAGACCAAAGATCAACACTTCCCCAAATTCCTTGAAGTCATCAAGACATTGGAGATTAATATCCCTCTGGCAGAAGCATTAGAGCAGATGCCTCTATATGTGATGAGCGGATAATTTATACACTTTTTGGCATTGTTTTTAGATAGTTTTTAGTAGGATCTAGCTACTTTTTAGTATATTTTTATTAGTTTTTAAGCAAAATTCACATTTCTGGACTTTACTATGAGTTTGTGTGTTTTTCTATGATTTCAGGTATTTTCTAGCCTAAATTGAGGGACCTGAGCAAAAATCTTATTCAGAGGCTGAAGAAGGACTGCAGATGCTATTGGATTCTGACCTCCCTGCACTCGAAATAGACTTTGTGGAGCTACAGAAACCTGAATGGCGTGCTCTTAATTACGTTGGAAAGTAGACATCCAGGGCGTTCCAGAAATATATAATAGTTCATACTTTGCTCGAGTTTAGATGACGCAAACTGGCATTCAATGCCAGCTTTCTACTCTATTCTGGCGTTAAACACCAGATACAAGTTGCAAGCTAGAGTCAAATGCAAGAAACAAGTTACAAACTAGCGTTTAACTCCATAGAAGGCCTCTACACGTGAAAGCTTCAATGCTCAGCCCAAGCACACGCCAAGTGGGCCCGAAAGTGGATTTCTGCATCATTTACTTATTTCTGTAACCCTAGTAACTAGTTTAGTATAAATAGAACTTTTTTCTATTGTACTAGGGGTCTTTTTCCCTAATTTTCGAATTCATATGCCATTTGGGGAGGCTGGCCATTTCGCCATGCCTAGACCTTGTTCTTATGTATTTTCAACGGTGGAGTTTCTACACACCATAGATTAAGGTGTGGAGCTCTGCTGTTCATGCAAAGTACTATTGTTCTTCTATTCAATTCAAGCTTATTCTTATTCTAAGATATTCATTCGCACACACGAACATGATGAATGTGATGATTATGTAACACTCATCACCATTCTCACATATGAATATGTGATTGACAACCACTTCTATTCTACATGAAAACAAGCTTGAATGTATATCTCTTGGGTTTCCAATCAACTATTCACATCGACTCCCCTCTAACAATGGGGCATCTGAATCCGAGATTAGAATCTTTGTGGTATAGGCTAGAATCCATTGGCAGCATTCTTGAGTTCCAAAAAGTCTAAACATTGTCTATGGTATTCCGAGTAGGATCTGGGATGGGATGACTGTGACGAGCTTCAAACTCGCGACTGTAGAGTGTAGTGACAGATGCAAAAGGATAGTAAATCCTATTCCTACACGATCGAGAACCAACAGCTGATTAGCCATACGATATTTGTGCACGGTATTTTTCACCCGAGACGAGAAATCCGATAGTTGATTAGCCGTACAGAAACCGTAGAGGACAATTTTCACTGAGAGGACGGGAAGTAGCAATTGACAATGGTGACACCCAACATACAGCTTGCCATAGAAAGGAGTATGCAGGATTGGATGAAGGCAATAGGAAAGCAGAGATTCAAAAGGAACAACGCATCTCCATACGCTTATCTGAAATTCCCACCAATGAATTACATAAGTATCTCTATCTTTATTTTATGCTTATTTATCTTTTAATTATCAAAACTCTATAACCATTTGAACCCACCTGACTAAGATTTACAAGATGACCATAGCTTGCTTCAACCCGACAATCTCCGTGGAATCGACCCTTACTCACGTAAGGTTTATTACTTGGACGACTCAGTGCACTTGCTGGTTAGTTGTGCGAAGGTGTGAAAAAGAGTTGAGAATACAATTGTGCATACCAAATTGTTGGCGCCATTGAGATCACAATTTCGTTCACCAAGTTTTTGGTGCCATTGCCGGGGATTGTTCGAGTTTGGACAATTGACAGTTCATCTTGTTGTTCGAGTTTCCAAAATTTATTTTTGAAAAATAAAAAAATAAATAAAATCATAAAAACCAAAAAAATTGTGTTTCTTGTTTGAGTATAGAGTCAAGTTTTGAGTTTGGTGTCAATTGCATGCTTGTATTTTCCTAAAATTTTCGAAAATTTCATGCATAGTGTTCTTCATGATCTTCAAGTTGTTCTTAGTAAGTCTTCTTGTTTGATCTTCATATTTTCTTATTTTGTGTCTTTTCTTGTTTTTCATATGCATTGTTTAACTCTTAGAGTCTAAATATAAAAAATTTCTAAGTTTGATGTTTTGCATGTTTTTCTTTTCTTTAAAATTTTTCAAAAATAAGTTCTTGATGTTCATCATGATCTTCAAAGTGTTCTTAGTGTTTATTTTCACATTCATAGTGTTCTTGCATGCATCATTTGTTTTAATCCAAAATTTTTATGTGTTGAGTCATTTTGTGGTTTTTCTCTATCCTCATTAAAAATTCAAAAATAAAAAAATATCTTTTCCTTATTTCACTCATAAACTTCAAAATCTTTGGGTTGATTTAGTCAAAAAATTTTAAAATTAGTTGTTTCTTGTTAGTCAAGTCAAGATTTCAATTTTTAAAAATCTTATCTTTTCAAAACTTTTTCAAAAATCAAATCTTTTTCATTTTCTTTTATTTGTTCGAAAATTTTTTTAAATTAATTTTCAAATTCTTTTTCTTATCTTTATTTCAAATCTTCAAAAACTTTACTAACAATTAATGTGATTGATTCAAAAATTTCAAGTTTGTTACTTTCTTGTTAAGAAAGGTTCAACCTTTAAATTCTAGAATCATATCTTTTAGTTTCTTGTTAGTCAAGTCATTAACTTTAATTTTCAAAATCAAGTCTTTCTAAATTTCTTTTTCAAATCTTTTTCAAAATAAATTTCAAACATATCTTTTTTCAAATCATATCTTTTTCAAACTTTAATTTCAAAATATCTTTTTCTAACTTCTTATCTTTTTAAAACTAATTTCAAAATCTTTTTTCAAAACAACCTAACTAAATTCTCTCTCTTCTAATTTTCGAAAATTACCTTCCTCTTTTTCAAAAATCATTTTATTTAACTAATTGTTTTAATTTTAATTTTATTTCTTTTCTTAATTTTCGAAAATCACTAACCATTTTTAAAAATAATTTTCGAAATTCTCTCCCTCTCATCTCTTTCTATTTATTTTATTTATCTACTAACACTTCTCTTCTACTCATAATTCGAACCTTCTCTTCTCTCTGTGTTTGGATTTTCCCTCTTCTCTCTTCTCATCCTTCTATTACTCTTCTCATCTACTCACATAAAGGAATCTCAATATTGTGACAAAGAGAATTCCTCTTCCTTTTTTGTCCTCTTCTTTTTCATATGAGCAGGAGCAAGGACAAGGACTCTGAAGAAGCTAAGAGAAGCTAAAGCACAACAATCTAGAGAAAACCTTACAGAGAATCTCAAAAAAGAAAGAGACATGGCCAAACCCAACAACAATGCAAGGAAGATGCTTGGTGACTTTACTGCACCAAATTCTAACTTCCATGGAAGAAGCATCTCAATGACTGCCATTGGAGCAAACAACTTTGAGCTAAAGCCTCAATTAGTTTCTCTGATGCAACAGAATTGCAAGTTTCATGGACTTCCATCAGAAGATCCTTTTCAGTTCTTAACTAAATTTATGCAGACTGTGATACTATTAAGACCAACGGAGTTGATCCTGAGGTCTATAAGCTTATGCTTTTCCCTTATGCTGTAAGAGAGAGAGCTAGAACATGGTTAGACTCTCAACCTAGAGATAGCCTGAACTCTTGGGATAAGTTGGTCACAGCTTTCTTAGCCAAGTTCTTTCCTACTCAAAAGCTGAGCAAGCTTAGAATGGATGTTCAAACCATCAGACAGAAAGAAGGTGAATCCCTCTATGAAGCTTGGAAAAGATACAAGCAACTGACCAAAAAGTGTCCTTCTGACATGCTTTCAGAATAGACCATCCTGGATATATTCTATGATGGTCTGTCTGAATTGTCTAAGATGTTATTGGACCATTCTGCAAGTGGATCTATTCACCTGAAGAAAACGCCTGTAGAAGCTCAGGAACTCATTGACATGGTTGTAAATAACCAGTTCATGTACACTTTTGAAAGGAATTCTGTGAGTAATGGGATGCCTCAGAGGAAGGGAGTTCTTGAAATTGATGCTTTGAATGCCATATTGGCTTAGAACAAAATGTTGACTCAACAAGTCAATTTGATTTCTCAAAGTCTGAATGGATTGCAAAATGCATCCAACAATACTAAAGAAGCATATTCTGAAGAAGAAGCTTATGATCCTGAGAACCCTGCAATGCCAGAGGTAAATTACATGGGTGAAGCCTATGGAAACACCTATAATCCCTCATGGAGAAATCATCCAAATTTCTCATGAAAGGATCAAAAAAAGCCTCAACAAGGCTTTAATAATGGTGGAAGAAACAGGTTTAGCAATAGCAAGCCTTTTCCATCATCCTCTTAGCAACAGATAGAGAATTCTGAGCAGAACCCCTCTAGCTTAGCAAACATAGTCTCTGATTTATCTAAGGCCAATCTAAGTTTCACGAATGAAATAAGATCCTCCATTAGAAATTTGGAGGCACAAGTGGGCCAGCTGAGTAAAAGATTCACTAAAACTCCTCCTAGTACTCTCCCAAGCAATACAGAAGAGAATCCAAAAAGAGAGTGCAAGGCCATAACCTTACTTGGTGTGGCCGAACCTAGAAAGGAGGAGGAAGACATGAGTCCCAGTGAGGAAGACCTCATGGGATGTCCTCTGGACAAAAAGGAGTTCCCATTTGAGGAACCTACGAAATCTGAGGCTCATCTAGAGACTATAGAGATTCCATTGAACCTACTTCTGCCATTCATAAGCTCTGATGACTATTCCTCCTCCAAAGAGGATGAAGATATTACCGAAGAGCAAGTTGCTAAGTACCTTGGAGTAATCATAAAGCTGAATGCCAAGTTATTTAGTAATGAGACTTGGGTGGATGAACCCCCTTGCTCACCAATGAACTGAATGACTTGGTTAGAAAGACATTACCTCAAAAGAAACAGGATCCTGGTAAATTCTTAATTCCCTTAACCATAGGCACCATGACTTTTGAGAAGGCTTTGTGTGACCCGGGGTCAGGCATAAACTTAATGCCACTCTCTGTAATGGAGAAACTGGGAATCTTTGAGGTACAAGCTGCCAAATTCTCATTAGAGATGGCAGACAAATCCATGAAAAAGGCTTATGGACAGGTAGAAGATGTGCTAGTAAAGGTCAAAGGCCTTTACATCCCTGCTGATTTCATAATCCTAGACACTGGGAAGGATGAGGATGAATCCATCATCCTTGGCAAACCTTTCCTAGCCACAGCAAAAGCTGTGATTGATGTTGGCAGAGGAGAGTTGATCCTTCAATTGAATGAGGACTACCTTGTGTTTAAAACTCAAGAATCTCCCTCTATAACCATGGAAAGGAAGCAAGGAAAGCTTCTCTCAATGCAGAGTCAAACAAAGCCCCCACAGTCAAACTCTAAGTTTGGTATTGGGAGGCCACAACCAAACTCTAAGTTTGGTGTTGAACCCCCACATTCAAACTCTAAGTTTGGTGTTGGGAGGCCCCAACAATGCTCTGAACATCTGTGAAGCTCCATGAGAGCTCACTGTCAAGCTATTGACATTAAAGAAGTGCTTATTGGGAGGGAACCTAATTTTATTTATCTATGTTATTTTCTTTTTTTTTAGGTTGATGATCATGTGGAGTCACAAAAACAACTGCAAAAATTAAAGAAAAATAAAAAATAGTATTAAAAATAGCACACCTTGGAGGAGAAACTTACTGGTGTTTAATGGTAGCAGAATGGGCGTTTAACGCCCAGTCTGGCACCATTCTGGGCGTTAAAGCCAGAAAGAAGCACCAGACTGGCGTTAAACGCCAGAAAGAAGCAACAAACTAGCGTTAAACGCCAGAAACAGGTTGCAGCTTGGCATTTAATGCCAGGAAATGAATAAAAGCTGGCGTTTAATGCCAGAAACAAGCATCAGTCTAGCGTTAAATGCCAGGATTGCACACTAAGGGCATTTACACGCCTAATTGGAGCAGGGATGACAAATCCTTGACCCCTCAGGATCTGTGTGATGTACGGAAAATGATCTGACACAAAACTCACCGGCAAGTGCACCGGGTCTGATGACAAGTCATCATATACCCATTTCTCAAGCTAATTTCACTTGTTTCACTAGTTTTTATACACTTTCTTGCACCATAAGTAAGCAATTTAGAGTGGAATTGCATGTTTTATTTGAATCAATCAACCACCACTTAAATGATGCTAAATCATGAGGTTTAAGCTAAATTTAATTGAATTTTAATTGATTTATAAACCTTGTGAATTTAGTGATACTTTGATTGGTTGATTTGATTATTTGTAGGTGAAGAAAAGAAGAAAAGAAGGAAGCGTGGCCTAAGAAAGCGTGGCCCAAGGAAGAAAAGAATGTAGCGCATGGAAGGGAGGAAGCCACATTGCCCTCCACGAGAGCACACTGCCCTCCAAGGGAGCACAACAATGAACCAAGAATTCAAGGCTTCACTGCCCTGCCCTCCTTGAGGGCGGAGCACAATTCTAGGCCAAGAAACAAAGGAAGGAAAAATTTTGCCCTACCCCCCTCAAGAGCAATATCGGGCTCTCACCAAAATAAATCAAGGGAAATTGTCTCCAAGTGCCACCCATGGGTTTCGAACCCAAGAACAAGAAGGAAAGAAGTAGCGCTCAAATACAAGGAAAACAAGCAAAAATTGGTTTGTTTTCAACCTCCAAGGATCGAACATAGCACCTTGAGGAAGCAAAGAACTAGGCGCTACTTTGGTGCCAAGAAACCCAAGAAAAAAAGGCAACAACAGCCATCCAGCAAGTTTCGAACTTGGGACCTCACCCAAGAACAAGGAAAGCCTAAACCTAGGACCTCACCCAAGGACAAGGAAAGCCTGCGCTGCCCTGCCCTTGTGGAGGGCAGGGCAGCATTTCTTGGTGCATGGCACACAAATTGGCACGGCCAGAAGCTTGGGCGCGCACAGCTTGGACGCACGGGAAGGGAGGCAAGGCGCACCATGGCAACATTGCCCTGCCCTCCACAACAGCAGGGTAGCATCCTGATTTCCTCTTCCACACTTGGCACGTAACATGCTTCATCACACAATTTCCCTGCTCTGCCCTCCACAAGGGCAAGGCAGCCTCTTGGGAGCAACATGGGCTGAATTTCACTCAAAAATCCAACTTAATTCATTTCTTCACCAAATCAAAAAGCCCACTCAAAATTCTTAGATCCAAAATAGAAAGTGTATAAATAGGTGTTAGTTAGGATTAGATGGGGAGTTCTTGGGTGTTTATGAGAGCTTATTTCATTTTGAATTTTCATCCTTAGTCACTTGAGAGCACTTTCTATTTTTCTATTTTTCTGCAAACTTGTCTGGAGAATTGGAGGAGAGAATTCACTTCTTCTTCCTCTGTTCATTTTGTTTTCTTTACTGGGTTTTGTTGAGTCTTGAGTGTGAAGAATTGAGGAACTTCTGTCTCAATCTTCATCCAAGATCTCTTTGATTTTTCTTACTGCATAATTGAGTTAAATTCTATTTCCTTCACTGCTGCAATCTTTAATTTCTCTTTAATTACTTTGTTAACTTGGATCTGGGAAGGCAATTGAGATCTAGCCTCTGCTATCTAGTCTCTGAAGTCCTGAGATCTGATTCTCTCTTTTAGGTTCTTCTGTTGAACCACTGCTGCATTCAAATTTCCATTTCTGTTTGAAGATCTAGTCAATTTCAATTTATCTCTTGTTTAGTTAATTGTTGCAAATTAATTTCCCTTGCTTAAATTCTGCATTCCCAGTCCTCAAATCCCTTTTCCATTCAAGCAATTTATATTTCTTGCAATTTAAGTTACTGCAATTTACATTTCTTGCACTTTGAGTTTCAGTCATTTAGTTTCTTGTTCTTTAAGATTCAGTGCCTTTACTTTCAAGTCTCTTTAATTTCTACAAATTATCCCTCTCCCTTTACATTTCCTGCTATTTACTTACTGTTGGAAACAAAATCACTCAACCAATACGTAATTCGCTTGACTAAATCAACCACTAAACTAAAATTGCTCAATCCTTTAATCCCTGTGGGATCGACCTCACTCCCGTGAGTTTTATTACTTAATGTGACCCGGTACACTTGCCGGTGAGTTTTGTGTTGGATCGTTTTCCACACATCAGGGTCGCATCAAGTAATAAAACTCACGGGAGTGAGGTCGATCCTACATGGATTGAAGGATTGAGCAATTTTAGTTTAGTGGTTGATTTAGTCAAGCAAATCAAGTATTAGTTGAGTTATTTGTAATTGGCAGAAACTAAATTTCATGAAATTGTAAAGGGAGAAGGGCAATTGCAGTAAATTAAAGAGAAATCGAAGTAAATAAGCTGAATCTTAAAGAACAAGTAAATGAAATTGCATAAACTTGGATTGCAAGAAATGTAAATGGCTGAAGCTTAGAGTGCAAGAAATGTAAATTGCTTGAATCATAAAAAGAATCGGGAATTGGAATTGCAGAATTTGAACAAGACAGAAATAAATTGCAACCAGCAGAAGAACTAAATATGAATTTAAGTATAATAGATCTCAAACAGAAAGATAAAAATGCTTGTAGAATGAAAATAGAAAATGACTGATGCTAAATTGCAGCAAATTAAAAAGAGGTTGTAGATCTCATGAGTGGAAGAGACTAGAAAACAAGTCTAGATCTCAAATCCTTCCTTGATCCAACAAGAACAATTGCAAAAGAAGTAAGGAAAAATAAATTGCAGAACTAAAGAGAAGATGAAGTAGTAAACAGAAATTGAAATTCAATTATGCAGAAAGAGTAAACAAGAGATCTCAAGGTGAGATTGAAACAGAAGTTCTTCAATTCTTCACCCAAGATTCAAAGCAAGAAAATTAAAGAGTGCTCAAGCAAGAACAAGGAAGAAGAGAGATCAATTCTCCTTCCCAATTCTTTAAGATCTAAATTCAAAAGTAAAAGCTTAAAATGAAAATGAAAGTAAAAAGGAAAATTCAAAAGTGATTCTAGAGGTCCTAATTACATCAAACTAGCTCCTATTTATACACTTTCTATTCTTGGATTTTGGAATTTGGATGGGCTTTTGATTTGGTGAAGAAATGAATTAAGTTGGATTTTTAATTCAATTTTCAGCCCATGAAGAATTTGGTTCCAGGAGGATGCTCAGCTCAAAAGTTGAGCTGAGTATTGAGGCCTTGTGTGTGGGTTCCTTGTAGCGTGCAATGTTGGGGAGGGTACCAGGGGAATGCTCAGCTCACAAAGTGAGCTGAGCATTGGTGCCTTGGTGCATGTCTTGTGCGCGCCTTATGCTCCTTGCCTTGTCATTTGTTGCGCGCTGCCTTCCCTTGGTCCGTGTCAATTCCTTGTGTGATGCACCATGTGTAGCGCTCAGCTCTCCAAGTGAGCTGAGCATTGAGGCATCCAAGGAAAGGTTCTTGGTTCGAAACTTGAGGGAAGTATGCGTTGTGCCATTTCCTTGGGTTTCATGTAGCGCCTTTGATCCTTACTTCCTCTAGGTGCTGAGTTCGAATCCTGGTGGTGGCATTTGGCCAATTTTTGGTTTGTTTTCTTTGTGAGTAGCGCTTCCTCACTCCCCTTGGTTCTTGGTTCGACTCTTGGAGAAGGTATTGGCAACTCATTTCCTTTGATTTTCTTTTGATGAATGCCCGATAATGCTCACTTGGTGAGTTGAGCATTGTTTTTCCCTTCCTTGTTTCTTTGCTTCAAATTGTGCTCAGCTCACAAAGTGAGCAGAGCATTGTGCCTTGGTCCCTTGAGGGAAAATGTAGCGCTCCCTTGGTGAGCATGGTGCTCTTGGAGAGAGCTTCATGGTTTTCCTTCATTGTTGTGCCACACTTCTTCCTTCCTTGGGCCACGCTTCTTAAGCCACGCTTTCTTCTTTTCTTCTTTTCTTTACCTACAATTAATCAAAACAACCAATCAAAGTATCACCAAATTCACAAGGTTCATAAATCATTAAAAATCAATTAAATTTAGCCTAAACCTCATGATTTAGCATCAATTAGATGGTGGTTGTTTGATTCAAAGAAGTCATGCATTTCCATTCCAAATTACTTATTTAGAATGCAAGAAAGTGCATAAAACCTGATGAAAACAAAGAAAAAGACTAGTGGAACTAGGCTAAGATGACTTGTCATCACTGTGGACCCACAGGATCCCCACCTACCCCACCTCTCTCTCTCCTTCTCTCCCTCACACATCTCTATAAACACTCTACCCAAAATACCACTCACCAATCAAATCCTATCCTCTTCCCTATATTCTCTTCACCAATCACCTCCATATCTCTTCCCCAAAAACCCCTCCTACCTCACTTTCAAATTCAAACACTTTTTCCTCCCAAATCCACCCAATTCTATTCGGCCACTCTCCATCTCCTTCCCTATAAATACCCCACTTCACTCCTTCATTTTTCACACATCACAAACACTCTCCTACCCCCTTGGCTGAACCTTTATCTCCCTCCATCTCCTTCATTTTCTTCTTCTTCCCCTTCTTTCTTTCTTCTTTTGCTCGAGGACGAGCAAACCTTTTAAGTTTGGTGTGGTAAAAGTATTACTTTTTGTTTTTCCATAACCATTTATGGCAGCTAAGGGCAAAGAAACCTCTAGAAAGATGAAAGGGAAGGCAAAAGCTTCCACCTCCGAGTCATAGGAGATGGAGAGATTCATCTCAAAGGTCCATCAAGACCACTTCTATGAAGTTGTGGCCAAGAAAAAGGTGATCCCTATGCAATTCAGCTGGAATTGTCATAGAGGAAGACATCCTCATTGAAGGGGACAAACCCAGCACTAAAAAGAAGATGGAGCAAACAAGAGAGCCCACTCATGGACCTCAACAATAGCATGAGGAATTCCCTCATCAAGAAATCCCTGAGCATTAAAACCAAACGAAAGAAAAAGAAAGAAAAAGAAAAAAGAAAGGAAAAAAAGCAAGCAGAAAAAGCCAATAGCCCTTAAAATCAAAAGGCAAGGGTAAAAATGATCCAAGGCTTTGAGCATTAACGGATAAGAGGGCCCAAGGAAATAAAGTCCAGGCCTAAGCGGCTAAATCAAGCTGTCCCTAACCATGTGCTTGTGGCATGAAGGCCCAAGTGAAAAGCTTGAGACTGAGTGGTTAAAGCCGTGATCCAAAGCAAAAGAGTGTGCTTAAGAACTCTGGACACCTCTAATTGGGGACTTTAGCAAAGCTGAGTCACAATATGAAAAGGTTCACCCAGTTATGTGTCTGTTGCATTTATGTATCCGGTGCTAATACTGGAAAACAAAGTGCTTAGGGCCATGGCCAAGACTCATAAAGTAGCTGTGTTCAAGAATTAACATAATGAACTAGAAGAATTAATAACACTATCTAAAATTCTGAGTTCCTATAGATGCCAATCATTCTGAATTTCAAAGGATAAAGTGAGATGCCAAAACTATTCAGAAGCAAAAAGCTACTAGTCCCACTCATCTAATTGGGACTAAGTTTCATTGATATTGTGAGATTCATTGTATATTATCTTCTTTTTATTCTATTTTGTTTTTAGTTGCTTGGGGACAAGCAACAATTTAAGTTTGGTATTGTGATGAGCAGATAATTTATACGCTTTTTGGCATTATTTTTAGATAGTTTTTAGTCGGATCTAGCTACTTTTTAGTATATTTTTATTAGTTTTTAAGCAAAATTCACATTTCTGGATTTTACTATGAGTTTGTGTGTTTTTCTATGATTTCAGATATTTTCTGGCTGAAATTGAGGGACCTGAGCAAAAATTTGATTCAGAGGTTGAAGAAGGACTGCAGATGCTGTTGGATTCTGACCTCCCTGCACTCGAAATAGATTTTTTGAAGCTACAGAAACCAAATGGCACGCTCTTAGTTGCGTTGGAAGGTAGACATCCAGGGCTTTCCAGCAATATATAATAGTCCATACTTTGCCTGAGTTTAGACGACGCAAACTGGCGTTCAACGCTAGCTTTCTGCCATATTCTGGCGTTAAACGCCAGAAACAAGTTGCAAGCTAGAGTCAAATGCCATAAACAAGTTACAAACTGGCATTTAACTCTATAGAAGGCCTCTACATGTGAAAGCTTCAATGCTCAGCTCAAGCACACACCAAGTGGGCGTGGAAGTGGATTTCTGCATCATTTACTTATTTCTGTAACCCTAATAACTAGTTTAGTATAAATAGAACTTTTTACTATTGTACTAGGGGTCTTTTTCCCTAATTTTTGAATTCATATGCCATTTGGGGAGGCTGGCCATTCGGCCATGCCTAGACCTTGTTCTTATGTAAACGGTGGAGTTTCTACACACCAAAGATTAAGGTGTAGAGCTCTGCTGTTCCTCGAGTATTAATGCAAAGCACTATTGTTCTTCTATTCAATTCAAGCTTTTTCTTATTCTAAGATATTCATTTGCACACAAGAACATGATGAATGTGATGATTATGTGACATTCATCACCATTCTCACTTATGAACGCGTGATTGACAACCACTTCCGTTCTACATGAAAACAAGCTTGAATGTATATCTCTTGGGTTTCTAATCAACGATTCACATCGACTCCCCTCTGACAATGGAGCATCTAAATCCAAGATTAGAATCTTCGTGGTATAGGCTAGAATCCATTGGCAGCATTCTTGAGATTCAGAAAGTCTATACCTTGGCTGTGGTATTCCGAGTAGGATATAGGATGGGATGACTGTGACGAGCTTCAAACTCGTGACTGTAGGGCGTAGTGACAGATGCAAAAGGATAGTAAATCCTACTCCTACACAATCGAGAACCAATAGTTGATTAGCCATACGATATCTGTGCATGGTATTTTTCATCCGAGATGAGAAATTTGACAGTTGATTAGCCGTACAGAAACCGTAGAGGACCATTTTCACTAAGAGGATGGAAAGTAGCCATTGACAACGGTGACACCCAACATACAGCTTGCCATATAAAGGAGTATGAAGGATTGGATGAAGGCAATAGGAAAGCAGAGATTCAGAAGGAACAATGCATCTCCATACGCTTATCTGAAATTCCCACCAATGAATTACATAAGTATCTCTATCTTTATTTTATGCTTATTTATCTTTTAATTATCAAAACTCTATAACCATTTGAATCCGCATGACTGAGATTTACAAGATGACCATAGCTTGTTTCAAGCCGACAATTTCCGTGGGATCGACCCTAACTCAGATAAGGTTTATTACTTGGACGACCCAATGCACTTGCTAGTTAGTTGTGCAAAGTTGTGAAAAAGAGTTGAGAATACAATTGTGCATACCAAGTTATTGGCGCCATTGAGATCATAATTTCATGCACCAATATGTAAAGTTCTTGAAAGAGCTTATCAATAAAAAGAGAAGTTGGCAAGAGAAGGAGACATTGCTTCTCACAGAAGAATGTAGTGCCGTGATTCAAGGGGATATTCCACCAAAGCTTAAAGATCCAGGGAGTTTTGTAGTTTCATGTACCATAGGCAAGATGGCCTTAGACAAATCTCTCTGTGATCTTGGTGCTAGTATCAATTTGATGCCCTTATCAATGATGAGAAAGCTTACCATAGAGGAACTCAAACCTACCAGGATGTCTTTGGTGATGGCTGACAGATCAATCAAGACACCTAATGGCATTGTGGAAAACTTATTGGTGAAGTTTGAAAAGTTTATCTTCCATGCAGACTTTGTGATTTTAGATACAGAAGAGGAACGAAATAAGTCAATCATCCTGGGAAGGCCATTTCTAGCCACAACAAGAGCTATTATTGATGTGGATAAGGGAGAAATGATCTTTAGAGTGCACAATGAGCAAATGGTCATCAATGTTTTCAAAGCAATGCAACACCCCCCTGAGCCAGAAGATTACATGAGAGTAGATATGATACAGAGTTTGGTGGAGGAAATGTTGGAAGCCAACCATCATGAACAACAAAAAGAAGGAAGGGAAGAAGATCAGGGAACAAGGGAAGCACAAGTAGCTAAAATTTCCATTGAAAAAGAGGTGAAACAAGACAAGAAGGAAAAAGTGCCAAAACAAGAATTGAAGCCTCACCCTATTCATCTCAAATATGCATTCCTTGGCACAACAGATAGCTTTCCAGTGATCATCAACTCTTCCTTGATTGAAGAAGAAGAAGGAAAGCTCCTCAATGTACTAAAGGCTCACAAAGATGCATTAGGATGGACCATTGATGACTTGAAGGGTATTAGACCTGCAGTTTGTATGCATAAGATCCTTTTGGAAGACAATTCCAAACCAGTGGTTCAACCTCAAAGGAGGCTAAATCCCATAATGAAAGAAGTTGTCCAGAAGGAAGTAATGAAGTTATAGAATGCAGGGATTATCTATCCTATCTCTGACAACTCATGGATAAGGCCAGTTCAAGTGGTACCAAAGAAAGGTGGGATGACAGTTGTTGTTAATAAGAAGAATGAGCTCATTCCCACAAGAATTGTGACGGGATGTAGAATGTGTATTGACTATAGGAGGCTGAATGATGCCACACGCAAAGATCACTTTTCTCTCCCCTTCATTGACCAAATGCTTGAGAGGCTAGCTGGTCTTGCGTACTACTGCTTCCTTGATGGACATTCTGGCTACAATCAAATAGTGGTTGACCCCATGGATCAAGAGAAGACATCCTTCACATGTCCCTTTGGAGTTTTTACATACAGAAGGATGCCATTTGGATTGTGTAATGCTCCGGCAACATTTCAAAGATGCATGCTATCAATCTTCTCAGATATGGTAGAAAAATTTATTGAAGTTTTCATGGATGACTTCTCTGTTTTTGGTAACACTTTTAATGCTTGCTTGCATCACCTTATCCTTGTCTTGAAACGGTGCCAAGAAACTAATTTAGTTTTAAATTGGGAGAAATGCCATTTTATGGTGCCTGAAGGGATTGTTCTTGGTCACAAAGTTTCAAGAAAAGGGATAGAAGTTGACAAGGCAAAGGTAGAAATCATAGAGAAACTTTCCCCACCAACTAATGTGAAAGCTGTTAGAAGTTTCTTAGGACATGCTGGATTTTATAGAAGATTTATCAAGGATTTCTCAAAAATAGCCAAACCATTAAGCAATTTGTTGATGGTTGATAATCCTTTTATTTTTTATGAAAGCTGCCAGCATGCCTTTGACACTTTAAAAACCAGACTCACCACTACACCAATCATCAAACCCCCAGATTGGGGATCACCCTTTGAACTCATGTGTGATGCAAGTGACATTGCAATTGGTGTTGTGTTGGGATAAAGGATGGGGAACTTGCATCATGTCATCTATTATGCAAGAAAAGTATTGAATGAAGCTCAAAAAAATTACACCACAACAGAGAATGAATTGTTGGCTATGGTTTATGCATTTGACAAGTTTAGATAATACTTGATTGGTACCAAAATTGTAGTTTATACTGACCATGCTGCCTTAAGTATTTGATGTCAAAACATGATGCTAAACCAAGACTTATCCGATGGATATTGCTTCTACAAGAGTTTGACATTGAAATAAAAGACAGGAAGGGTAGTGAAAACCAAGTTGCTGATCATCTATCAAGATTGCCACAAGAAACAATCCAAGAAGCCTCACATCCAGTGAATGAAAGCTTCCCAGATGAACACCTTTTGCAGATTCAACAAGCCCCTTGGTTTGCAGACATTGCAAACTATAAGGTTGGAAAGAAGATTCCCAAGGAATTCACCAAGCAACAAGTGAAAAAGCTACTTAATAAAGCAAAGAAATTTCTATGGGATGAACCATTTTTATTCAGAAGATGTTCAGATGGGATGATAAGGAAATGTGTTCCTGAAGGTGAGATGAGAAGCATATTGTGGCACTGTCATGGTTCAGCCTATGGTGGACATTTTGGGCCAGAAAGAACAGCAGCCAAGGTACTTCAAAGTGGATTTTATTGGCTTACAATATTTAAAGATGCTAGACAGATTTTTCATCAGTGCAATGAGTGCCAAAGGGGTGGAGGATTAACATAAAGAAGTGAGATGCCTCAGAACTATATCTTGGAGGTAGAACTCTTTGATTTATGGGGCATTGACTTCATGGGCCCTTTTCCTCTTTCATACTCTTTTAAATACATAGTTGTAGTAGTGAAATATGTCTCAAAGTGGGTAGAAGCTATAGCCACAACCACATGTGATGCACAAGTAGTTGTCCTTCAATTCTTAAAGAAGCACATATTCACTAGGTATGGAGTACCTAAGGGTCTAGTTAGTGATGGTGGCAGCCATTTCTGCAACAAGCAGATGGAGAAACTACTCCACAAATATGGGGTGATGCACAAAGTAGCCATACCATATCACCCACAGACCAATGGCCAAGCAGAGCTTGCTAATAGGGAGTTGAAGAGGATTTTGGAGAAGACTGTGGGAGCCACCAGGAAAGATTGGGCCAGGAAGCTAGAAGATGCACTCTGGACATATAGGAAAACATTCAAAACTCCTATTGGGAAGTCCCCTTTTCAGCTGTTATATGGTAAGTCTTGTCACCTCCCTGTAGAGCTTGAACATAAAGCTTTTTGGGCCACTAAACTTCTCAACCTTGATTCTCAAGCAACAGGGGAGAAGAGGCTACTACAACTAAATGAGTTGGATGACTTTAGGCTAGAAGCTTATGAAAGTGCCAAGATATACAAAGAAAAAGCTAAGAGGTGGCATGACAAGAAGATTGCAAAGAAGGAGTTCATCCAAGACAGCAAGTACTCTTATATAACTCCAGGCTTAAGGTTTTCCCTGGTAAGCTCAAATCCAAATGGACTGGCCCATACTTGGTGACAAAGATTTTTCCTTATCGAAGCCTTGAATTGCTAGATGAAGCAACAAATAGTCATTTCACAGCAAATGGTCACAGGGCAAAGCATTACTTGGGAGGCCAATGGGACAAAGAAAAGGATGTCCAGAACCTTAATTAAGAAAGAATGAAAGATGTCAAGCTAATGACAATAAAGAAGCGCTTGTTGGGAGGCAACCCAACCTGAGGTAGTTTTCTTTTTCAGCCATTTCAATAAAACGGTTAATTAGTTTTATCTATAGTGCAAGGAGCTAAGTTTGGTGTTGCACACCAAAATAATTTAATTTAAGGGAGAATGAAGGATGCTAAGTTTGGTGTTCCACCAAAAATCTCATTTGAAACATATTCTCATCTTCTGCATAAAGGTTTACTAGCTCTAAGCAAGCAGACAAACTATTTAACCATTGCCTGATTCTAGTTTAGCTTTATAACCTTTAGCAAAGACAAAAGAATTTATAAATGGTTAGCTTGTTGCATCAGAAACATTGGCAAGGAATTAAGTTTGGTGTTCCCACACCAAAGTAAGTCTGAAAGCCATACTCAATTCATGCATACTAACCATTTTCTTAAGGGCTTGAGAAGCAAGCAACTTTTGAGGATTATGCAGGAAAATAGCCAATAATTGAAGACAGCCTGCATTATAACTCAAAAAGAGACACAACAGAAGGAAGAATGAAAAGCTGCAACCCAAAAGGTTGTATTTGCATCTAATCCCTGCTGCTGAGAAATATTTTAAAAAAATTAGGAATCCCTATATGTCTAGCTAAAGTGTTCATTTAGTTGTAAGTGGAAATACTTGCCATGAATGCTGATCTGCATAATGCTTGTCATCCATCATTAGCTTGAATTTTGTTTTATTTCCTTGCTGTTTGAAAAAAAGGAAAAGGTCTAAAATAGAAAGTGAATGTCCAATGTTGTAGAAATGTGAATGAAAGTTAGTAGTGGTATTTGCTTGATTTAATGAATAGCTCATAAAATAAATGCTGCATAATAACATGATTCCTTAAAGTATGAACTAGCTTGCTGTTACAAAATCTGCTATTAATGAAATTCCCTTGAGAAAGAATCAAAACAAAAAAAAAAGAAAAGAAAGAGAAAAGCCAAGAATTTGCAAAGAAACAAACAATAAGGCTAGACACCAATAGCTTGGACCCTAGGACATATGCCTGTGGTGTTTGTGTACTAGGATATGCTTGGACAAGTAAGTTAGGAGGAGTATTTTGAAACTTGGCCACTTAGATCAACTGATTTGGGATTGCCAACTGAAAGTCCACTATCAAGAGTAACCTAGCTACAAAACACTTAGTGATCCAAAGAGATGCTAGGCATCAATGCTCCTAGGAAGAAAATGTGAGCCATGTGTATGTGGTGAAGAGATGTTGAGTAAAACAAAGCCAAAGGCTATTGCAATATTTGCCACCAAGCTTTCAATGAGTAATAAGCTCTCTAAGCAAAATAAGAGAGGAAAAGTTAGCAAGGGATCAAGCAAATGCAAAGCATTGTAGCAGCAATCTTACTGAACCTTTGGGGAAAACATTTTCTATATAGCAGCAAGTAATAAATGAGCTACCATTGATCTGCATAAAACTCCATGAACCAAGTTCAATTATCTGCTAAATAATGACATGCATACTTCTTTGTTTCATTTCATCTTCTCTTATGTTTAGTGCTTGCTTGGGGACAAGCAAGGTTTAAGTTTGGTGTTGTGATGACAAGTCATCTTATGCTAGCTTTTCAAGCAATTTCCACTTGTTTCATTAGGTTTTATAGACTTTCTTGCATTGTAAGTAAGTGGTTTGGAGTGGAATTGTATGGTTTTGTTGAATCAATCAACCATCCTTTATTTGACACTAAATCATGAGGTTTAAGCTAAAATTAATTGGGTTTTGAATGATTTACAAACCTTGTGAATTTGGTGATACTTTGATTAGTTGTTTTGATTACTTGTAGGTGAAAAAGAGAAAGAAACAAGGAAAGCGTGGCCTAAGGAAGAAGAAAAGCGTGGCCTATGGAAGAAGGAAAGCGTGGCACGTCAAAGGAGAAGCTATAGTGCTCTCTCAAAGAGCTCAGCGCTCTCTATGAGAGCCCTACTCAAGGCCAAGGAAGCAAAGCAAGGAATGCTGTGCTCTCCTTGTTAACCGAGAACCAAAGAAGCAAGGCAAAAATTACAATGCTCGATTAACACAGTTAACTTTATCGGGCTCCATCCAAAGTAAATCCAAGGTACAATGTTTACTAGTGAAGGCCACAAGGTTCGAACTCATGAGCCAAGGGACCAAGAGAAGTGCTCCTTGCAAGGAAAATAAGCAAAAATTGGCTAAAATGCATTCACAGGGGTTTGAACCAAGGAGCTGAGGAGCACTACCTTGGGTTATTCTCCAAAATTGGAGCTGAAGTGCTCCCAGCAAGCCTCGAAGGGAGGCTCCCATCTCAAGCAAAGAGCGCTCAGCTCTCCCCACTCATCGAGCACTGTTGACACGGACAAGGGGCTGGGAGCACAACAAACTTAGCAATTTGACACGGCCAAAGGAGCTTGGTGCGCAAGATTTGGCAAGGCTTGGATGCTGCGCTGTTGCCATTAACCGAGCGCTACCTTGATGCATGTCCAAGGAGCTTGTCACAGAAAATTTGAAGGCCAAGGCAAGCGGGATGCTGTATTCACTCCACCAACCGAGCATTGCCCTGGGAGTGTGACCCATGGTCCAAATTCAACTAAAAATTCAATTTAATTCAATTCTTAACCAAATTAAAAAGCCCACTCCAAATTCTAAAATCCAAAAATAGGAAGTGTATAAATAGAAGTTAGTTTGATTTAGAAAAAAACTTTTCTTTACCTTTTCTTACCTTTTAGGATTTTTAGACACTTTTAATTTTCATTAGAGAGATGAATTTGAGATTTGAGCTTTAGGTTTGGGAATTGGAAGAGAGAATTGAGTTATCTTCTTCTTTGTTCTTACTTCTACACTCTTCATTCTTTGTTTTGAATCTTGGATTGAGAATTGTAGGAATTCTGTTTCATTCTTGATCTGAGATCTTTTTTTGTTTACTTGCTGCAAAATTTCAACTAATTGTGATTTGGATCTAAGTTTCCTTTACTGTTTTCATCTCTACTTCTTCTGCAATTGTTCTTTGTTGGATCAAGGAAGGAATTGAGATCTAGACTTGTTCTCTAGTCTCATTCAACCCCTAAGATCTTCAACTTCTCTCTTAGTTATTGCAATTGAACTGAATTTGCCTTCTATTTTGCTTCTTCAAGCAATTCTTCTTTTCTGTTTAGATCTGCTGCATTTTAATTCACCCTTCACTTCTCTGTTGATTGTCATTTACTTTCTCTTGTTTAATTTCTGAAATCCCAGCTCCCAAAGCCCTTTGTGAATCAAGCAATTTATATTTCTTGCACTCTAAGCTTCAGCTATTTACATTTCTTGCAATCTAAGCTTCTGTCATTTATATTACTTGCACTTTAAGATTCAACTTCTTTACTTCCTTTGCCCTTTAATTTACAGTCAATTATCCCTCTCCCTTTAAATTTCATGCAATTTAGCTTCTGTTGGATACAAATCACTCAAATCAACACTTATTTGCTTGACCAAATCAACCACCTAACTAAAATTGCTCAATCCTTCAATCCCTGTGGGATTGACCTCACTCATGTGAGTAATTACTACTTGATGCGACTTGGTACATTTGCCGGTGAGTTTTGTATTGGATAGCTTTCCACACATCAAAGAGTGAAAAAATGTTTTTTAGGCCCTTAAATTACTAAATTTAATTCACCATCCTCCCATTCGATGCCTTGATATATTTGTTAAGTGATTTCAGATTTAGAAGGCAAAGATTGGATTGAGTGAATGAAGAAAAAGTATGTAAAAATGGAGAACTCACGAAGAAATGAAGGAATTGCTAAGCTGTCAATCCTAACCGCTTCATACTAAATCAATTAACTTGAGCTACAAAGATCCAAATGAGGCGGTTCTAGTTGCGTTGGAAAGCTAACATCCGGGGCTTTAAAATGATATAAAATTTGCCATAGTTGCCTAGCATTTAGGTGACGCGCACGCATCGCCCATGCGTGCACGTCGCAGGATCAGTGTGGGCCATTTTTAGCAACTCGTGGCTAGTGATTTCTAGCTCATTTTGGGCCCAATCTAATTCATTTCTGATGCTATTGAACCCAAGGATTGAAGGGGGATGAACCAAGTAGTGTTAGTTTTAAGTTTTCATCATGTTTTAGGTTAGAATTCTAGAGAGAGAAGCTCTCTCTTCTCTCTAGAAATTAGGCTAGGTTTAGATTAGGGTTTTCTTAGATCTAGGTTTTAAATGTTGATTTCATTTACTTTCCTTCTCAATTTCTTATTGCTACATCTTTGCTTTCTTAGTTTTATTTGTTATTTCCTTTTTTTTGTTGTTTTTTTAGCACTCTTGTTTCTTTTCATTTCCTTTAATGCAATTTATGTTTTATGTTTCTTATTGTTTAATTGCCTTGTTATTGTTAATTTCTTGCTTTTGGTAGTTGTTAGAATTTACATTTCTTGTCATTTTATTATACTTTCTTTTTAGGCCTTCCATGTATTTGATAAAATGCTTGGTTGGATTTTAGAGTAGATTTTTGTGTTCTTGGCTTGGGATGGTAACTTAGGTGAACTTGAGCTGCTAATGTCCAAGTGATTGATGATTGGTATCCATTGACTCTAGCTTTCACTAATTCAATTAGTGAGTGGCTAGGACTTATGGATTGGGATTGATGTAGCTCATTTGACTTTTCTCCACTTGTTAGAGAATGACTTAATGAGATTGATCCTTGTAATTATCATGTTGTGGTTAGTAACAAGGATAAAGATCCTTAACCATCAACCTTTGCCAAGGCCTTTTTATTATTTGAGTTTCCTTTACTTTATTGCCATTTACTTTTCATATCCCTTATTCAAAACCCAAAATATACAACCCATAACCAATAACATCCACACTTCCCTACAATTCCTTGAGAGAGGACTCAAGGTTTAAATACTTCGGTTATTTTTTGGGGTTTGTACTTGTGGCAAACAAAATTTTGATTGAGGATTGTTTGTTGGTTTAGAACTATACTTGCAACGAGATTTCATTTGAGAAATTCTATACCAACAATTATCTCCTCATCAAATGGCACCGTTGCCAGAGAATTGCAAATGTGTGCCTTGTTAGTGGTTATTGTATATATGTGAATATTGTGAATATGCTTCTTTGTTAGTTGTTGCTAGTTTTAGTAGTTTGCTTTCATTATTTCTTGCTAGCTTTTGATTTTATTTTGTCTTTTCACTATGAATTCTCATCACCTTGGCTATAAGTTTGGTTGCAACTATGTTTTAGGAAATAAGAATTTCAATGAGAACATGCATCAAGGATGGGACAACCACAGGTGGGAGAAGCCTCAAGCTTATGGACAACCTTCTTGGCAACAACCTCTTCCAATCTCCTATAGGTATAATTCAACTTCTAATGCATATCTATCTAATGGATGTGGTGATCCACATTGTGGTTGTCAACAACCACCACTATATGCCCATGAATCTTATCTTCAACATAGCCCTCAACCATACTCACAAGCCCCCCTTCTACCAAACACCTTTCTATGACCCTCATCCATCATATAACTAACCACCTCTACCTCATCCTTGTGACCATTATGTAAGAAAATCCTTAGAGCCACCACAATTCCAATCCGTTTACTCCCAAGAACCACCTCAATATACACCACCTCCATATTTCCACCAAGAAGAACAACCTTCCTAATCATGAACCTTTTCTTCCAAATAATGAGCCCTCCTATCCACCCCAATCTCTAATGGATGACACCATTGGCCCTCTTCTTCAAGGGCAAGATGATATGCAAAGGAGCACACTAGAATTTGTGGCTACCTTAACCAATGTAGTAAATACTTTGGCCTCCCGATACTCATGCACTCAAAGTACTTCCATGGCCACATGTGAAGAATCAAATGAAGAGCGTAGCATGAAGGAAAGATTGGAAAATCCAGTAGAGAATGAGGAGTTAGATTTTGTATTGGAATAATTGGAGGAAGCTATGATTGTTGAAGAAGAGGAAGAAGTGGTTGAAGATTTAGGAGATGTTTAAAGTCCATGGGAATGTAGAATTAGAGAGCCCTCTTCCAAGAAGCTTGGCATTGATGTTGAGGAGGGTGTGTAACCTCCAAGACATATCATAGTTGGAGAACTTGAAAAAGTTGATCAAGAGGTAGATTCCATCATTAATGAATTCTTATCTAAAATTGAATCCATCCCCATTGGGAATGAATTTGAGGTCACTAAAGACAACTCTACACCAAGTGACATTGGTGACCTTGTGGAAGACTCTCTCATTGGGTGTGAAGTTGATGTTGAAGTGGACTTCACACGACCTCCAAGGTTTGATTTGATTGATGATGAGGAGGAGTTGGAAGGAGTTGATGAGCACGGAGAAGTTGAAAGAAGTTGTCAAGAGGTAGAAGTCACCAAGGAAGAGCATAAGGGAATGACGCTTGCTAATCCATTGGAGATATCCCTACCTAAGTCACCATCCAACACAACATTTAAGTGGGTAAAATTCTTGTCTTTAAGCTTTCCCTTCTCACTTGAATATGGTTTGATTGAGACAGATGGGCAACTTAGAGCTCTTTATGGAGTTTAGAGTAAGAGGGAGTTGTGTAGTGGTTGGAAGTTTGATGTTAGGCTCATTAAGGTCGAACCCTTGAGGCATAGGCACCATGGTTGGAGGAGTGCTAAATTGTTTGGGTCTAGGAGAATGTTTGGGCGCTCTAAGGAGAATTCTATGTGCCTACCACCCAATTGGAATCATGATGATCAACTTGAAGACGGGTGTCAAAACAAAGTGTGGGATCCCAGATCGCCCAAGGAGAATCAACTTTGGGAGCTAATGGTTTGTGAAGAACTCCATCAAAGCTTGGAGCTATTAATTTTAAAGAACGGAGCTTATTTGAAGTCCAAGCATTGCTGGATGTTCAAGGATGGATTCAAGCACAAGCCACCTTGATGAGGAGCTCCCCATAAGTCCAACTTAAGGACAATAAATAAAAATGCTAGGTGGGAGACACCCCGCCATAGTAAACTCTTTCTATTCTCTTGTAGATTTAATCAATGAATGAATTGGGTTGCCATTGTTAGGTAGTTTTCTTATTTTCATTAGGTTTTATGCATTTTCTTGCACAATAAGTAAGTGATTGGAGTAGATTTTCATGATTATTTTGAATCAATCAAACATCATTTATTTTACACAAAATCATAGCTTTTATGTTGGAATTAATTAATTTCATGAATGATGCAAAGACTTTGTGATTTTGGTGAGACTTTGATTGGTTGTTTAGTTTCTTGTAGGTGAAGAAATGAAGAAAAGGGGGAAGCAATCAGGGAAGCGTTACGTTCAAATAGAGAACGCCACGCTTAGGAACATGATGAGCGGATATTTTATACGCTTTTTGGTAGTATTTTCATGTAGTTTTTAGTGTGCTTTAGCTACTTTTTAGTATATTTTTATTAGTTTTTATGCAAAAATCAAATTTCTGGACTTTACTATGAGTTTATGTGTTTTCCTGTGATTTCAGGTATTTTCTAGCTGAAATTTTGGGACTTGAGTGAAAATCTGATTCTGACCCTCCTGCACGCGAAATGAATTTTCTGGAGCTTCAGAAGCCCAATTGGTGCGCTCTCAATTGTGTTGGAAAGTAGACATCTTGGGCTTTCCAGCAATGTATAATAGTCCATACTTTGCCCGAGATTTGATAGCGCAAACTGGCGTTTAATTGCCAGCTTTTTACCCTTTTCTGGCGTTAAACTCTAGAACTGGCATAAAAGTTGAAGTTAGAAGCCCAAACTGGCACCAAAGCTGGCGTTTAACTCCAGGAATAGCCTATGCATGTGAAAGCTTCAATGCTCAGCCTAGACACACACCAAGTGGGCCTCGGAAGTGGATTTCTGCACTATCTATCTTAGTTTACTCATTTTCTGTAAACCTAGGTTACTAGTTTAGTATAAAAACTACTTTTAGAGATTCATTTTGTACCTCATGACATTTTACATTTGAATTTGTATCTTCTACGGCATGAGTCTCTAAACCCCATGGTTGGAGGTGAGGAGCTCTGCTGTGTCTCAATGGATTAATGCCATTATTTCTGTTTTCTATTCAATCACGCTTGTTTCTATTCTAAGATATTCATTCGCACTTCAACATGATGAATGTGATGATCCGTGACACTTATCACCATTCTCAACTTATGAACCTTTGCCTGACAACCACTCCCGTTCTACCTTAGATTGAGTGTGTATCTCTTGGATTCCTAGTTCACGAGTTTGATTGCCTATCCTGACAACATAGTGTTCAAATCCATGCAACCAGAGTCTTCATGGTATAAGCTAGAATCAATTGGCAGAACTTCTGAGATCTGGAAAGTCTAAACCTTGTCTGTGGTATTCTGAGTAGGATCTGGGAAGGGGTGACTATGACGAGCTTCAAACTCACAAATGTTGGGCGCAGTGACAGTGTGCAAAAGGATCAATGGATCCTATTCTAGAACGATTGAGAACCGACAGATGATTAGCCCTACAGAACCCGTAGTTAGACCATTTTCACTGAGAGGACGGATGGTAGCCATTGACAACGGTGATCCACCAACATATAGCTTGTCATGGAAGAAGCCTTGCGTGCGTGAGGAAGACAACAGTAGGAAAGCAGAGATTCAGAAGACATAGCATCTCCAAAACCTCAACCTGTTCTCCATTACTGCATAACAAGTACTCTTTATTTCATGTTCATTTACTTTTTGCAAACAAATCTCTTTTCATTATTATCCTCCTGACTAAGGTCTACAAGATAACCATAGATTGCTTCAAGCCGACAATCTCTGTAGGATCGACCCTTACTCATGTAAGGTATTACTTGGATGACCCAGTGCACTTGTTGGTTAGTGGCACCGAAGTTGTGAAAAGTGTGAATCACAATTCTGTGCACCAAGTTTTTGGCGCCGTTGCCGGGAATTGTTCGAGTTTGGACAACTGACGGTTTATCTTGTTACTTAGATTAGGAAAAATTTCTCTTTTTGGTTTAGAGTCTTAAATTTTTCTTTGAGTGTAGTTCCATGTTTTAAGTTTGGTGTCAATTGCATGCTCTTTTTGTTCTTCATATTTTCGAATTATAAGTGTCCCAAGTATAAAAATTTTTAAGTTTGGTGTCTTTTGTGTTCTTCTTTTCCTAAAAATTTCCAAAATTTGTTCTTGGTGTTCATCTTGACTTCAAAGTGTTCTTGGTATTCATCTTGACATTCAAAGCTTTCTTATTTGTTTTCTTTGTTTTGATCTAAAAATTCTAAGTTTGGTGTCAGTTTATTGTTTTTCTCTTTCCTCACTCGATTCAAAAATAAAAAAATATATTTTCCTTTAATTCCTCATAAAATTTCGAATTCCTTGGGTTGACTTGGTCAAAATTTTCTAAAATCATATCTTTTTTCAAAACTTCCTAACCGCTTTCTCTTTCTTCATTTTTCAAAAATCCTCACCCAAAATCTTTCATTTATTTTATTTTATTTTATTTTATCTTCTTTTATTTTCAGTTTTCAAAAAAAAAGAGAAAAAAATTTTAAATAATAAATATAATATTTCTATCTCCGATCCACATCATCTCCCATTCTCCATCATGAACCTAAGTGGAAATGAACAGTATAGAAGGACTCTGGGGTCATATGCTAACCCCACTACTGCTTCATATAAGAGTAGTATTTGTATACCCCCTATAAGAGCTAACACTTTTGAGCTAAATCATCAGCTCATTATCATGGTGCAGCAAAATTGTCAGTATTCCAGTCTTCCACAGGAATAACTTACTGAGTTTCTGGCACAGTTCTTACAAATTGCTGACACATTACATGATAAGAAAGTGGATCAGGATGTCTACAGATTATTGATGTTTCTATTTGCTGTAAAAGACTAAGCTAAGAGGTGGTTAAATAACCAACCCAAAGCCAACATAAGAACATGAAAATAGTTGTCAGACAAATTCCTGAATCAATATTTCCCTTCAAAAAGGATGACACAGCTAAGGCTGGATATCCAAGGCTTTAAACAAGAGGATCATGAATCTCTTTATGATGCCTGGGAGAGGTACAGAGAGATGCTAAGAAAATGTCCCTCTGAAATATTTTCCGAGTGGGTGCAGTTAGACATCTTCTATTACGGGCTTAAAGAAAATGCCCAGATATCTCTAGACCACTCAGCTGGTAGATCTATACACATGAGAATAAACAATTGAAGAAGCTCAAGAGCTCATAGATACAGTTTCTAAAAATCAGCATCTATACTTAAGTAGTGAGTCCTCCATGAAAGAAAAGGCTAAGGCAGTATCCATTGAACTTAGTCCTCCAGAATAAGTTGCTGAACTCAATCAGCAATTATGTTTTCTAACAAAACAGCTAGCAGAATTCAAAGAAATTCTACAAGAAATCAAAGATGCTAACCAGAATATGGAAGAACAATTAAATCAGACAAAACTGTAGTTATCCAAACAGATAACAGAAGAGTGCCAAGCTGTTCATTTAAGGAGTGGGAAGACATTAAATACCTTAACTCATAGCAGCAAAAAGTCAAGGAAGGAACAACTGACAGAGGATGAGCCAACCACTGCCCAAAATCCCTCTGAGGATAGTAAGAGCCCAGAGAAGAATAATTCTAGTATTCAAACGCCAGAAAAGGGTGAAAAATTGGCGTACGTCCAGTGGATGTCCATTTCTAGCATTCAAACGCCAGAAAAGGGTGAAAAACTGGCGTTAAATGCCCAGTGCTCAGTCCACATCCAGTTCTGGTGTTCAAACGCTAGAAAGGGGTGGAAAATTGGCGTTCAACACCCATCCAACCCCTAATCCTGGCGTTCAAACACTAATGAGGGATCAGACACCTGCAAGTGCTGATAGTAACCCTTCTAAGAAGGCTTCTCCAACCACCTCTGTAGGAAATAAACCTGCAGTAACTAAGGTTGAGGAATATAAAGCCAATATGCCTTATCCTCAGAAACTCCGCCAAGCGGAACAGGATAAACAATTTTCCCGCTTTGCAGACTATCTCAGTACTCTTGAAATCAAGATTCCGTTTGCAGAAGCACTTGAGCAAATACCCTTTTATGCTAATTTGTGAAAGAGATCTTAAGTCATAAGAAGGATTGTAGAGAAACTGAAAAAGTTTTCCTCACTAAAGAATGCAGTGCAGTCATTCTGAAAAGCTTACCAGAGAAGCTCAAAGATCCCGAAAGCTTTATGATACCATGCATATTAGAGGGTACTTGTACCAAGATAGCTTTATGTGATCTTGGAGCAAGTATCATCCTAATACATGCATCCACTATCAGAAAGCTTGGTTTGACTGAAGAAGTCAAACCAACCCGGATATATCTCTAACATGCTAATGGTTCTATTAAAATGCCATCAGGCATGATTGAGGACATGATTGTCAAGGTTGGGCCATTCGCCTTTCCCACTGACTTTGTAGTGCTGAAAATAGAGGAGCACAAGAGTGCAACTCTCATTCTAGGAAGACCTTTCCTAGCAACTGGACAAACCCTCATTGATGTCCAAAAAGGGGAGGTGACCCTGAGAGTCAATGAGGATGAGTTTAAGTTGAATGCTATCAAAGCTATGCAGCATCTAGACACATCAAAAGACTACATGAGAGTTGATATTATTGACTCCCTGGTAGAAGAAGTCAATATGATTGAGAGCTCGAATCAGACCTAGAGGACATCTTTAAAGATGTTCAGCCTGATTTGGAGGAACTAGAGAAAACAGAAGAACCTCTGAAAACTCCTTAAAAAGAGGATAAGCCTCCAAAACCTGAGCTCAAACCACTACCACAATCCCTGAAATATGCGTTTCTGGGAGAGGATGTAACTTTTCCTGTGATCATAAGCTCTGCCTTAGAACCACAAGAAGAGAAAGCACTACTTCAGGTGCTAAATACACACAAGACAACTCTTGTGTGGTCCATAAGTGATCTTAAGGGCATTAGCCCAACCAGATTCATGCACAAGATCCTATTGGAGGATGATGCTAAGCCAGTGGTTCAACCACAGAGGCGGCTAAATCCATACATGAAGGAATGGTGCAGAAAGAGGTCACTAAATTACTAGAGGTTGGGATTATTTATCTTATTTTTGATAGCCCATGGGTAAGCCCTGTCCAAGTAGTCCCTAAGAAGGGTGGCATGATAGTGGTTCACAATGAAAAAAATGAACTGGTTCCTACATGAACAGTTACAGGGTGGCATATGTGTATTGACTACAGAAGACTCAATACAGCCACCAGAAATGATCATTTTCCTTTACCATTCATAGACCAGATGCTAGAAAGATTGGCAGGTCATGATTACTACTACTTTTTGGATGGCTATTCAGGTTACAATCAAATTACAGTAGATCATCAAGATCAAGAAAAAACAGCATTCACATGTCCATCTGGAGTATTTGCCTACAGAAGAATGCCATTTGGTCTGTGTAATGCACCTGCAACCTTTTAGAGATGCATGCTCTCTATTTTCTCTGATATGGTAGAAAAATTTCTGGAAGTCTTCATAGATGACTTCTCAGTATTTGGAGACTCGTTCAGCTCCTATCTTGACCATCTAGCACTTGTTCTGAAAAGCTGCTAAGAAACTAACTTGGTTTTAAACTGGGAGAAATGTCACTTTATAGTGACTGAAGAAATTGTCCTTGGGCACAAAATTTCGAACAAGGGAATAGAGGTGGATCAAGCTAAGGTAGAGGTAATTGAAAAATTACCACCACCTACCAATGTTAAGGCAATCAGAAGCTTTCTAGGAGATGCATGATTCTATATGAGGTTTATAAAGGATTTTTCAAAAATTGCAAAACCTCTAAGCTATCTGCTAGCTGCTGATACACCCTTTGTCTTTGACATAGAGTGTCTGTAGGCGTTTGAGACTTTGAAAGCTAAGCGGGTCACAGCACCAGTCATTTCTACACCAGATTGGACATTACCATTTGAATTAATGTGTGATGCCAGTGACCATGCCATTGGTGCAGTATTGGGACAGAGGCATGACAAGCTTCTGCACGTCATTTACTATGCCAGCGTGTTTTAAATGACGTGCAAAAAAATTACACAACCACTGAAAAAGAATTACTTACAGTGGTTTGTGCCATTGACAAGTTTAGATCCTATTTGGTAGGATCAAAAGTGATTGTGTACACTGACCATGCTGCTCTTAAATATCTACTCACAAAGCAGGATTCAAAACCCAAGCTCATAAGATAGGTGTTGCTTCTGCAAGAGTTTGATATAGAAATTAGAGACAGAAAAGGGACAGAGAATCAAGTAGCAGATCACCTGTCCTGAATAGAACCGGTAGAAGGGGCGTCCCTCCCCTCTATTGAGATCTCTGAAACCTTCCCGGATGAGCAACTCTTTGCCATTCAGGAAGTACCGTGGTTTGCAGACATTGCAAACTATAAAGTGGTCAGATTCATACCCAAGGAGTATAGGAGGCAACAAATAAAAAAATTAGTTACTGATGGAAAGTACTACTTGTGGGATGAACCATATCTCTTTAAGAGATGTGCAGACAGAATAATCCATAGGTGTGTACCCAAAGAAGAGGCACAGAAGATCCTATGGCATTGCCATGGATCACAATATGGAGGACATTTCGGAAGTGAGTGGACAGCCACAAGAGTCCTCCAATGTGGACTCTACTGGCCTACTCTCTATAGAGACTCCCAAGAGTTTGTACGTAGCTGTGACAGTTACCAAAGAGCTGGTAATCTGCCTCATGGTTATGCCATGCCTCAGCAAGGGATCTTAGAGATTGAGTTATTTGATGTATGGGGTATTGACTTCATGGGGCCTTTCCCGCCATCATACTCAAACACTTATGTTCTGGTGGCAGTAGACTATGTACCTAAATGGGTGGTGGCAATTGCAACACCCACTAATGATACTAAGATAGTGCTGAAGTTCTTCCAGAAGCATATCTTCAGCAAATTTGGTGTCCCCAGAATACTAATCAGTGATGGAGGAACTCATTTCTGTAATAAACAGCTTGACTCTTCTCTGATCCGATATGGAATTAACCACAAAGTGGCAACTCCATATCATCCACAAACAAATGGGCAGGCTGAAGTCTCAAATAGAGAACTAAAACGAATCCTAGAACGGACTGTGAATACCCGTAGAAAGGATTGGGCAAGGAGTCTGGATGATGCTCTATGGGCATACAGAAATGCGTTTAAAACTCCTATATGAACTTCTCCATACTAGCTTGTGTATGGAAAAGCCTGTCACCTGCCAGTGGAACTGGAACACAAGGCTTACTGGGCAACCAGATTCCTAAACCTTGATGCCAAGTTAGCTGGAGAGAAAAGATTGCTCCAGTTGAATGAGCAAGAAGAATTCAGACTCAATGCTTTCGAAAATGCAAAAATTTACAAAGAGAAAGCAAAAAGGTGGCATGACAAGAAACTGTCATCCAGAGACTTTGAGCCAAGACAGAAGATTCTGCTGTTTAACTCTAGGCTCAAATTGTTCCCTGGGAAATTGAAATCCCGGTAGAAGGGGCTATATGTGATCACAAGTGTGTCACCATATGGATATGTAGAGCTTCAGGATGTTGACTCTAACAAAAAGTTCATTGTTAACAGACAGAGAGTCAAACATTATCTTAAAAGCAATGTTGAGCAAGAAAGCTCAAAACTGAGACTAGACTAAAGCTCAATAAAGGTCCAGCGAAAGACAATAAAGAAGCGCTTGCTGGGAGGCAACCCAGTCATTAGCAAAGGTTCTTGTTATTTAAATAATAATAATAGGAGTTTGATATAAATTATCTTTAAGGTTAATTGTCCAAAAGCAGAAGTTCACAGAGTTACAGATGGATTCAGAGCACAAAGCAGAGAAAATGAGCTCACTGGTTCGAAAACGCCAATAAGAAGTATTTTGGGCGTTAAACGCCAGAATGGGTATCATTATGGGCGCTTCACGCCAGTAAAGATACCTTTCTGGGCATTAAACACCAGAATGGGCACCATTCTGGGCGTTTAACACCAGAGTTGCAGCATCCTGGGCGTTTAGAAAAACGCCCAGTGATAAAAAATTTCTGTCTAACGCTTGATACGTAAAAATTTGATTTCACGTATAACCGGCAAGTATACCGGGTCGTATCAAGTAATAAGACTCACAAAGAGTGAGGTCGATCCCACGAGGATTGGTAGATTAAGCAACTTTAGTTAAATGGTAAGTTTAGTCAAGCTAACATGATTTTTGATTTTATGAGCAATGTGACTTTTGAACATAATGACAGGAATTTAAATGGCAATTAAGAACAAGAATATAGAAATAAAATGGAAGTAAATAACTGAAACTTAAATTGCAAGAAGCTTAAATAACATCAAAGATAAATGGCAAGGAATTAAAGGGTGCAGAAATTTAAAGAACATAAGAGTAAATAGCAAGAATTGAAAGAACAAAATGTAGATGACAAGAATAATATATTGACAGAATGTAAAAGGGAATTGGGTTGTGGGTAATCAAACAACTAGAAGTAAAAGAAGTACGAATTGATGATGGAGAAGATCATTAGGGATTAGAGATGTTAGTTTTCATGAATTGATGTTAGTCAAATCCTTCTCAATCTTGGGTATAGATCTATGGCAAGTGGGTGATTGGATCCCAATCTCTTGGTGATTCAATCTCTCTCAACATAACCAACTGCCACTCTCGTGATCTAATTGTTCATGAGAAGATATGAAGCTCAAATCTATCCAGCCACACAATCCCTATAATCTCAACCAAGGAGAGTTACATCTCACATACTAACCAAGGTATATTGATTAAAGAAATCATGAAAGGATGAACTCTAAACTGAATTATGTGGCTCATTCCTCAAACTCACCACATAATTCATATAGATTAACCCCTCTCTCGATGGTGGTTGAATCTTTGAAGATCAAGAGTCTCCTCTTTAGATCAACCACTAGAATTGAGGAGGAGAAGATGGGTTCACCAATTTATTCTAACAAACAGAGCTCCTCCCCCTAATGAAAGTGGGGTTTAGTGAGTCATTGCTCCAATTTCAACAACAATTGCCATGAACAAAAATTAAACTAAGTATAAAAGAAGAAGAAGAAGAAGAAGAATGCTTAAAGCTTCAAGAAAAATGAAGAAGAGAAGTTCCAAGATGAACCAAGAGTAGCTCTCCGGATCCCCTCTCCGAAGTACCAAAAGAGTTTTCAAATACAAGTGCTAAAAAGTGTAAAAATGGCTAAGTGTAAAAAGTAAAGTAAAAGTGTAAAAGTCAAAAAAAAATCCCCTACAAGTACATCAATCTCTTCTATTTATACTACTCCCAAAACTTCTTCAGAGATCTCCAATTTGGGTTAGCAATGTGGGCTTTCTCATTGTTGAATTCTTGGCTCAATTGGAAGTGTTGCTAGACTTGGAAAGGAAGAGTTCATTCATCATGTTTCTGGCCCATTGGCTTGGCGTTATTGGCACTAACTCCAGGCCAAATGCACGTTGGCAACGTGCTTGACATTTTCCTGGAAGTGAAGTATGAGACTTGGGCGTTGCTAGCCCAAGTTGTTGCCAACAACTTGCTT
>NC_029775.3:63440337-63442424 GCF_000817695.3 Arachis duranensis | reverse complement strand
TTGATGGTGTCCGGGCTAAAATCAACAGTCACACCTCTTACATAACTCATGTAAGGTTCTTCATCATCATATTCTCTTATCACATTAGTGAAGAATTCATGGATGAGAAGCATGCTCACTTCTTGAGGTTGGTCACAGAGAAGCTCCCATCCCCTTTTTCTGATTATTTTTTGTATTTCAGGATATTCATCTTTTTTAAGCTTGAATGGTAGCTCTGGAACAACATCTTTGCTTGACATCCAACTAAAGATCCGCTCATTGTGTTTGGATTTGAATCTTCTTTCATCAAATTCATCTTCTCTCCTATCCCTTGATGATGAGGCCATTGAGATTCACTTGCAAGGTTGAATCTCCCCAACACCAAACTTAGATGAATGCTTGTCCTCAAGCACAAGGAAAATGATTGTGAATGAGAGAGGTATAAGATGAGCACGGTGACTTATAGAAAATAGAAAATGATGGTGAAGGAGGTTGAGTGTTTCGGTTATGTGAGAGATGTGATGCTTCAAGAGTTTTGTTGGGTAAAGATGAGGTTCAAGGCTAGAATTTGTGAAATATGGAATAGGTTGGAGGTTGAGTATGAGTTCGGGTAATGAAATGAGGTTATGGGGGTAGAGGAATGAGTGATGAAGAATGAGGTTTGATGAATGTGGTTGAAGTATTTAAAGTGAAAGTTGGTGGGGAGGCATTTAAGGCTCGGTCATGGCATGCTTTCTTGTGCCCAATGCATGTTGATTTGTTTTTCCCATGCATAAAGTTCAAAACTCATGTGACTTCCCTTCCTTGTGTATCCGTGACCTCCCTCCAAGATTCCCCATCATTTCTTTCTTTCTTTCATTATATGCTTCCAAGATTCCCCATCATTTCTTTCTTTCTTTCATTATATGCTTCCAAGATTCCCCATCATTTCTTTCTTTCTTTCATTATATGCTTCCAAGATTCCCCATCATTTCTTTCTTTCTTTCCTGCAACAAAATGCCAAAAGCTTAAGATTCTTAAAGTGACATTAATAGCTAAAAGCTTATGATGATATTCCTATGCAAAATTGACTAAATTGGATTCCCTAATCTATTTTTTTAGCATTAATAATGCAAGTAAAGACACCAAACTTAGTTTGTGACTAAATGTTCTATGGAATTAATTCCAAAGATGGCCACCTCAAACTTAGTAATTTACCTACATTAGATGCTATTTCACGTTTTTTCTTCTCTTTTTTTTTTTATAACTAAAGTAGATGACAATACTTTCATAGCCTAGCATTTTCGTGTATGTATGGACACCAAACTTAGTTTGTGGCTAAGTGTTGTAGAACACACATTTGCCATTACTTCAAGATTGGCCACACCAAACTTAGTGCTTTGCATACACCATGTACTAGTCTACTTGACCATTATTGGTTACTAAAACATGAAAATAAAAGACTCCCTGTGCATGGGTTGCCTCCCATGAAGCGCTTTGTTTATTGTCCTAGCTTGACAATGCAGCTTCTTTGCTCATGTTAAGAGTTGCACACTCTCTTCCTTGCTCCAAGGGCCACCAAAATAGTGCTTCACCCTATGTCCATTAGCTGTGAAGGTTTGCTTTGAGGCTTCATCAAGTAACTCAACATAGCCATGAGGTGATACTTTGGTGATGGTGTATGGACCAGTCCATCTAGACCTCAGCTTCCCAGGGAAGATCTTCAATCTTGAGTTGAATAACAACACCTTTTGGCCTGGTTCAAATGTTCTTTGAGAGATCCTCTTATCATGCCATCTCTTTGCTCTCTCTTTGTATATCTTGGCATTGTCATATGCCTCCAACCTGAACTCTTCAAGTTCATTGAGTTGTAGCAACCTCTTTTCTCCTGCTGCTTGAGCATCTAAATTTAGAAGTTTGGTGGCCCAAAAGGCCTTATGTTCAAGCTCCACAGGGAGGTGGCATGCTTTTCCATACACTAGCTGAAATGGAGATTTTCCTATGGGTGTCTTGAAGGCTGTCCTATATGCCCAAAGTGCATCATCCAGCTTCCTGACCCAATCCTTTCTTGTTGTTCCCACAGTTTTCTCCAAAATCCTTTTTAGCTCTCTGTTGGCAAGTTCAGCTTG
>NC_029775.3:63437670-63438116 GCF_000817695.3 Arachis duranensis | reverse complement strand
GCCTCTTTGTGAGCTCTCAAAACCACAAGGAGCTTTTCTTCTTCCTCTTCATTCAATGTGGAATTGATGATCACTGGGAAGCTATCCTTCTCACCAAGGAACGCATATTTAAGATGAGGGGGTAGTGGTTTCAATTCTTGTTGCGGTGCCTCTTCTTTGGTAGCTTCACTTGGTTCCTTTGATGCTTCCAACGTGTTTTCTTCTTGTCCCTTGATGTTATGGACTTCCTCTTGTTTCATTTGATGGTTTGTGTCAAGTACTTCTTCAACCAAAGAGTCTACCACATCAATCCTCATGCAATTTTCTTTCTCAACAGGGTGTTGCATTGCTTTGAAGACATTTATGGTCATTTGCTCATCATGCACCCTGAAAATCATCTCTCCTTTTTCCACATCAATGATTGTTCTAGCTGTAGCCAAAAAGGGTCTACCAAGAATGACTGAATT